>NW_027362770.1:207690874-208195883 GCF_046119375.1 Phyllobates terribilis | reverse complement strand
GTATTATCAGTACATTATATATACAGAGCTCAGTATAAGTGAGTACACCCCTGTATTATCAGTACATTATATATACAGGGCTCAGTATAAGTGAGTACACCCCTGTATTATCAGTACATTATATATACAGGGCTCAGTATAAGTGATTACACCCCGGTATTATCAGTACATTATATATACAGAGCTCAGTATAAGTGAGTACACCCCTGTATTATCAGTACATTATATATACAGAGCTCAGTATAAGTGAGTACACCCCTGTATTATCAGTACATTATATATACAGAGCTCAGTATAAGTGAGTACACCCCTGTATTATCAGTACATTATATATACAGAGCTCAGTATAAGTGAGTACACCCCTGTATTATCAGTACATTATATATACAGTGCTCAGTATAAGTGAGTACACCCCTGTATTATCAGTACATTATATATACAGGGCTCAGTATAAGTGAGTACACCCCGGTATTATCAGTACATTATATATACAGAGCTCAGTATAAGTGAGTACACTCCTGTATTATCAGTACATTATATATACAGCGCTCAGTATAAGTGAGTACACCCCTGTATTATCAGTACATTATATATACAGAGCTCAGTATAAGTGAGTACACCCCTGTATTATCAGTACATTATATATACAGGCTCAGTATAAGTGAGTACACCCCTGTATTATCAGTACATTATATATACAGAGCTCAGTATAAGTGAGTACACCCCTGTATTATCAGTACATTATATATACAGGGCTCAGTATAAGTGAGTACACCCCTGTATTATCAGTACATTATATATACAGGGCTCAGTATAAGTGAGTACACCCCTGTATTATCAGTACATTATATATACAGCGCTCAGTATAAGTGAGTACACCCCTGTATTATCAGTACATTATATACACAGCGCTCAGTATAAGTGAGTACACCCCTGTATTATCAGTACATTATATATACAGTGCTCAGTATAAGTGAGTACACCCCAGTATTATCAGTACATTATATATACAGTGCTCAGTATAAGTGAGTACACCCCTGTATTATCAGTACATTATATATACAGGGCTCAGTATAAGTGAGTACACCCCTGTATTATCAGTACATTATATATACAGGGCTCAGTATAAGTGAGTACACTCCTGTATTATCAGTACATTATATATACAGGGCTCAGTATAAGTGAGTACACCCCTGTATTATCAGTACATTATATATACAGTGCTCAGTATAAGTGAGTACACCCCCTGTATTATCAGTACATTATATATACAGGGCTCAGTATAAGTGAGTACACCCCTGTATTATCAGTACATTATATATACAGGGCTCAGTATAAGTGAGTACACTCCTGTATTATCAGTACATTATATATACAGTGCTCAGTATAAGTGAGTACACCCCTGTATTATCAGTACATTATATATACAGTGCTCAGTATAAGTGAGTACACCCCTGTATTATCAGTACATTATATATACAGCGCTCAGTATAAGTGAGTACACCCCTGTATTATCAGTACATTATATATACAGTGCTCAGTATAAGTGAGTACACCCCTGTATTATCAGTACATTATATATACAGGCTCAGTATAAGTGAGTACACCCCTGTATTATCAGTACATTATATATACAGCGCTCAGTATAAGTGAGTACACCCCTGTATTATCAGTACATTATATACACAGCGCTCAGTATAAGTGAGTACACCCCTGTATTATCAGTACATTATATATACAGTGCTCAGTATAAGTGAGTACACCCCAGTATTATCAGTACATTATATATACAGTGCTCAGTATAAGTGAGTACACCCCCTGTATTATCAGTACATTATATATACAGGGCTCAGTATAAGTGAGTACACCCCTGTATTATCAGTACATTATATATACAGGCTCAGTATAAGTGAGTACACTCCTGTATTATCAGTACATTATATATACAGGCTCAGTATAAGTGAGTACACCCCTGTATTATCAGTACATTATATATACAGGGCTCAGTATAAGTGAGTACACCCCTGTATTATCAGTACATTATATATACAGCGCTCAGTATAAGTGATTACACCCCTGTATTATCAGTACATTATATATACAGTGCTCAGTATAAGTGAGTACACCCCTGTATTATCAGTACATTATATATACAGTGCTCAGTATAAGTGAGTACACCCCTGTATTATCAGTACATTATATATACAGGGCTCAGTATAAGTGAGTACACCCCTGTATTATCAGTACATTATATATACAGCGCTCAGTATAAGTGAGTACACCCCTGTATTATCAGTACATTATATATACAGAGCTCAGTATAAGTGAGTACACCCCTGTATTATCAGTACATTATATATACAGGGCTCAGTATAAGTGAGTACACCCCCTGTATTATCAGTACATTATATATACAGTGCTCAGTATAAGTGAGTACACCCCTGTATTATCAGTACATTATATATACAGAGCTCAGTATAAGTGATTACACCCCGGTATTATCAGTACATTATATATACAGAGCTCAGTATAAGTGAGTACACTCCTGTATTATCAGTACATTATATATACAGCGCTCAGTATAAGTGAGTACACCCCAGTATTATCAGTACATTATATATACAGCGCTCAGTATAAGTGAGTACACCCCAGTATTATCAGTACATTATATATACAGAGCTCAGTATAAGTGAGTACACCCCAGTATTATCAGTACATTATATATACAGGGCTCAGTATAAGTGAGTACACCCTGTATTATCATTACATTATATATACAGGGCTCAGTATAAGTGAGTACACCCCTGTATTATCAGTACATTATATATACAGCGCTCAGTATAAGTGAGTACACCCCTGTATTATCAGTACATTATATATACAGAGCTCAGTATAAGTGAGTACACCCCTGTATTATCAGTACATTATATATACAGGCTCAGTATAAGTGAGTACACCCCTGTATTATCAGTACATTATATATACAGAGCTCAGTATAAGTGAGTACACCCCTGTATTATCAGTACATTATATATACAGGGCTCAGTATAAGTGAGTACACCCCTGTATTATCAGTACATTATATATACAGCGCTCAGTATAAGTGAGTACACCCCTGTATTATCAGTACATTATATATACAGAGCTCAGTATAAGTGAGTACACCCCTGTATTATCAGTACATTATATATACAGGGCTCAGTATAAGTGAGTACACCCCTGTATTATCAGTACATTATATATACAGGGCTCAGTATAAGTGATTACACCCCGGTATTATCAGTACATTATATATACAGAGCTCAGTATAAGTGAGTACACCCCTGTATTATCAGTACATTATATATACAGAGCTCAGTATAAGTGAGTACACCCCTGTATTATCAGTACATTATATATACAGAGCTCAGTATAAGTGAGTACACCCCTGTATTATCAGTACATTATATATACAGAGCTCAGTATAAGTGAGTACACCCCTGTATTATCAGTACATTATATATACAGGGCTCAGTATAAGTGAGTACACCCCTGTATTATCAGTACATTATATATACAGGGCTCAGTATAAGTGATTACACCCCGGTATTATCAGTACATTATATATACAGAGCTCAGTATAAGTGAGTACACTCCTGTATTATCAGTACATTATATATACAGCGCTCAGTATAAGTGAGTACACCCCAGTATTATCAGTACATTATATATACAGAGCTCAGTATAAGTGAGTACACCCCTGTATTATCAGTACATTATATATACAGCGCTCAGTATAAGTGAGTACACCCCTGTATTATCAGTACATTATATATACAGAGCTCAGTATAAGTGAGTACACCCCTGTATTATCAGTACATTATATATACAGGGCTCAGTATAAGTGAGTACACCCCTGTATTATCAGTACATTATATATACAGGGCTCAGTATAAGTGAGTACACCCCTGTATTATCAGTACATTATATATACAGCGCTCAGTATAAGTGAGTACACCCCTGTATTATCAGTACATTATATACACAGCGCTCAGTATAAGTGAGTACACCCCTGTATTATCAGTACATTATATATACAGCGCTCAGTATAAGTGAGTACACCCCAGTATTATCAGTACATTATATATACAGTGCTCAGTATAAGTGAGTACACCCCTGTATTATCAGTACATTATATATACAGGGCTCAGTATAAGTGAGTACACCCCTGTATTATCAGTACATTATATATACAGGGCTCAGTATAAGTGAGTACACTCCTGTATTATCAGTACATTATATATACAGGGCTCAGTATAAGTGAGTACACCCCTGTATTATCAGTACATTATATATACAGTGCTCAGTATAAGTGAGTACACCCCCTGTATTATCAGTACATTATATATACAGGGCTCAGTATAAGTGAGTACACCCCTGTATTATCAGTACATTATATATACAGGGCTCAGTATAAGTGAGTACACTCCTGTATTATCAGTACATTATATATACAGTGCTCAGTATAAGTGAGTACACCCCTGTATTATCAGTACATTATATATACAGTGCTCAGTATAAGTGAGTACACCCCTGTATTATCAGTACATTATATATACAGCGCTCAGTATAAGTGAGTACACCCCTGTATTATCAGTACATTATATATACAGCGCTCAGTATAAGTGAGTACACCCCTGTATTATCAGTACATTATATATACAGGGCTCAGTATAAGTGAGTACACCCCTGTATTATCAGTACATTATATATACAGCGCTCAGTATAAGTGAGTACACCCCTGTATTATCAGTACATTATATACACAGCGCTCAGTATAAGTGAGTACACCCCTGTATTATCAGTACATTATATATACAGTGCTCAGTATAAGTGAGTACACCCCAGTATTATCAGTACATTATATATACAGTGCTCAGTATAAGTGAGTACACCCCCTGTATTATCAGTACATTATATATACAGGGCTCAGTATAAGTGAGTACACCCCTGTATTATCAGTACATTATATATACAGGGCTCAGTATAAGTGAGTACACTCCTGTATTATCAGTACATTATATATACAGGGCTCAGTATAAGTGAGTACACCCCTGTATTATCAGTACATTATATATACAGTGCTCAGTATAAGTGAGTACACCCCCTGTATTATCAGTACATTATATATACAGGGCTCAGTATAAGTGAGTACACCCCTGTATTATCAGTACATTATATATACAGGGCTCAGTATAAGTGAGTACACTCCTGTATTATCAGTACATTATATATACAGTGCTCAGTATAAGTGAGTACACCCCTGTATTATCAGTACATTATATATACAGTGCTCAGTATAAGTGAGTACACCCCTGTATTATCAGTACATTATATATACAGGGCTCAGTATAAGTGAGTACACCCCTGTATTATCAGTACATTATATATACAGCGCTCAGTATAAGTGAGTACACCCCTGTATTATCAGTACATTATATATACAGAGCTCAGTATAAGTGAGTACACCCCTGTATTATCAGTACATTATATATACAGGGCTCAGTATAAGTGAGTACACCCCCTGTATTATCAGTACATTATATATACAGTGCTCAGTATAAGTGAGTACACCCCTGTATTATCAGTACATTATATATACAGAGCTCAGTATAAGTGATTACACCCCGGTATTATCAGTACATTATATATACAGAGCTCAGTATAAGTGAGTACACTCCTGTATTATCAGTACATTATATATACAGCGCTCAGTATAAGTGAGTACACCCCAGTATTATCAGTACATTATATATACAGCG
This sequence comes from Phyllobates terribilis, assembly GCF_046119375.1. NCBI lineage: Eukaryota > Metazoa > Chordata > Amphibia > Anura > Dendrobatidae > Phyllobates > Phyllobates terribilis. The sequence continues at coordinate 208,190,082 of NW_027362770.1, read as the reverse complement.
CTCAGTATAAGTGAGTACACCCCAGTATTATCAGTACATTATATATACAGAGCTCAGTATAAGTGAGTACACCCCAGTATTATCAGTACATTATATATACAGGGCTCAGTATAAGTGAGTACACCCCTGTATTATCATTACATTATATATACAGGGCTCAGTATAAGTGAGTACACCCCAGTATTATCAGTACATTATATATACAGAGCTCAGTATAAGTGAGTACACCCCAGTATTATCTGGGTTCAATAGCTAGTAAAAAATATTCACCAAAGGCAACAGCCTGGTGAAAGGCGAAGTCACAGTCTAACAAACTGAATCAGGGGACACATTTAATAAACTTTAAAAAACAATTAAAAAAGCCCTCCTCCTCCTTCTTATCCTCTTCCTCCTCCTGCTTATCCTCCTCCTCCCATCACAGTATTTCTCCTCTTACTATATAGGGGTCACCATATTATACAGCGCTGTGCACTTACAACGCTCATTTTCCCTTCTACCCAGATAATTCTTCTCTTTACTCTGCTCTATGTAAAAACAGGAAGTCTCTTGTCCCTGCAGAAATCATTCCCCTCTTCATGTGCTGACCCAGCTGCTCCTCCCCTCCCTACCAGGGACTTTTGCAGTGACTGATGACTCATGCAGGGAGAAATGACCTCCTGTATCTCCATAGAGCTTAGAAGGATTCAGCTCATCAGTCTTTAATCACGTGATGTCATAGACCTGATGGAAAAGAGAAGAATTATTTTGTAGAAGGGAAAATGAGCAATTGTAACAGTAATTGTAAGTGCACAGCGCTGTATAATATGATGGCTGCGATATATTAAGAGGATGAACACTGATGGGAGGAGGAAGAGGAGGAGGAGGAAGAGGAGGAGGAGGAAGAGGAGGAGGGCTTCTGTAAACCCTTCACAGCCTTTGATGTATATTTAAGTCAAAGGTTGTGTCCCTGCCTTAGAATTTACCATGCGCCGGCTGGACACGCGTCATGATTCCCACCCTGTCACGTGATCACAGTATGCTGATGGGTTGCCATAACAGCCGGGGGTCTGCTGAAGACCGTGGCCAACGTTCATAGATCAGGATCTCCGCTGCACACAGCCGGGCTGATGCTCTATGTATAGTACAGGCGATCAGACGATTGCAGCTTCGAGTCTCCTATAAGGACTATTGAAGTCAGTAAAAAGTATGAAAAAAAGTTTTTAAAATTATGAAGAAAAAAAACGCAAAAGTTCATATCACCCCTTTTTGCCCAATTGAAAATAAAACAAGTAAAAATACACGTTTGTTATCGCTGTGATCAGAAAAGTCCGATCAAAATATAAAGTAAATTAATCCGATCGGTAAATGGCATAACGAGAAAAAAATCTAGTCACCGCAACATTACAATACAATGCAATAACCGGCGTATCTATCCCAAAATGTATAACAAACTGAGGAAAACAATGGCCTGGGAGGGGTACACTGAAAATGGATTTACAAAATGGAGAGAACCTCAAAAGAGACCCCTCTAACAAGCCATAAAACTTAGCTTTTATTTCATATTTGATTAAAAACGCCTAGGGGTATATAAAAAAAACCTTTGTCCCTAATCTGCCTCAAGTATTTTATAGTGGTATATAGTATAGTGGTCCTCATAGCACCAGTCCCCCAACATGTTTCATCAGGGGATGGGACACTGGCAAAGATGGCTGCCAGTACTAAATGCCTCATATATATATAGCCTTTGTATGTAACACTCAACCAATGAGAGCAATCGATGCAAGTATAGGGAGTAACCCAGAGGTATGTGTCACCAATCAATCGCAACTGGATGGGAGCCCAGAATGAATGGTCAGATAACCATAATGTGGCCACTCAGCAAACGCCATGTCATTATGACATCAATGACAAACTCCCCGATGATTGGCCACCAGAATGAATGGGTTCTCCTATTGGCTGGCTATCTCCATAGCAAGATGCTTATTACTGACGCATCAGGATTCAGCTTTTATCCAGGTATGAAGTGAGGTGATTGGCTCATTGCTTTGATGCGATTGATTGGTGACACATACCTCTGGGTTACTCCCTATACTTGCATCGATTGCTCTCATTGGTTGATATATATATGAGGCATTTAGTACTGGCAGCCATCTTTGCGGGAAGAGAGGGGGAGAAGTAGTTTTCCAGTGACGAGGATTGGTATTCTTAGCAGCCTGTAGCTTATTAAAGACCTTAGGGTTAGGAGTTAGGGTTCGGGGTTAGGGTTCGGGGTTAGGGTTAGGAGTTAGGGTTCGGGGTTAGGGTTCGGGGTTAGGGTTTGGGGTTAGGAGTTAGGGTTAGGAGTTAGGGTTCGGGGTTAGGGTTTGGGGTTAGGAGTTAGGGTTAGGAGTTAGGGTTCGGGGTTAGGGTTTGGGGTTAGGAGTTAGGGTTAGGAGTTAGGGTTCGGGGTTAGGGTTAGTCATTTTTTTAGTAGTCTGAATTACCTGACTCCAGAAACCTCTTATTATGGGACAGCTCCACCAAACGTGTCATCGTCCCCTCTTCCACTCCACATCTCCAGCATCTATCTGATACTGCGGGAAACCATATGGGACCCCGGTACCATCTGGAGATGATCTTAACCCCTTTTACCCCCGAGGGTGGTTTGCCCGTTAATGACCGGGCCAATTTTTACAATTCTGACCACTGTCACTTTATGAGGTAATTACTCTGGAGCTTCACCGGATCCCACTGATTCTGAGATTGTTTTTTCGTGACATATTGTACTTCATGATTGGGGTAACATTTCTTCGATATCACTTCTGTTTATTTGTGAAAAAAAAGGAAATTTGGCAAAAATGTTGAAAATTTCGCAATTTTGAAAATTTGAATTTTTATGCCCTTAAATCAGAGCGATATGTCACACAAAATACTTAATAAATAACATTTCCCACATGTCTACTTTACATCAGCACAATTTTGGAACCAAAATTTTTTTTTATTGGGAAGCTATAAGGGTTAAAAGTTGACCAGCGATTTCTCATTTTTCCAACAAAATTTACAAAACCATTTTTAGGGACCACATCACATTTGAAGTCACTTTGAGGGGTCTCCATGACAGAAAATACACAAAAGTGACACCATTCTAAAAACTGTACCCCTAAAAGTGTTCAAAACCATATTCAATAACTTTATTAACCCTTCAGGTGCTTCACAGGAATCTTTGTAATGTGGAAGAAAAAAATTAATATTTAACTTTTTTTCACAAAAATGTTACTTTAGACCCAATTTTTTTTATTTTCGCAGGGGTAACAGGAAAAAATGGACCCCAAAATTTGTTGTGCAATTTCTCCTGAGTAAGCAGATATCCCATATGTGGGGGAAAACCACGGTTTGGGCGCACGGCAGGGCTCGGAAGAGAAGGAGCGCCATTTAACTTTTTGAATGTAAAATTTGCTTGAATAATTAGCGGACGCCATGTTGCATTTGGGGAGCCCCTGATGTGCCTAAACAGTGGAAACCCCCCACAAGTGACACCATTTTGAAAACTAGACCCCTCAGGGAACTTATCTAGATGTGTAGTGAGCACCTTGAACTCCCAAGTCCTTTACAGAAGTTTATAACATGGAGCCATGAAAATAAAAAAATCAAACTTTTTCCACAAAAATGATGTTTTAGCCCCAATTTGTTTATCTTCACAAGGGTAAGAGGAGAAAATGGACCCCAAAAACTTTTGTGCAATTTCTCCTGAGTACGCCAATACCCCATATGTGAGGAAAATGCAGTGTTTGGGCGCACGGCAGAGTTCAGAAAGGAAGGAGAACTGCGTGAATTTTTGAACACAAAATTGGCTGGAATCGAGAGCGGACGCCATGTCGCGTTTGGAGAGCCCCTGATGTGCCTAAATAGTGGAAACCCCCCACAAGTGACCCCATTTTGGAAACTAGACCCCTCAAGGATTTTATCAAGGGGTATAGTGAACATTTTGAACCCAGAGGTACGACACAGAATTTGATAACATTAGGTCATCATATTGAAAAGTTGTCATTAGTCTTGAGCACAAGTGCTCGCTACTTGAGTTTGCATCGGGTGCTCAGGTATGCACCATGTATCGCAGGTGCTCGAGTGACAGGCTCGAGTCCTCGCCCGCATGTTTCACGGTTATTAGACACCCAAAAAAAACATGCGGGGATCGCTCGTGCATGGCAGGCAATCCCCGCGAGGTTTTTTTGGCCGCGAAGCATATGGAGCAGAGACTCGAGCATGTCACTCGAGCACCCGTTATACTCAGTGCATACCCGAGCACCCGATGCAAACTCAAGTAGCGAGCACTTGCGCTCAACACTAGTCGCCATATCGTCTTTTTTTTTTTTTTTTTACTTTTGAAAAAAAAAACAACCCTAACCCTAACCCCAACCCCAACCCTAACCCTAGCGTTTATTTTTTACGCTGTTCCTCGTGCGGTATAAGTGATTAGACGACTTTATTCTTCGGGTCGGTGCGATTACAGTGATACCAGAATCATATTGGGTTTTTATGATTGACAGCTGTCACACACTAAAAGACGCATTTTTTTGTGTGTAGTTTTTGCATCGCCATATTTTGAGAGCTATAATTTTTCCATATTTTGGCCGACAGAGTCATGTGACAGCTTGTTTTTTGCGGGATGAGTTGACGTTTTTATTGGTGCTATTTTCAGGCATGTGACATTTTTTGATCGCTTTCTATTCCAGCTTTTGGGAAGCAGAATAAACAAAAACCAACAATTCAGGAATTGTTTTTTTTTACCTTTTTTTATTCTGTTCCGCTTGTGGTAAAATTGATAAGGCAGCTTTATTCTTTGGGTCAGTGCGTTTACAGCGGTACCACATTTATATTGTTTTTCTATGTTTTGGCGCTTTTACACAATAAAAGCTATTTTATAGAAAAAATATTTTTTTCCATCGCTTTATTCTGAGAGCTATAACTTTTTTATTTTTCGGCCGATGGCGGCTTGTTTTTTGCAGGACAAAATTAAGTTTTCAGCGGTATCATTTTTATTTATATTCGTCTTTTTGATCGCGTGTTATTCCATTTTTTGTTTGGCAGTATGATGATAAAGCATTGTTTTTTGCTTCGTTTTTTATTTTTATTTTTTACCGTTTTCACTGAACGGGTTAACTAGTGGGACAGTTTTATAGGTCAGGTCTTTACGGACGCGGCGATAACAAATATGTGTACTTTTATTGTTTGTTTGTTTTTTCCTAATAATATTTATTGATGGATACATTATATTTTTATTTTTGGTGGATTATTTTTTATTTTTATTTTTTTAAATATTTTTACAATTTTTTTTTTTTTTTTTTTTTCACTTTCTGAGAGATTTTTACTTTTTTACTTTGTCCCACTATGGGACTTTCACTTTTTTTATTCTGATCGCCTGCATAGCATAGGGATGGAGCACCATCCCTGTGCCATGCAGGCTGTCAGCGCTGCACAGTGAGAAGATTGTTTGGTCATGTACTGCGCATGACCAAAAAATCTTCCTGCTGTCTGGTGACCCGGATGTTGTCATGACGACATCGGGTCGTCATGGCAACACCCGGGAAGCTGTGGCAGACAGCACTGGAGGCCAGAAGAGGAGGTGAGTATTGCGATCACCTCCCTTTAGCCACCGCAATGCTGCGATCGACTTCGATCGCAGCATTGCGGGGGTTAATGTGCCAGGAGCGGTGCGGGACTGCTCCCTGCACATGGTACCGGGTGTCAGCTGTGACAATCAGCTGACACCCGGCAGTGATTGCGCCCGCACAGCCTGTGTGCGCAATCGCAATGACGTACTAATATGGGTCAGGTTCTTAAGTCCCAGGGCGCAGACGCGTATTAGTACGTCATGGGCTTTAAAGGGGTTAAAGGAGGTCTCGAGCTTTGGTTGCAACTGAAGTTTTGTCATAAAATTGAAAATATTTAGCCCATTGTGAGTCTTCTGAAGATTTGCCCAGTTCTCTTTCCCATGCAGCACAATAGGGTGGTCTGACAGTTGTAGTATGGGCTATGAGATGGAGTGCGAGGGTGGAGCCGACGACAGGCACAGTTTTTCAAAATTTGTAAGATCCCTATCGAGCCGTCTATCTTTTATAACATGGGAATAGAAATGTTTCAATTGTCTATAGTCCTAGTCGGCTCTTGGAGGGATAGAGCGGTCCTGAAATACCTCGTTGAGGGGTATTAAAGATGCGTTAGAGAGTACATGAGCAAAGTGAAGAGGGTGACATTTACTTCTACCCAGAAATCGATTGGAAGATAGCCCCGGTAAAAAGGTGGGATTGTCTGAGATTGGGTATAATGGGCCCTGTGGGTCAATTAGAGAGATCTTATTGTCTCGACGTAGGGATAGGATTGTATGGTATGTGCTGTAGGATTGTTCAGAGGGTTTAAGGATTGAGGGATGTGGGTTCCAGGGGAGTGTAGTTAATGCCCTTGGACATATAGTTTGTGCTTTATGAAGCCAAAACTTCCTATGTTGATGATGAAAATAATCGAGTATTCTGGCATGGACTGCCGCCATGTAGTATTTTCTACAATCTGTAAGACCGAGGCCTCCCATCTGTTTAGACCTGAGTAATATATCATCAAGAATACGTGGACGACCAGATGAACTTACAAAAGCTACTACGTAGATGTTTCCAAACATTTAAAGGGATTCTGGTCGGGATAGTTTGAAAAAGGTAAAGCAGTCTAGGTAAAATGATCATTTTTAATATATTTTTACATAGTTACATAGCTTATAAGGCCGAAAAAAGACAAGCGTCCATCCAGTTCAGCCTATTTCTTGTGCACTGCAGCTATTCCGCTATTCCTATACCATGCGGTATAGGCCAATTTACATCATTGAGGAAAAATTCACTTCCCGACTCCAATCTGGCAGTCAGATTAAATCCCTGGATTAATTAACTATCACTAAGCATAAGATGTAATTTTATTGTTCTCCAGAAAGGCGTCCAGGCCTCTCTTGAACTCATTAAGTGAGTTGGACATCACCACTTCCTCTCCCAGAGAGTTCCAGAGTCTCACGGCTCTGACCATAAAGAATCCCCTTCTATGCTGGTGCAGGAACCTCCTTTCCTCCAGACGCATAGTGTGCCCCCTCGTCTTTGTCACCATCCTTGGTATAAACAGGTCATGGGAGAGATCTCTGTACTGCCCCCTGATGTATTTATACATGTTTATGAGGTCTCCCCTAAGCCTTCTGTTTTCCAACGTAAATAGGCCTAATTTTGACAACCTCTCTGGGTATTCTAGTCCCTCCATTCCCTTTATTACCTTAGTCGCCCTCCTTTGTACCCTCTCTAGCTCCAATATGTCTTTCCTGAGCACCGGAGCCCAGAACTGTGCACAATATTCTAAGTGTGGCCTTACCAGCGCTTTATACAGAGGAAGAACAATGTTCTCATCATATGCCCCTATTCCTCTTCTGATGCATGCCATGACTCTATTTGCCTTCGCAGCTGCTGCCTGACACTGGGCACTCCAATTTAATTTGCTGTTAACCAAGACGCCCAGGTCCTTCTCCATGTCAGATTTCCCCAACGGTTTCCCATTTAATATGTATGGGTGACTGCTGTTTTTCTTTCCCATGTGTATGACCTTACATTTATCGGCATTGAACCCCATTTGCCATTTTTTGGCCCAACTCCCCCATTTACTCTGGTGAACCATGAGAAATCCTTCACAGTCCATGAATAAGGTCCTTATGGACTTGACCAAGTAAGGGTTTGTAATTGAGGTCAAACAGTCGAGAAAGATCACTGTGTATGTGTATGCCTAAATATTTGATGGCCAAGAAAAAGGTAACTTTGATTGGATGACAGCCTGAGTGGTGATTGGCAAGGAGACGTTGAGAGCCTGAGATTTTGAAGTGTTTATCTTGAAATTGGACCATGTGCCAAAATGATCCACTTCTGCCATGATAGATGGAATTGACGTATGTGAGCTTGTAATGTATAGAAGGACATCATCCGCACGGGGGGAGCATTTATATTCCGTTCGCCCTATAGTGATACCTTTAATATTAGGGTTATCATGAATAGAGGATAGTAAATGTTCCATCACGAGGATATACAGGAAAGGGGAGCGAGGGCACCCCTGTTTTGTTCCACAAGAGATTGTGAATGATGGGGACAGGGCTCCTTTTATCTTTAATCTCACTGAAGGGTTACAATAGAGGGTCATTATTTTAGCTGTAAAGCGTTCTCCTATATTGAGTTTTTTGAGGGAGTAATAGATGGCTGACCATGATATTCTGTCAAACACTTTTTCAGCGTCGAGTAATAGTAATGTTTCTTGTTTGAGCGTAGTGAATGATATCAATGGTTTTTAGCGTGTTATCGCCGGCCTCTCTACCAACCAGGAACCCAACTTGATCAAATTGAGTATGGTTAGAGAGTAGGGGCTGGAGTCTATTTGCCAATATTTTTGCGGATATTTTTAAGCCAACATTCCGCAAAGAAATAGGCCTGTAATTTGAGCAAAGGAGGGGGTCCCTACCAGATTTAGGGAGTATTGTGATATGGGCCTCTGTAGTTTGGGAGGGAAATGGATTAATGTTGGTAGCATGGTTGAACGATGATAATATAAGGGGGAGAGAAGGGGAAGGAATGTCTTGTAAAATTTAACAGTAAACCCGTCGGGTCCGGGACTTTTTCCGCTCGCCAATGATTGGACCACTGAGGATAACTCAGAAGGGGTTCGTCCATCAAGGATGCTGAAGATGTACAGTACAGACCAAAAGTTTGGACACACCTTCTCATTTAAAGATTTTTCTGTATTTTCATGACTATGAAAATTGTACATTCACACTGAAGGCATCAAAACTATGAATTACAACATGTGGAATTATATACTTAACAAAAAAGTGTGAAACAACTGAAAATATGTCTTATATTCTAGGGTCTTCACAGTAGCCACCTTTTGCTTTGATGACTGCTTTGCACACTCTTGCCATTCTCTTGATGAGCTTCAAGAGGTAGTCACCGGAAATGGTCTTCCAACAAACTTGAAGGAGTTCCCAGAGATGCTTAGCACTTGTTGGCCCTTTTGCCTTCACTCTGCGGTCCAGCTCACCCCAAACCATCTCGATTGGGTTCAGGTCTGGTGACTGTGGAGGCCAGGTCATCTGGCGTAGCCCCCCATCACTCTCCTTCTTGGTCAAATAGCCCTTACACAGCCTGGAGGTGTGTTTGGGGTCATTGTCCTGTTGAAAAATAAATGATGGTCCAACTAAATGCAGACCGGATGGAATAGCATGCCGCTGCAAGATGCTGTGGTAGCCATGCTGGTTCAGTATGCCTTCAATTTTGAATAAATCCCCAACAGTGTCACCAGCAAAGCACCCCCACACCATCACACCTCCTCCTCCATGCTTCACGGTGGGAACCAGGCATGTAGAGTCCATCCGTTCACCTTTTCTGCGTCGCACAAAGACACGGTGGTTGGAACCAAAGATCTCAACTTTGGACTCATCAGACCAAAGCACAGATTTCGACTGGTCTAATGTCCATTCCTTGTGCTTTTTAGCCCAAACAAGTCTCTTCTGCTTGTTGCCTGTCCTTAGCAGTGGTTTCCTAGCAGCTATTTTACCATGAAGGCCTGCAGCACAAAGTCTCCTCTTAACAGTTGTTGTAGAGATGTGTCTGCTGCTAGAACTCTGTGTGGCATTGACCTGGTCTCTAATCTGAGCTGCTGTTAACCTGCGATTTCTGAGGCTGGTGACTCGGATAAACTTATCCTCAGAAGCAGAGGTGACTCTTGGTCTTCCTTTCCTGGGGCGGTCCTCATGTGAGCCAGTTTCTTTGTAGTGCTTGATGGCTTTTGCAACTGCAGTTGGGGACACTTTCAAAGTTTGCCCAATTTTTCGCACTAACTGACCTTCATTTCTTAAAGTAATGATGGCCACTCGTTTTTCTTTACTTAGCTGCTTTTTTCTTACCATAATACTAATTCTAACAGTCTATTCAGTAGAACTATCAGCTGTGTATCCACCAGACTTCTGCACAACACAACTGATGATCCCAACCCCATTTATAAGGCAAGAAATCCCACTTATTAAACCTGACAGGGCCCACCTGTGAAGTGAAGACCATTTCCGGTGACTACCTCTTGAAGCTCATCAAGAGAATGCCGAGAGTGTGCAAAGCAGTCATCAAAGCAAAAGGTGGCTACTTTGAAGAACCTAGAATATAAGACATATTTTCAGTTGTTTCACACTTTTTTGTTAAGTATATAATTCCACATGTGGTAATTCATAGTTTTGATGCCTTCAGTGTGAATGTACAATTTTCATAGTCATGAAAATACAGAAAAATCTTAAATGAGAAGGTGTGTCCAAACTTTTGGTCTGTACTGTATATAAAACACATACACACTACACACACATGTGTATATGAAATACAGTATTCACATCCACATTACACACATGATATGCAGAGGGAATTGTTGTGATGCTGTTGTTCAGACGGCCAGAAGAGATTTTTGGATTCACCTTTCCACATCCAGGGCCGTAATAACCGTAACTTTTTTTTATTTTCACGTCACTTTGTAGCAGATGAGCTGAGTGATGATAATGTCTGTAAGTGCTCTGGAAATAATGGAGCAAACTAAAGAAATAAAATAAAATATCAGAAATCCTGCCCCCCGTGATTGTGCCGGCAGCCGTGATGATGGCGCCATGTGTCAGCAGATTGCACCAGGCGGTGAACGGATTCACATCTTCCCTTCAGGCGAGGTATTTCTGCTTCCATACGTTTCAGCCCACGGCCGGCACGTTCCCTCCATCGCACGCAGACAGAACACAATGTGCACTTTCCTGTACTTTCCTGTAAAAGCCATTGATTGTTTCCAAGGACGCCTGACGCTGACATCTCCATAGAAAGCCGTGATTCCTGCGTGGGAGCAAAAGGGACGGAGACGCTGACAGGATGCGGCAGATTCATTCCTGCAACACACGAGGCACGTCCGGGCCCTGATTCTAGGTGGGAAAGAAGCTTCATCTCTCCTGTGTAATAATGGAGGACGGAGAGTGGCGGTGGCCAGGGTGCATTGTATCACGCTGTCAAGAAAACTCTAGAATTATACAGCTGTAAAATAACTGTAGATTAAAGGAGTTTTCCCACAAACAAAGTTCATTTTAATCACTAGATCTTGGAATGATAATAATTTCCACAATCGGATGTGATATAATAATGTTCCTGTGCTGAGATAATCTTATAAATGTTCCCCTGCTGTGTGCTGGGTAATGGCCATGTCTGACCGTGCAAGGACATGGTCTGATCATACCACAGCTCCTGGGAGGGGGAGGACGCAATAGAGTATACAGACAGGACAGCCGGGAGCACATGAGAGTATACAGACAGGACAGCCGGGAGCACATGAGAGTATACAGACAGGACAGCCGGGAGCACATGAGAGTATACAGACAGGACAGCCGGGAGCACATGAGAGTATACAGACAGGACAGCCGGGAGCACATGAGAGTATACAGACAGGACAGCCGGGAGCACATGAGAGTATACAGACAGGACAGCCGGGAGCACATGAGAGTATACAGACAGGACAGCCGGGAGCACATGAGAGTATACAGACAGGACAGCCGGGAGCACAGATGGTTCTTTCTGTGAGGTAAAACTTCTCACTGCCTGTGTTCAAGCCATGTTTTACCTCACAGTTAGAATCATCCGCTCTCCCGGTTGTCCAGTCTGTACACTCTTTCCCTTCCTCCCCTGCCCAGGAGATGTTTTCTGATTAGACCATGTTCCTGCACAGTCAGACACAGCCATTACACAGTAAGGAAACAAAGTGCGCTCCCTGCGAGCCGCGCTCCCTGCGAGCCGCGCTTCCTGCGAGCCGCGCTCCCTGCGAACCGCGCTCCCTGCGAGCCGCGCTTCCTGCGAGCCGCGCTCCCTGCGAGCCGCGCTCCCTGCGAGCCGCGCTCCCTGCGAGCCGCGCTCCCTGCGAACCGCGCTCCCTGCGAGCCGCGCTTCCTGCGAGCCGCGCTCCCTGCTAGCCGCGCTCCCTGCGAGCCGCGCTTCCTGCGAGCCGCGCTTCCTGTGAGCCGCGCTTTGCGCATGTGCTGGGAGGTTAGGTAGAAAAGCGCATGTCACAGGGACGTCAAGCCTGTGAAAAACCAAGGAGATAAAATTACATTTCTCTGCATTCAGACCTCTACCGTGGGCCATACCGGTATGTATAGATTTACTTTTCTATACCCTGTATGTCCATAGTAGCGGTCTGATATCTCCAAAGTGGTGACAGATTCCCCTTAATACACAGGGTGTGATGAAGATCTCGATACCTGTTCACACCACCAAGAATGTCAGCGTATCCACCACACCACTGCATCACCGGATCACTGCATCACCGTGCCACCGGATCACTGCATCACCGCACCACTGCATCACCGGACCACTGCATCACCGGACCACTGCATCACCGGATCACTGCATCACCGCACCACTGCATCACCGGATCACTGCATCATCGCACCACTGCATCACCGCGCCACCGGATCACTGCATCACTGCACCACTGCATCACCGGACCACTGCATCACCGGACCACTGCATCACCGGATCACTGCATCACCGGACCATTGCATCACCGCACCACTGCGTCACCGGATCACTGCATCACCGGATCACTGCATCACCGCACCACTGCGTCACCGGATCACTGCATCACCGGATCACTGCATCACCGTACCACTGCATCACCGGATCACTGTATCACCGGATCACTGCATCACCGGACCACTGCATCACCGGATCACTGCATCGCTGGATCACTGCATCACCGGATCACTGCATCACCGCACCACTGCATCACCGCACCACTGGATCACTGCATCACCGGATCACTGCATCACCGTACCACTGCATCACCGCACCACTGCATCACCGGATCACTGCATCACCGGACCACTGCATCACCGGATCACTGCATCACCGGACCATTGCATCACCGCACCACTGCGTCACCGGATCACTGCATCACCGGATCACTGCATCACCGCACCACTGCGTCACCGGATCACTGCATCACCGGATCACTGCATCACCGTACCACTGCATCACCGGATCACTGTATCACCGGATCACTGCATCACCGTACCACTGCATCACCGGATCACTGCATCACTGGATCACTGCATCACCGGATCACTGCATCACCGCACCACTGCATCACCGCACCACTGGATCACTGCATCACGGGATCACTGCATCACCGGACCACTGCGTCACCGCACCACTGCGTCACCGGGTCACTGCATCACCGGATCACTGCATCACCGTACCACTGCATCACCGGATCACTGCATCACCGGATCACTGCATCACCGCACCACTGCATCACCGCGCCACCGGATCACTGCATCACTGCATCACCGCACCACTGCATCACCGGACCACTGCATCACCGGATCACTGCATCACCGCACCACTGCATCATCGGATCACTGCATCATCGCACCACTGCATCACCGCGCCACCGGATCACTGCATCACCGCACCACTGCATCACCGGATCACTGCATCACCGGACCACTGCATCACCGGATCACTGCATCACCGGACCATTGCATCACCGCACCACTGCGTCACCGGATCACTGCATCACCGGATCACTGCATCACCGCACCACTGCGTCACCGGATCACTGCATCACCGGATCACTGCATCACCGTACCACTGCATCACCGGATCACTGTACCACTGCATCACCGGATCACTCCATCACTGGATCACTGCACCACTGCATCACCGGATCACTGCATCACCGCACCACTGCATCACCGCACCACTGCATCACTGGATCACTGCATCACCGGATCACTGCATCACCGGACCACTGCATCACCGGATCACTGCATCACCGGACCACTGCATCACCGGATCACTGCATCACCGTACCACTGCATCATCGGATCACTGCACTACCGGATCACCGCACCACTGCATCACCGGATCACTGCATCACCGGATCACTGCACCACCGGATCACCGTACCACTGCATCACCGGATCACTGCATCACCGGATCACTGCATCACCGGATCACTGTATCACCGGATCACTGCACTACCGGATCACCGCACCACTGCATCACCGCACCACTGCATCACCGGATCACTGCATCACCGGATCACTGCACCACCGGATCACTGCATCACCGGATCACTGCATCACCGGATCACTGCATCACCCTTGTTAAATCCTGGTGTCCCATCTCTCTGCAGGATCTATCTCTCTCTCTTGCTTGCGTTGCTTCTGTCTATTCTGCCCTTTTTGATTCCAGCCCAACCTTTCATCCAGGTGATGTTTGTTCTCCGCCCTCGCAGCTCAATCTGACATTTTGCCTTTGATTCCTATGGTCTGACAGATCTATATACACTCTATATATAACGCGTGGGCACTGATGAAGAGGAAGAAAAGCTATGAGGCGTGATACATCTGCCGTGGCAAACCATGGCCACGCCCTAGCCACACCCCAATGCATGCCCTAGCCACACCCAAACCATGCCCATTTACCATTTCTTTCTCCCCTGGCAGGAGGAGTTGTCAGAGGGGCGCTGGTAATGAGGGACATTCAACAGACTCCATAGACCCAAATCCGGGACTGTGCGCTGTATCTGGGGCGGTTGGGACTAGAGATGAGCGGATGGATTCCCGGGTCTCTGGTCAGTGGTACCTGGCGGATGGACAGGACACCGTGAATCTCTAACCATCCGGTGTACCCGGCGGAGCGACATCATCTGTGTGTCCTGCTCATCTCAAGTTGTGGATTATTTTTTGTTCCTTCATTCACATTTGGAGCTGCCAGAACTTTCTCATCTTTATGCAGCTTCACTAGACGACATCCGGCTTTCTGGTGTCTGTAAGGCTGCGTGCCCACTATGCGTTTTTCAAGTGTTTTTGATGTGGATTTTCCGCAGCATAAACGCTTGCAAAACGCTTGGTAATCCGTGCCCCATGATCCTCAATGAAAATCCGCATGTTCTGTGCCCATGCTGCGGAATTTTCCGCAGCGGATTTTCCTTGCGGAAAAATCCGCAGCATGTCCATTATTTGTGCGTTTCTGCATGCGGATTTGAGGTCCCAATGCACTTGAAAAACGCAAGTCAAATCCGCATGTAAAAAGGCTGCAAAAACGTGTCAAAAACGTGTGTAAAATCCACATGTAAAAAGGCTGCAAAAACGCGTCAAAAACGCGTGTAAAATCCACATGTAAAAAGGCTGCAAAAACGCGTCAAAAACGCGTGTAAAATCCACATGTAAAAAGGCTGCAAAAACGCGTCAAAAACGTGTGTAAAATCCACATGTAAAAAGGCTGCAAAAATGTGTCAAAAACGCGTGTAAAATCCACATGTAAAAAGGCTGCAAAAACGCGTCAAAAACGCATGTAAAATCCGCAAGCGTTTTTGACTGCCAAGAACATGCAGAAACGCTGCAGAAATTTTCTGCTTCATTTCTGCATCGTGGGCACATACCCTAAGGCCGTGTTCACAAGTAGTTTAAATAGTGTTTTTGTTTCTGCAGGATCCGCACCAAACTACGCAATAACAGTCTTCTCGGATTATTGCTGCATTTTTATGCATTTTCCCCTTATTTGATGTGTTTTTGGTGCAAATGTGAAGCCGCATTTTTAAGTGTTTTTTATATACAGAAAAGCTTTGATTCTGCCCCTAGTAAAGTATCTGCAGTTTTTTACATGTTCTTTTCAGTCTCCACATAGAAGACGAGAGAAAAAAAAAGCACCAAAACCGCAGAGTTCAGCGGCGTCTTTAGACGCACAGGGGGCAGAGTTTTCATAAAATCATATCCAATTTGCTCAGACCTGTTAAATTCTGCACAAAAAGGCAGTAGAAAAAAAGCAGCATTTACACTACATGTGAACACGGCCTAAGAGTTAAAGCAAAGTGGATCTGATTCCATGAAACTTCCGCGCTCCATGCGTCTAAAGATGCTGCTGAACTCTGCAGTTTCGGTGCGTTTTTTTCTATAGGCTTCTATGCGGAGCCTAAAGCAGCGCATGTAAAAAAAAAAAAAAATGACGTGCATATTTTTTTGTAATATTAAAAAAGCATTAAAAAACGTGGCTTCACATCTGCACCAAAAACAGTGAAAAGGCATAGAAGAAATGCGGAGAAGATTGTTATTGCGTTATGTGGTGCGGACACCTGCAGAAAACGTGCAGAAAAATAATGTAGTATTTGCGCTACGTGTGAACACAGCCTTAACGTTACTTTTTTATTCCATTTTTTATGGGTTTAATAAAGAAAATAATATATCACGCCATTTACATCATCATATATCCTCTGATCGCTTTGTTGTACGGATTGTTACAATTACAGTTATACCAAACGTCCGTGTTATTTGCAGATTTGTGATCTTTATTTTTTAAAGTGCAATGAAAATAACATTATTGTAATTGGTTTTCATTAGTTTTTGCAATTTTTTAGGAAAATGTTGCTAACAAAAGCTTTAAATCAATCCACAGAAAAAAACTCCCACTCAGCGCCGTCATCTGTTAACGGAAATATAGGGCTTCAACGTTACTGGAAGTAAAAAGACTCTGGAAAAGTGAAATGGCTCCTCGTCCCCCAAAAGAAACTCAGCAAATTGTGCGCTTCCCAATCCAAATGCCCCCTCCCTTCTGAGCCCCAGTGTTCCTAAATAGCAATTAGCGTCCACATGTTTGGCTTTTCTGTAGCAATGAGATCCTGCCTAATTTATAGGTTCATGTCTCCAGGAGCATAAGCTGGGCATAACGTACTGGTTACTACAACGTACTGGTAACTACAATGTACTGGTCACTACAAAGTACTGGTCACTACAATGGCAGTTTGCAATTTTCAGTCAGCAACATCCATTGCTGCTTGCTTCTGGAAAAGACCCATGGAGTCAAAATCATCACTACATCTGCAGATAAATTCTCAAAGGGGTATAATTTCCAAAATGGGGTCACTTAGGGGGGTATTCTGCTATTCTAGCACTTAAGAGCTCTGTATATGGAGTCTGCATACTATTCTTGCAAAATCTGTGCTCCAGGAGGCAAATAGCGCTTGTCCTTCCGGAGTCTCACCGTGTGGCTAAGCAGTACTGTACAGCCACATATAGGGTATTTCTACATTCAGAAGAAATTGTGGGACAAATTATGGTGACATTTTTTACCCATTTCCTAATTTGTTTTAACCCCAGATTTTACATTTTCATACAATTTTTTTCTTTACTCCTCAATGGTGTAAAATTCTGTGACCCACCTGTGGTGTTAATATGATCACTGCACCCCTAGATGAATTCATTGAGAGGTGTAGTTTGTAAAATGGGGTCTCTTATGTTGGGTGGGGGGGGGTTTCTGCTGTTCTGACACCTCAAGGCTCTGCCAATGTGACATGGCACCCTCAAACCAGCCCAGCCAAATCTGAACTCCAATATGGTACTTCTTCCCTTCTGAACTTTGCACTATGTCTCAAAAGTAGTTTTTGACTAGATATGGGGTATTGGCGTACACAGGAGAAATTGAACAACCAATTTTGGGGTCCTTTTTCTGCTGCTATCCTTGTGAAAATGAAAAAATTTGGGGCTAAAACAAAATTTTTTAGGGCAAAAATATATTTGTTGGCTAAGTGCCCACGATGCAGAAATGCTCTGGATTTTTCCAAAAAAGTCAAATGGCGCTCATTCCCTTCTGAGCCCTGCCGTGCGCCCAAACAGTGTTTTTCCCCCACATATTGGTTATCGGCGTGCTCAGGAGAAATCGATCAGTTTGGGGTCTATTTTCTTCTGTTAATTGAAAAACTTGGGTGTGAAGTAAAAAATTTTTGAAAAAAGGTAAAATGTTCATTTTTTTCCTTCCACGTTCCATTAATGCCCGTGAAGCACCGGAAGGGTTATTAAACTTATTGAATGTGGTTTTGAGCACCTTGAGGGGTGCAGTTTTTAGAATGGTGTCACTTTTGGGTATTTTCTGTCAAGGAGACCCCTCAAAGTGACTTCAAATGTGATGTGGTCCCTAAAAAATGGTTTTGTAAATTTTGTTGGAAAAATGAGAAATCGCTGGTCAACTTTTAACCCTTATAGCTTCCTAAAAAAAAAAAAAATTCTGTTTCAAAAATTGTGCTGATGTGAAGTAGCCACGTGGGAAATGTTATTTATTAACTATTTTTTGTGACATATCGCTCTGATTTAAGGGCATGAAAATTAAAAGTTTGAAAAATTAAAAATTTCCATTTTTTTCACAAATAAACATAAGTCATATCAAAGAAATTTTACCACAATCATGAAGTACAATATGTCACGAAAAAACAATCTCAGAATCAGGGGGATCCATTGAAGCGTCCCAGAGTTATTACCTCATAAAGTGACAGTGGTCAGAATTGTAAAATTTGGCTTGGTCATGAAGGTGAAAATAGGCTCGGGGTTGAAAGGGTTAATATTCGGTTGCGCCCTGTGGAGTAAATCCCTGCGATCAGTCGCTTCCTATAACCATCAGCTTCTTCCTCCTCAGCTGGATCTTGGACTCTTCTTAGAATCTGCTCCAGGTCTCATATATGAAGGCGTCTTCTCCCAACAGCAATTGTAAGATTTCTCCACAGGGGATCAATGGGATTTAGATCCAGACTCATTGCTGCCACTTCAGAACTCTCCAGCGCTTTGTTTCTATCCATTTCTGGGGGCTTCTTGAAGTATGTTTGGGGTCATTGTCCTGCTGGTAGACCCATGTCCTAGGACGCTTTCTGATACTGGGCACTACATTGCCACCCAAAATCCTTTATTAATCTTCAGATTTCATGATGCCTTGTACACAGTCAAGGCCCCCAGTGCCAGAGGCAGCAAAACAATCCCAAAACATCTTTGAGCCTCCAGCATATCTGACTGTGGGTGCTGTGTTCTTTTCTTTGGAGGCCTCATTCTGTTTTCGGTAAACAGTAAAATGATATGCTTTACCAAAAAGCTCTATCTTGGTCTCATCTGTCCAAAAGATGCTTTCCCAGAAAGATTTTGGCTTACTAACATACATTTTGGCAAATGGCAGTCTAGCTTGTTTCCTGTATGTCTCTGTATCAGCAGTGGGTCCTCCTGGGTCTACTGCCATTGCGTTTCATTTCATTCACATTTGGACAAATAGTTTGCACTGAGACTGATGCACCCTGACCCTGAAGGACAGCTTGACTTTCTTTGGAACTTGATTTGACCTACTTATCCACCATCTGGACTATCCTGCGTTGCAACCTTTAATCAATTTTTCTCTGCTGTCCACATCCAGAGATATTATCTACAGTGCTTGGGTTGTAAACTTCTAGATTATGTTGCATACCATGCACAAAGGAACATCAAGATCTCTGGAGATTGTTGATACTGTTCAACAATTTTGGTTCCCAAGTTCACAGACAGTTCTCTTTTCCTCTTTCTGTTCTCCGTGCTTAGTGTGGCACACACAGACACACAATGCAAAGATCAACTTCTCCCCTTTTTATCTGATTTTAGGTGTGATTTTCATATTGCCCACACCTGATATTTGCCACAGGTTAGTCTGAATTTTGTTTACCCACAATTTCGGAAAGGTGGAACAGTTTTGTCCGGCCCATTTTAGTATGAAATTATGTCCAATTTACCTTTTTTTCTCAGTTTTTTTGTGTTGTTCCAATACACACAAATGAAATAAACATGTGTATAACAAAACATGTGTAATTGCAATAATTTTCTGGGAGCAATGTTTCATTTTCTGAAACAATTTCAAGGGTGTCAACACTTTCGGCCATGACTGTATATAAATGCACTGGTGTATAGAGATGTAGCTCCATGCACCATAACAATCTGTCTGTAATGTCAAAATGTGCACTGCACATCCAAGTACAGAACATTCTCCTCGGCATCTCAGTGCAGCCGGTGGCTCATAGCTTTTTCTACTGCCTACAATGATGCAGGTTGGGTGTTTGAATCCCGGTGAGATTACAGCTCAAAAAAACATAAAAAAATGGTATATTTAATAAAATATGAACATATGCAGAGCAGAGAAATGCTGGCCCCACCCACTTGGAGCAGGATAAGGAGGTACAGAGCAATGAAGACTGCAGAAGAGAAGACATTGCTCAGATTGAGTGGAAGTCGGGCCATAGCACTGACCTCCTGGAACAGCTCTCTCAAATTGGGACAGCCCCACTGGGTCCGGGACAGCCCCACTGGGTCCGGGACAGCCCCACTCGGTCCGGGACAGCTGGGAGCCACACTGATGATTCTAATAAATGTTGAAATCTGCAACGTAACTCAGTGATGGTGCATTCCCCCCTGCACCTCTCAAGTACAAAATCAGCCCCGATAAGGCTTCCTGTCCTCCACATTTACAGGGGTGAGGGGTGGTGTAACATGGTTATGTCATGCAGTGGGCATTAACAAGTACACAACACTGGCAGACTGGCCTGAGGGGGACAATCTGGATTGAGCTTGGAGGAGTACCTCTCCTGGAGATGATCACCCAGAGGGAGCCATATTAAATATTAGGCTCATGTTTCTGGTTGATGCTGGGAGACTTTCTTGTTGGGGAAGAGTGCTCAGGGGTCTGCTGACAGATTTTTGTTATTTCGATTATCAATATTACAGTTGAGCATCACATGGATCGTATGTCCAGTATGAAGAAACCTCCACCATTTCTCTCACAATCCTTATGCTGTTATTGGTTCTATGTCATTATTCTATTATACATTTACTGTCGGTAGTCATTTAATTGCATCTGCAGAGTTACTCGTACCACCACGCAGCAGAACTCACCAGATGAGCCGAGCTCACCACTACCACCATCTGTCTTGCCTTATCATGGCAGAGGTGGTTCACTGGGCTGAAACAACCTCCGAAGTCAAAGACCACTGTGAGCTAAATATGTCTTTCACTGCTGAAATTAAAGGGTGAGGTGACTGAGGAATCTGGTGCCCCCAGAAAACAAGCAGTATCGAGCAGTATCGAGCAGTATTGAGCAGTATTGAGCAGTATCGAGCAGTATCGAGCAGTATCGAGCAGTATTGAGCAGTATCGAGCAGTACCGAGCAGTATCGAGCAGTATTGAGCAGTATCGAGCAGTATTGAGCAGTATTGAGCAGTATTGAGCAGTATCGAGCAGTACCGAGCAGTATCGAGCAGTATTGAGCAGTATCGAGCAGTATTGAGCAGTATTGAGCAGTATCGAGCAGTACCGAGCAGTATCGAGCAGTATCGAGCAGTACCGAGCAGTACCGAGCAGTATCGAGCAGTATCGAGCAGTATCGAGCAGTACTGAGCAGTACGGAAGCAGTATCGAGCAGTATCGAGCAGTATCGAGCAGTACCGAGCAGTATCGAGCAGTACTGAGCAGTATCGAGCAGTACCGAGCAGTATCGAGCAGTACTGAGCAGTACGGAAGCAGTATCGAGCAATATCGAGCAGTATCGAGCAGTACCGAGCAGTATCGAGCAGTATCGAGCAGTACTGAGCAGTACCGAGCAGTACTGAGCAGTATCGAGCAGTATCGAGCAGTACCGAGCAGTACTGAGCAGTACTGAGCAGTATCGAGCAGTACTGAGCAGTATCGAGCAGTACTGAGCAGTATCGAGCAGTACGGAAGCAGTATCGAGCAATATCGAGCAGTATCGAGCAGTATCGAGCAGTATCGAGCAGTACCGAGCAGTACCGAGCAGTATCGAGCAGTATCGAGCAGTATTGAGCAGTATTGAGCAGTATCGAGCAGTATTGAGCAGTATTGAGCAGTATCGAGCAGTACCGAGCAGTATCGAGCAGTATCGAGCAGTATCGAGCAGTATTGAGCAGTATTGAGCAGTATTGAGCAGTATCGAGCAGTACCGAGCAGTATCGAGCAGTATTGAGCAGTATCGAGCAGTATTGAGCAGTATTGAGCGGTATCGAGCAGTACTGAGCAGTATCGAGCAGTATCGAGCAGTACCGAGCAGTACTGAGCAGTACTGAGCAGTATCGAGCAGTACTGAGCAGTATCGAGCAGTATCGAGCAGTACCGAGCAGTACTGAGCAGTACTGAGCAGTATCGAGCAGTACTGAGCAGTATCGAGCAGTACTGAGCAGTATCGAGCAGTACGGAAGCAGTATCGAGCAATATCGAGCAGTACCGAGCAGTATCGAGCAGTATCGAGCAGTACCGAGCAGTACCGAGCAGTATCGAGCAGTATCGAGCAGTATTGAGCAGTATTGAGCAGTATCGAGCAGTATTGAGCAGTATTGAGCAGTATCGAGCAGTACCGAGCAGTATCGAGCAGTATCGAGCAGTATTGAGCAGTATTGAGCAGTATTGAGCAGTATCGAGCAGTATCGAGCAGTACCGAGCAGTATCGAGCAGTATCGAGCAGTATCGAGCAGTATTGAGCAGTATTGAGCAGTATCGAGCAGTACCGAGCAGTATCGAGCAGTATCGAGCAGTACCGAGCAGTACCGAGCAGTATCGAGCAGTATCGAGCAGTATCGAGCAGTACTGAGCAGTACGGAAGCAGTATCGAGCAGTATCGAGCAGGATCGAGCAGTACCAAGCAGTATCGAGCAGTACTGAGCAGTATCGAGCAGTACCGAGCAGTATCGAGCAGTACTGAGCAGTACGGAAGCAGTATCGAGCAATATCGAGCAGTATCGAGCAGTACCGAGCAGTATCGAGCAGTATCGAGCAGTACTGAGCAGTACCGAGCAGTACTGAGCAGTATCGAGCAGTATCGAGCAGTACCGAGCAGTACTGAGCAGTACTGAGCAGTATCGAGCAGTACTGAGCAGTATCGAGCAGTACTGAGCAGTATCGAGCAGTACGGAAGCAGTATCGAGCAATATCGAGCAGTATCGAGCAGTACCGAGCAGTATCGAGCAGTACTGAGCAGTATCGAGCAGTACGGAAGCAGTATCGAGCAGTACTGAGCAGTACTGAGCAGTACCGAGCAGTACCGAGCAGTATCGAGCAGTACCGAGCAGTATCGAGCAGTACGGAAACAGTATCGAGCAGTATCGAGCAGTACTGAGCAGTACTGAGCAGTACCGAGCAGTACCGAGCAGTATCGAGCAGTACCGAGCAGTATCGAGCAGTATAGAGCAGTACTGAGCAGTATGGAGCAGTATCGAGCAGTATCGAGCAGTACTGAGCAGTACTGAGCAGTAACGAGCAGTACCGAACAGTACTGAGCAGTATCGAGCAGTACCGAGCAGTACCGAGCAGTATCGAGCAGTACCGAGCAGTATCGAGCAGTACCGAGCAGTATCGCGCAGTACCGAGCAGTATCGAGCAGTACCGAGCAGTACCGAGCAGTATCGAGCAGTACCGAGCAGTATCGAGCAGTACCGAGCAGTATCGCGCAGTACCGAGCAGTATCGAGCAGTACCGAGCAGTACCGAGCAGTACCGAGCAGTATCGAGCAGTACCGAGCAGTATCGAGCAGTACGGAAACAGTATCGAGCAGTACTGAGCAGTACCGAGCAGTACCGAGCAGTATCGAGCAGTACCGAGCAGTATCGAGCAGTATAGAGCAGTACCGAGCAGTATCGAGCAGTATAGAGCAGTACTGAGCAGTATGGAGCAGTATGGAGCAGTATCGAGCAGTATCGAGCAGTACTGAGCAGTACTGAGCAGTAACGAGCAGTACCGAGCAGTACTGAGCAGTATCGAGCAGTACCGAACAGTACCGAGCAGTATCGAGCAGTACCGAGCAGTACCGAGCAGTATCGAGCAGTACCGAGCAGTACCGAGCAGTACCGAGCAGTATCGAGCAGTACCGAGCAGTATCGAGCAGTACCGAGCAGTATCGCGCAGTACCGAGCAGTATCGAGCAGTACCGAGCAGTATCGAGCAGTACCGAGCAGTAACGAGCAGTATCGAGCAGTACCGAGCAGTACCGAGCTGAGGCGGCTTTATTTAAAAAGATGAATAAAAGTACAACGCGTTTTGGCTACATCCAGCCTTAATCAAGTATGAATGAGTTTTGGATGCAGCCTTTCTCCCTATCCACTGCCAGTCACTGACAGGTCTCTTCCAGTCAAGGGCAGCAGGTGGGGAGCAGCTGCCAGGGACCCACCCGTCCGACTAGTCTCCCATGCAGCTCCGTCCCCGGCGGATTCTTCTCTGAAATGCTGCAGTCAATCATACCTGGCTGAGATCATACAGCCAGCGCCTGACACGTGCTGTCCACGGATCAAGCCACATGTGTCACCTGTCAGATTCACGTTAAGTAGTAGGCCACAACAATTGACGGAACATGGTTGCTGTTCCCAAAGACATTGCTTAATCTCTGCTGCATCAGTAGCTCCAGAGAAATATTCTGCCCTGAAAGAGACATCATCATAACTCACAAAGCCAAGAGACAGCCGGGGTGGTCTAAAACTATCCACCACCGGCCTGGAGTAGTGGAGAGGTGGTCTCTAAAGTCATGGCCCACCGCTCACAATCTGGAGTTGTGATGCATCCTGGGAGGATGACGACAATAAAATGTGGCTTCAATGTCTTATATTCGAGGTATTATTCTGCTCAGGAAAAACATGAGGTTGACCTCTGCAGATCTATGTAGGCAAACACCGTCCGTCACGCGGAGTCTCACCTTCTATTGGTTATCTTCAGAGTCGGCTTTCAATCATTTTCTTCTTTAATACAAATATAAAAAAATATAATGGATTTCTCCACAAAGTTGTTAGGTAAAACTTTGGGCTTTGAAGCAATAAATTCAGTTGATAAGACGGATGATGGATATTTTACCTGACCAGCGGTGTCCAGCAGCTCCATCGTAACCGCTTCGTCGTCTATAGTTGTCTGATGGCGGTACGTAGACTCTGATGGGGAGAAAATGCTGTGAATGACAGGCGTCTCCCAAATATGAGGCAAATGATATACGCGTCTCAGTGCATCATCAAATGAGTCTTAGAACTACTCACCCCGCGAAAAATGGAGATGACCCTCCAAATCACAGCACAAACACTACACAAATGAGTCTTACAACTGCTCACCCCGAGAAAAATGGAGATGACCCTCCAAATCACAGCACAAACACTACACAGATGAGTGTGATTTATGTCTCTAGCATCCATCATTATAAAGTCAAACATCACAAATTGCAGATTATAGCAGACCAGTTCTCTAGTCTTTGGTCAAACCTTGGCTTTGGTTGCGGACTGTGACTCCAGCTGATTTTATTACACAATGTTACAGGGAAAATCAATCTAATGTCCAGTCTCAATGAGGTCAGTACGAGTCCTGCCTTAATGAAATTATTGACCTGCCCCGGCTCCAGCTCTGGGCTTTGACTCTTCTATAACCTACGGCTACCTCCCTCTCTGCCAGGGCACGACGGTGACTATGATAACCCAGCGTCCTCTTCTGTTGTCATCATCCAAGAGTTTGGGCGGCCGGCTCAGATTCCTATCTGTCGGCTGCATATTCAGATACACTGCAGCAATGTGTTTGCCAGGAGTAAACCGCACTTCCCAATCGGCTATTCAGCTGCTCATATGTGCTAGTCAGCATCCAGGTGCTACTACCTAAAGAACCCTGCTGTTCCTATGTGTTTTCAACTCTACGACAACCAGGTGCCTAACCAACTCTGCTATTCCTGTGCGCTATCCTCACTTCGGCAACAAGGAGCCTGATTTTCAACTCTACAGGTACACACAGGCCATCGGGCTTGTACTGCTCCACTGTATCATGTGGTTTCTGACCTTAGAGACTCAACCTTCCTAGGTGAGCCCAAAACAAATGACATCACAACAGAACTGTGTCGAGCCTCAATGACATCAACACAGAACTGTGCCAAGCCTCAATGACATCAGCACAGTACTGTGCCAAGCCTCAATGACATCAGCACAGTACTGTGCCAAGCCTCAATGACATCAGCACAGTACTGTGCCAAGCCTCAATGACATCAGCACAGTACTGTGCCAAGCCTCAATGACATCAGCACAGTACTGTGCCAAGCCTCAATGACATCAGCACAGAACTGTGGCAAGCCTCAATGACATCAGTGCAGAACTGTGCCAAGCCTCAATGACATCAGCGCAGAACTGTGCCAAGCCTCAATGACATCAGCACAGAACTGTGCCAAGCCTCAATGACATCAGCACAGAACTGTGCCAAGCCTCAATGACATCAGCACAGAACTGTGCCAAGCCTCAATGACATCAGCACAGAACTGTGCCAAGCCTCAATGACATCAGTACAGAACTGTGCTAAGCCTCAATGACATCAGCACAGAACTGTGCCGAGCCTCAATGACATCAGCACAGAACTGTGCCGAGCCTCAATGACATCAGCACAGAACTGTGCCAAGCCTCAATGACATCAGCGCAGAACTGTGCCAAGCCTCAATGACATCAGCGCAGAACTGTGCCAAGCCTCAATGACATCAGCACAGAACTGTGCCAAGCCTCAATGACATCAGCACAGAACTGTGCCAAGCCTCAATGACATCAGCACAGAACTGTGCCAAGCCTCAATGACATCAGCACAGAACTGTGCCAAGCCTCAATGACATCAGCACAGAACTGTGCCAAGCCTCAATGACATCAGCACAGAACTGTGCCGAGCCTCAATGACATCAGCACAGAACTGTGCCAAGCCTCAATGACATCAGCACAGAACTGTGCCAAGCCTCAATGACATCAGCACAGAACTGTGCCGAGCCTCAATGACATCAGCACAGTACTGTGCCAAGCCTCAATGACATCAGCACAGAACTGTGCCAAGCCTCAATGACATCAGCACAGAACTGTGCCAAGCCTCAATGACATCAGCACAGAACTGTGCCAAGCCTCAATGACATCAGCACAGAACTGTGCCAAGCCTCAATGACATCAGCACAGAACTGTGCCAAGCCTCAATGACATCAGCACAGAACTGTGCCAAGCCTCAATGACATCAGCACAGAACTGTGCCAAGCCTCAATGACATCAGCACAGAACTGTGCCAAGCCTCAATGACATCAGCACAGAACTGTGCCAAGCCTCAATGACATCAGCACAGAACTGTGCCGAGCCTCAATGACATCAGCACAGAACTGTGCCGAGCCTCAATGACATCAGCACAGAACTGTGCCAAGCCTCAATGACATCAGCGCAGAACTGTGCCAAACCTCAATGACATCAGCGCAGAACTGTGCCAAGCCTCAATGACATCAGCACAGAACTGTGCCAAGCCTCAATGACATCAGCACAGAACTGTGCCAAGCCTCAATGACATCAGCACAGAACTGTGCCGAGCCTCAATGACATCAGCACAGAACTGTGCCGAGCCTCAATGACATCAGCACAGAACTGTGCCAAGCCTCAATGACATCAGCACAGAACTGTGCCAAGCCTCAATGACATCAGCACAGAACTGTGCCAAGCCTCAATGACATCAGCACAGAACTGTGCCAAGCCTCAATGACATCAGCACAGAACTGTGCCAAGCCTCAATGACATCAGCACAGAACTGTGCCAAGCCTCAATGACATCAGCACAGAACTGTGCCAAGCCTCAATGACATCAGCACAGAACTGTG
Organism: Phyllobates terribilis; assembly: GCF_046119375.1. Classification (NCBI taxonomy): domain Eukaryota; kingdom Metazoa; phylum Chordata; class Amphibia; order Anura; family Dendrobatidae; genus Phyllobates; species Phyllobates terribilis. The sequence goes on along the minus strand of NW_027362770.1, from coordinate 208,162,597 downwards.
CCAAGCCTCAATGACATCAGCACAGAACTGTGCCAAGCCTCAATGACAACAGCACAGAACTGTGCCGAGTCTCAATGACATCAGCACAGAACTGTGCCGAGCCTCAATGACATCAGCACAGAACTGTGCCGAGCCTCAATGACATCAGCACAGAACTGTGCCAAGCCTCAATGACATCAGTACAGAACTGTGCCAAGCCTCAATGACATCAGCACAGAACTGTGCCAAGCCTCAATGACATCAGCACAGAACTGTGCCAAGCCTCAATGACATCAGCACAGAACTGTGCCAAGCCTCAATGACATCAGTACAGAACTGTGCCGAGCATCAATGACATCAGCACAGAACTGTGCCAAGCCTCAATGACATCAGCACAGAACTGTGCCAAGCCTCAATGACATCAGCACAGAACTGTGCCAAGCCTCAATGACATCAGCACAGAACTGTGCCAAGCCTCAATGACATCAGCACAGAACTGTGCCAAGCCTCAATGACATCAGCACAGAACTGTGCCAAGCCTCAATGACATCAGCACAGAACTGTGCCAAGCTTCAATGACATCAGCACAGAACTGTGCCAAGCCTCAATGACATCAGCACAGAACTGTGCCGAGCCTCAATGACATCAGCACAGAACTGTGCCGAGCCTCAATGACACCAGCACAGAACTGTGCCGAGCCTCAATGATATCAGCGCAGAACTGTGCCGAGCCTCAATGACATAAGTACAGAACTGTGCCAACCCTCAATGACATCATCACAGAACTGTGCCAAGCCTCAATGACATCAGCACAGAACTGTGCCGAGCCTCAATGACATCAGCACACAACTGTGCCGAGCCTCAATGACATCATAACAGAACTGTGCCGAGCCTCAATGATATCAGCACAGAACTGTGCCGAGCCTCAATGACATCAGCACACAACTGTGCCGAGCCTCAATGACATCATAACAGAACTGTGCCAAGCCTCAATGACATCAGCACAGAACTGTGCCGAGCCTCAATGACATCAGCACACAACTGTGCCGAGCCTCAATGACATCATAACAGAACTGTGCCGAGCCTCAATGATATCAGCACAGAACTGTGCCAAGCCTCAATGACATCAGCGCAGAACTGTGCCAAGCCTCAATGACATCAGCGCAGAACTGTGCCAAGCCTCAATGACATCAGCACAGAACTGTGCCAAGCCTCAATGACATCAGCACAGAACTGTGCCAAGCCTCAATGACATCAGCACAGAACTGTGCCAAGCCTCAATGACATCAGCACAGAACTGTGCCAAGCCTCAATGACATCAGCACAGAACTGTGCCAAGCCTCAATGACATCAGCACAGAACTGTGCCGAGCCTCAATGACATCAGCACAGAACTGTGCCAAGCCTCAATGACATCAGCACAGAACTGTGCCAAGCCTCAATGACATCAGCACAGAACTGTGCCGAGCCTCAATGACATCAGCACAGTACTGTGCCAAGCCTCAATGACATCAGCACAGAACTGTGCCAAGCCTCAATGACATCAGCACAGAACTGTGCCAAGCCTCAATGACATCAGCACAGAACTGTGCCAAGCCTCAATGACATCAGCACAGAACTGTGCCAAGCCTCAATGACATCAGCACAGAACTGTGCCAAGCCTCAATGACATCAGCGCAGAACTGTGCCAAGCCTCAATGACATCAGCGCAGAACTGTGCCAAGCCTCAATGACATCAGCACAGAACTGTGCCAAGCCTCAATGACATCAGCACAGAACTGTGCCAAGCCTCAATGACATCAGCACAGAACTGTGCCAAGCCTCAATGACATCAGCACAGAACTGTGCCAAGCCTCAATGACATCAGCACAGAACTGTGCCGAGCCTCAATGACATCAGCACAGAACTGTGCCGAGCCTCAATGACATCAGCACAGAACTGTGCCAAGCCTCAATGACATCAGTGCAGAACTGTGCCAAACCTCAATGACATCAGCGCAGAACTGTGCCAAGCCTCAATGACATCAGCACAGAACTGTGCCAAGCCTCAATGACATCAGCACAGAACTGTGCCGAGCCTCAATGACATCAGCACAGAACTGTGCCGAGCCTCAATGACATCAGCACAGAACTGTGCCGAGCCTCAATGACATCAGCACAGAACTGTGCCAAGCCTCAATGACATCAGCACAGAACTGTGCCAAGCCTCAATGACATCAGCACAGAACTGTGCCAAGCCTCAATGACATCAGCACAGAACTGTGCCAAGCCTCAATGACATCAGCACAGAACTGTGCCAAGCCTCAATGACATCAGCACAGAACTGTGCCAAGCCTCAATGACATCAGCACAGAACTGTGCCAAGCCTCAATGACATCAGCACAGAACTGTGCCAAGCCTCAATGACATCAGCACAGAACTGTGCCAAGCCTCAATGACAACAGCACAGAACTGTGCCGAGTCTCAATGACATCAGCACAGAACTGTGCCGAGCCTCAATGACATCAGCACAGAACTGTGCCGAGCCTCAATGACATCAGCACAGAACTGTGCCAAGCCTCAATGACATCAGTACAGAACTGTGCCAAGCCTCAATGACATCAGCACAGAACTGTGCCAAGCCTCAATGACATCAGCACAGAACTGTGCCAAGCCTCAATGACATCAGCACAGAACTGTGCCAAGCCTCAATGACATCAGTACAGAACTGTGCCGAGCATCAATGACATCAGCACAGAACTGTGCCAAGCCTCAATGACATCAGCACAGAACTGTGCCAAGCCTCAATGACATCAGCACAGAACTGTGCCAAGCCTCAATGACATCAGCACAGAACTGTGCCAAGCCTCAATGACATCAGCACAGAACTGTGCCAAGCCTCAATGACATCAGCACAGAACTGTGCCAAGCCTCAATGACATCAGCACAGAACTGTGCCAAGCTTCAATGACATCAGCACAGAACTGTGCCAAGCCTCAATGACATCAGCACAGAACTGTGCCGAGCCTCAATGACATCAGCACAGAACTGTGCCGAGCCTCAATGACACCAGCACAGAACTGTGCCGAGCCTCAATGATATCAGCGCAAAACTGTGCCGAGCCTCAATGACATAAGTACAGAACTGTGCCAACCCTCAAAGACATCATCACAGAACTGTGCCAAGCCTCAATGACATCAGCACAGAACTGTGCCGAGCCTCAATGACATCAGCACACAACTGTGCCGAGCCTCAATGACATCATAACAGAACTGTGCCGAGCCTCAATGATATCAGCACAGAACTGTGCCGAGCCTCAATGACATCAGCACACAACTGTGCCAAGCCACAATGACATCAGTACAGAACTGTGCCAAGCCTCAATGACATCAGTACAGAACTGTGCCAAGCCTCAATGACATCAGCACAGAACAGTGCCAAGCCTCAATGACAACAGCACAGAACTGTGCCAAGTCTCAATGACATCAGCACAGAACTGTGCCGAGCCTCAATGATATCAGCACAGAACTGTGCCAAGCCTCAATGACATCAGCACAAAACTGTGCCAAGCCTCAATGACATCAGCACAGAACTGTGCCAAGCCTCAATGACATCAGCACAATACTGTGCCAAGCCTCAATGACATCAGCGCAAAACTGTGCCAACCCTCAATGACATCAGAACAGAACTGTGCCAAGCCTCAATGACATCAGCACAAAACTGTGCCGAGCCTCAATGACATCAATACAGAACTGTGCCAAGCCTCAATGACATCAGCACAGAACTGTGCCGAGCCTCAATGACATCAGCACAGAACTGTGCCAAGCCTCAACGACATCAGCACAGAACTGTGCCAAGCCTCAATGACATCAGCACAGAACTGTGCCGAGCCTCAATGACATCAGTACAGAACTGTGCCAAGTCTAAATGACATCAGCACAGAACTGTGCCAAGCCTCAATGACATCAGTACAGAACTGTGCCAAGCCTCAATGACATCAGCACAGAACTGTGCCGAGCCTCAATGACATCAGCACAGAACTGTGCCGAGCCTCAATGACATCAGTACAGAACTGTGCCAAGCCTCAATGACATCAGCACAGAACTGTGCCAAGCCTCAATGACATCAGCACAGAACTGTGCCAAGCCTCAATGACATCAGCACAGAACTGTGCCAAGCCTCAATGACATCAGCACAGAACTGTGCCAAGCCTCAATGACATCAGCACAGAACTGTGCCGAGCCTCAATGACATCAGTACAGAACTGTGCCGAGCCTCAATGACATCAGTACAGAACTGTGCCAAGCCTCAATGACATCAGTACAGAACTGTGCCAAGCCTCAATGACATCAGCACAGAACTGTGCCGAGCTTCAATGACATCAGTACAGAACTGTGTCGAGCCTAAATGACATCAGCACAGAACTGTGCCAAGCCTCAATGACATCAGTACAGAACTGTGCCAAGTCTCAATGACATCAGCACAGAATTGTGCCAAGCCACAATGACATCAGCACAGAACTGTGCCAAGCCACAATGACATCAGCACAGAACTGTGCCAAGCCTCAATGACATCAGCACAATACTGTGCCAAGCCTCAATGACATCAGCACAGAACTGTGCCAAGCCTCAATGACAACAGCACAGAACTGTGCCAAGCCTCAATGACATCAGCACAGAACTGTGCCAAGCCTCAATGACAACAGCACAGAACTGTGCCAAGCCTCAATGACATCAGCACAGAACTGTGCCGAGTCTCAATGACATCAGTACAGAGCTGTGCCAAGCCTCAATGACATCAGCACAGAACTGTGCCAAGCCTCAATGACATCAGTACAGAACTGTGCCGAGCCTCAATGATATCAGCACAGAACTGTGCCGAGCCTCAATGACATCAGCACACAACTGTGCCGAGCCTCAATGACATCAGTAGAGAACTGTGCCAAGCCTCAATGACATCAGCACAGAACTGTGCCAAGCCTCAATGACATCAGCACAGAACTGTGCCAAGCCTCAATGACATCAGCACAGAACTGCGCCAAGCCTCAATGACATCAGCACAGAACTGTGCCAAGCCTCAATGACATCAGCACAGAACTGTGCCAAGCCTCAATGACATCAGTACAGAACTGTGCCAAGCCTCAATGACATCAGCACAGAACTGTGCCGAGCCTCAATGACATCAGCGCAGAACTGTGCCGAGCCTCAATGACATCAGCGCAGAACTGTGCCGAACCTCAATGACATCAGTGCAGAACTGTGCCGAGCCTCAATGACATCATCACAGAACTGTGCCGAGCCTCAATGACATCAGCACAGAACTGTGCCGAGCCTCAATGACATAATAACAGAACTGTGCCGAGCCTCAATGATATCAGCACAGAACTGTGCCGAGCCTCAATGACATCAGCACACAACTGTGCCAAGCCACAATGACATCAGTACAGAACTGTGCCAAGCCTCAATGACATCAGTACAGAACTGTGCCAAGACTCAATGACATCAGCACAATACTGTGCCGAGCCTCAATGACATCAGCACAGAACTGTGCCGAGCCTCAATGACATCAGCACAGAACTGTGCCAAGCCTCAATGACATCAGCACAGTACTGTGCCAAGCCTCAATGACATCAGCACAGTACTGTGCCGAGCCTCAATGACATCAGTACAGAACTGTGCCAAGCCTCAATGACATCAGCACAGAACTGTGCCAAGCCTCAATGACATCAGCACAGAACTGTGCCAAGCCTCAATGACATCAGCACAGAACTGTGCCAAGCCTCAATGACATCAGTACAGAACTGTGCCAAGCCTCAATGACATCAGCACAGTACTGTGCCGAGCCTCAATGACATCAGTACAGAACTGTGCCAAGTCTCAATGACATCAGCACAGAACTGTGCCAAGCCTCAATGACATCAGCACAGAACTGTGCCAAGCCTCAATGACATCAGTACAGAACTGTGCCAAGCCTCAATGACATCAGCACAGTACTGTGCTGAGCCTCAATGACATCAGTACAGAACTGTGCCAAGCCTCAATGACATCAGCACAGAACTGTGCCAAGCCTCAATGACATCAGCACAGAACTGTGCCAAGCCTCAATGACATCAGCACAGAACTGTGCCAAGCCTCAATGACATCAGCACAGAACTGTGCCAAACCTCAATGACATCAGCACAGAACTGTGCCAAGTCTCAATGATATCAGCACAAAACTGTGCCAAGCCTCAATGACATCAGCACAGAACTGTGCCAAGCCTCAATGACATCAGCACAAAACTGTGCCAAGCCTCAATGACATCAGTACAGAACTGTACCAAGTCTCAATGACAACAGCACAGAACTGTGCCAAGCCTCAATGACATCAGCACAAAACTGTGCCAAGCCTCAATGACATCAGCACAGAACTGTGCCAAGCCTCAATGACATCAGTACAATACTGTGCCAAGCCTCAATGACATCAGCGCAAAACTGTGCCAAGCCTCAATGACATCAGAACAGAACTGTGCCAAGCCTCAATAACATCAGCACAAAACTGTGCCAAGCCTCAATGACATCAGCACAGAACTGTGCCGAGCCTCAATGACATCAGCACAGAACTGTGCCAAGCCTCAATGACATCAGCACAGAACTGTGCCGAGCCTCAATGACATCAGCGCAAAACTGTGCCGAGCCTCAATGACATCAGAACAGAACTGTGCCAAGCCTCAATGACATCAGCACAAAACTGTGCCAAGCCTCAATGACATCAGCACAGAACTGTGCCGAGCCTCAATGACATCAGCACAGAACTGTGCCAAGCCTCAATGACATCAGCACAGAACTGTGCCGAGCCTCAATGACATCAGCACAGAACTGTGCCAAGCCTCAATGACATCAGCACAGAACTGTGCCAAGCCTCAGTGACATCAGTACAGAACTGTGCCGAGCCTCAATGACATCAGTACAGAACTGTGCCAAGCCTCAATGACATCAGTACAGAACTGTGCCAAGCCTAAATGACATCAGCACAGAACTGTGCCAAGCCTCAATGACATCAGTACAGAACTGTGCCAAGTCTCAATGACATCAGCACAGAATTGTGCCAAGCCACAATGACATCAGCACAGAACTGTGCCAAGCCTCAACGCCATCAGCACAGAACTGTGCCGAGTCTCAATGACATCAGTACAGAGCTGTGCCAAGCCTCAATGACATCAGCAGAGAACTGTGCCAAGCCTCAATGACAACAGCACAGAAATGTGCCAAGCCTCAATGACAACAGCACAGAACTGTGCCAAGCCTCAATGACATCAGCACAGAACTGTGCCAAGCCTCAATGACATCAGCACAGAACTGTGCCGAGTCTCAATGACATCAGTACAGAGCTGTGCCAAGCCTCAATGACATCAGCACAGAACTGTGCCAAGCCTCAATGACATCAGCGCAAAACTGTGCCAAGCCTCAATGACATCAGCGCAAAACTGTGCCGAGCCTCAATGACATCAGAACAGAACTGTGCCAAGCCTCAATGACATCAGCACAAAACTGTGCCAAGCCTCAATGACATCAGCACAGAACTGTGCCGAGCCTCAATGACATCAGCACAGAACTGTGCCAAGCCTCAATGACATTAGCACAGAACTGTGACGAGCCTCAATGACATCAGCACAGAACTGTGCCAAGCCTCAATGACATCAGCACAGAACTGTGCCAAGCCTCAGTGACATCAGTACAGAACTGTGCCGAGCCTCAATGACATCAGTACAGAACTGTGCCAAGCCTCAATGACATCAGTACAGAACTGTGCCAAGCCTAAATGACATCAGCGCAAAACTGTGCCAAGCCTCAATGACATCAGAACAGAACTGTGCCAAGCCTCAATGACATCAGCACAAAACTGTGCCGAGCCTCAATGACATCAGCACAGAACTGTGCCAAGCCTCAATGACATCAGCACAGAACTGTGCCGAGCCTCAATGACATCAGCGCAAAACTGTGCCGAGCCTCAATGACATCAGCGCAAAACTGTGCCGAGCCTCAATGACATCAGAACAGAACTGTGCCAAGCCTCAATGACATCAGCACAAAACTGTGCCAAGCCTCAATGACATCAGCACAGAACTGTGTCGAGCCTCAATGACATCAGCACAGAACTGTGCCAAGCCTCCATGACATCAGCACAGAACTGTGCCGAGCCTCAATGACATCAGCGCAAAACTGTGCCGAGCCTCAATGACATCAGCGCAAAACTGTGCCGAGCCTCAATGACATCAGAACAGAACTGTGCCAAGCCTCAATGACATCAGCACAAAACTGTGCCAAGCCTCAATGACATCAGCACAGAACTGTGCCAAGCCTCAATGACATCAGCACAGAACTGTGCCGAGCCTCAATGACATCAGCACAGAACTGTGCCAAGCCTCAATGACATCAGCACAGAACTGTGCCAAGCCTCAGTGACATCAGTACAGAACTGTACCGAGCCTCAATGACATCAGTACAGAACTGTGCCAAGCCTCAATGACATCAGTACAGAACTGTGCCAAGCCTAAATGACATCAGCACAGAACTGTGCCAAGCCTCAATGACATCAGTACAGAACTGTGCCGAGTCTCAATGACATCAGCACAGAATTGTGCCAAGCCACAATGACATCAGCACAGAACTGTGCCAAGCCTCAACGCCATCAGCACAGAACTGTGCCGAGTCTCAATGACATCAGTACAGAGCTGTGCCAAGCCTCAATGACATCAGCACAGAACTGTGCCAAGCCTCAATGACAACAGCACAGAACTGTGCCAAGCCTCAATGACATCAGCACAGAACTGTGCCAAGCCTCAATGACATCAGCACAGAACTGTGCCGAGTCTCAATGACATCAGTACAGAGCTGTGCCAAGCCTCAATGACATCAGCACAGAACTGTGCCAAGCCTCAATGACATCAGCGCAAAACTGTGCCAAGCCTCAATGACATCAGCGCAAAACTGTGCCGAGCCTCAATGACATCAGAACAGAACTGTGCCAAGCCTCAATGACATCAGCACAAAACTGTGCCAAGCCTCAATGACATCAGCACAGAACTGTGCCGAGCCTCAATGACATCAGCACAGAACTGTGCCAAGCCTCAATGACATCAGCACAGAACTGTGCCAAGCCTCAACGCCATCAGCACAGAACTGTGCCGAGTCTCAATGACATCAGTACAGAGCTGTGCCAAGCCTCAATGACATCAGCACAGAACTGTGCCAAGCCTCAATGACAACAGCACAGAACTGTGCCAAGCCTCAATGACAACAGCACAGAACTGTGCCAAGCCTCAATGACAACAGCACAGAACTGTGCCAAGCCTCAATGACATCAGCACAGAACTGTGCCAAGCCTCAATGACATCAGCACAGAACTGTGCCGAGTCTCAATGACATCAGTACAGAGCTGTGCCAAGCCTCAATGACATCAGCACAGAACTGTGCCAAGCCTCAATGACATCAGCGCAAAACTGTGCCAAGCCTCAATGACATCAGCGCAAAACTGTGCCGAGCCTCAATGACATCAGAACAGAACTGTGCCAAGCCTCAATGACATCAGCACAAAACTGTGCCAAGCCTCAATGACATCAGCACAGAACTGTGCCGAGCCTCAATGACATCAGCACAGAACTGTGCCAAGCCTCAATGACATTAGCACAGAACTGTGCCGAGCCTCAATGACATCAGCACAGAACTGTGCCAAGCCTCAATGACATCAGCACAGAACTGTGCCAAGCCTCAGTGACATCAGTACAGAACTGTGCCGAGCCTCAATGACATCAGTACAGAACTGTGCCAAGCCTCAATGACATCAGTACAGAACTGTGCCAAGCCTAAATGACATCAGCGCAAAACTGTGCCAAGCCTCAATGACATCAGAACAGAACTGTGCCAAGCCTCAATGACATCAGCACAAAACTGTGCCGAGCCTCAATGACATCAGCACAGAACTGTGCCAAGCCTCAATGACATCAGCACAGAACTGTGCCGAGCCTCAATGACATCAGCGCAAAACTGTGCCAAGCCTCAATGACATCAGCGCAAAACTGTGCCGAGCCTCAATGACATCAGAACAGAACTGTGCCAAGCCTCAATGACATCAGCACAAAACTGTGCCAAGCCTCAATGACATCAGCACAGAACTGTGCCGAGCCTCAATGACATCAGCACAGAACTGTGCCAAACCTCAATGACATCAGCACAGAACTGTGCCGAGCCTCAATGATATCAGCGCAAAACTGTGCCGAGCCTCAATGACATCAGCGCAAAACTGTGCCGAGCCTCAATGACATCAGAACAGAACTGTGCCAAGCCTCAATGACATCAGCACAAAACTGTGCCAAGCCTCAATGACATCAGCACAGAACTGTGCCGAGCCTCAATGACATCAGCACAGAACTGTGCCAAGCCTCAATGACATCAGCACAGAACTGTGCCGAGCCTCAATGACATCAGCACAGAACTGTGCCAAGCCTCAATGACATCAGCACAGAACTGTGCCAAGCCTCAGTGACATCAGTACAGAACTGTGCCGAGCCTCAATGACATCAGTATAGAACTGTGCCAAGCCTCAATGACATCAGTACAGAACTGTGCCAAGCCTAAATGACATCAGCACAGAACTGTGCCAAGCCTCAATGACATCAGTACAGAACTGTGCCGAGTCTCAATGACATCAGCACAGAATTGTGCCAAGCCACAATGACATCAGCACAGAACTGTGCCAAGCCTCAACGCCATCAGCACAGAACTGTGCCGAGTCTCAATGACATCAGTACAGAGCTGTGCCAAGCCTCAATGACATCAGCACAGAACTGTGCCAAGCCTCAATGACAACAGCACAGAACTGTGCCAAGCCTCAATGACATCAGCACAGAACTGTGCCAAGCCTCAATGACATCAGCACAGAACTGTGCCGAGTCTCAATGACATCAGTACAGAGCTGTGCCAAGCCTCAATGACATCAGCACAGAACTGTGCCAAGCCTCAATGACATCAGCGCAAAACTGTGCCAAGCCTCAATGACATCAGCGCAAAACTGTGCCGAGCCTCAATGACATCAGAACAGAACTGTGCCAAGCCTCAATGACATCAGCACAAAACTGTGCCAAGCCTCAATGACATCAGCACAGAACTGTGCCGAGCCTCAATGACATCAGCACAGAACTGTGCCAAGCCTCAATGACATCAGCACAGAACTGTGCCGAGCCTCAATGACATCAGCACAGAACTGTGCCAAGCCTCAATGACATCAGCACAGAACTGTGCCAAGCCTCAGTGACATCAGTACAGAACTGTGCCGAGCCTCAATGACATCAGTACAGAACTGTGCCAAGCCTCAATGACATCAGTACAGAACTGTGCCAAGCCTAAATGACATCAGCGCAAAACTGTGCCAAGCCTCAATGACATCAGAACAGAACTGTGCCAAGCCTCAATGACATCAGCACAAAACTGTGCCGAGCCTCAATGACATCAGCACAGAACTGTGCCAAGCCTCAATGACATCAGCACAGAACTGTGCCGAGCCTCAATGACATCAGCGCAAAACTGTGCCGAGCCTCAATGACATCAGCGCAAAACTGTGCCGAGCCTCAATGACATCAGAACAGAACTGTGCCAAGCCTCAATGACATCAGCACAAAACTGTGCCAAGCCTCAATGACATCAGCACAGAACTGTGCCGAGCCTCAATGACATCAGCACAGAACTGTGCCAAGCCTCAATGACATCAGCACAGAACTGTGCCGAGCCTCAATGACATCAGCACAGAACTGTGCCAAGCCTCAATGACATCAGCACAGAACTGTGCCAAGCCTCAGTGACATCAGTACAGAACTGTGCCGAGCCTCAATGACATCAGTACAGAACTGTGCCAAGCCTCAATGACATCAGTACAGAACTGTGCCAAGCCTAAATGACATCAGTACAGAACTGTGCCAAGCCTCAATGACATCAGTACAGAACTGTGCCAAGTCTCAATGACATCAGCACAGAATTGTGCCAAGCCACAATGACATCAGCACAGAACTGTGCCAAGCCTCAACGCCATCAGCACAGAACTGTGCCGAGTCTCAATGACATCAGTACAGAGCTGTGCCAAGCCTCAATGACATCAGCACAGAACTGTGCCAAGCCTCAATGACAACAGCACAGAACTGTGCCAAGCCTCAATGACATCAGCACAGAACTGTGCCAAGCCTCAATGACATCAGCACAGAACTGTGCCGAGTCTCAATGACATCAGTACAGAGCTGTGCCAAGCCTCAATGACATCAGCAAAGAACTGTGCCAAGCCTCAATGACATCAGCGCAAAATTGTGCCAAGCCTCAATGACATCAGCGCAAAACTGTGCCGAGCCTCAATGACATCAGAACAGAACTGTGCCAAGCCTCAATGACATCAGCACAAAACTGTGCCAAGCCTCAATGACATCAGCACAGAACTGTGCAGAGCCTCAATGACATCAGCACAGAACTGTGCCAAGCCTCAATGACATCAGCACAGAACTGTGCCGAGCCTCAATGACATCAGCACAGAACTGTGCCAAGCCTCAATGACATCAGCACAGAACTGTGCCAAGCCTCAGTGACATCAGTACAGAACTGTGCCGAGCCTCAATGACATCAGTACAGAACTGTGCCAAGCCTCAATGACATCAGTACAGAACTGTGCCAAGCCTAAATGACATCAGCACAGAACTGTGCCAAGCCTCAATGACATCAGTACAGAACTCTGCCAAGTCTCAATGACATCAGCACAGAATTGTGCCAAGCCACAATGACATCAGCACAGAACTGTGCCAAGCCTCAACGCCATCAGCACAGAACTGTGCCGAGTCTCAATGACATCAGTACAGAGCTGTGCCAAGCCTCAATGACATCAGCACAGAACTGTGCCAAGCCTCAATGACAACAGCACAGAACTGTGCCAAGCCTCAATGACATCAGCACAGAACTGTGCCAAGCCTCAATGACATCAGCACAGAACTGTGCTGAGCCTCAATGACATCAGTACAGAACTGTGCCGAGCCTCAATGACATCAGTACAGAACTGTGCCGAGCCTCAATGACATCAGCACAGAACTGTGCCAAGCCTCAATGACATCAGCGCAGAACTGTGCCGAGCCTCAATGATATCAGCACACAACTGTGCCAAGCCTCAATGACATCAGCACAGAACTGTGCCAAGCTTCAATGACATCAGCACAGAACTGTGCCAAGCCTCAATGACATCAGCATAGAACTGTGCCAAGCCTCAATGACATCAGCACAGAACTGTGCCAAGTCTCAATGACATCAGCACAAAACTGTGTCGAGTCTCAATGACATCAGCACAGAACTGTGTGAGCCTCAATGACATCAGCACAGAACTGTGCCGAGCCTCAAGGACATCAGCATAGAACTGTGCCACGCCTCAATGACATCAGCAAAGAACTGTGCCGAGCCTCAATGACATCAGCGCAGAACTGTGCCGAGCCTCAATGATATCAGCACAGAACTGTGCCAAGTCTCAATGACATCAGTACAGAGCTGTGCCAAGCCTCAATGACAGCAGCACAGAACTGTGCCAAGCCACAATGACATCAGCACAAAACTGTGCCGAGCCTCAATGACATCAGTACAGAACTGTGCCAAGTCTCAATGACATCAGCACAGAACTGTGCCGAGCCTCAATGACATCAGCACAGAACTGTGCCGAGCCTCAATGACATCAGCACAGAACTGTGCCAAGCCTCAATGACATCAGCACAATACTGTGCTGAGCCTCAATGACATCAGCACAGAACTGTGCCGAGCCTCAATGACATCAGCACAGAACTGTGCCGAGCCTCAATGACATCAGCACAGAACTGTGCCAAGCCTCAATGACATCAGCACAATACTGTGCCGAGCCTAAATGACATCAGCACAGAACTGTGCCGAGCCTCAATGACATCAGCACAGAACTGTGCCAAGCCTCAATGACATCAGCACAATACTGTGCCGAGCCTCAATGACATCAGTACAGAACTGTGCCAAGCCTCAATGACATCAGCACAGAACTGCGCCAAGCCTCAATGACATCAGTACAGAACTGTGCCAAGCCTCAATGACATCAGTACAGAACTGTGCCAAGCCTCAATGACATCAGCACAGAACTGTGCCGAGCCTCAATGACATCAGCACAGAACTGTGCCGAGCCTCAATGACATCAGCACAGAACTGTGCCGAGCCTCAATGACATCAGCACAATACTGTGCCGAGCCTCAATGACATCAGCACAGAACTGTGCCGAGCCTCAATGACATCAGCACAGAACTGTGCCAAGCCTCAATGACATCAGCACAATACTGTGCCGAGCCTCAATGACATCAGCACAGAACTGTGCCGAGCCTCAATGACATCAGTACAGAACTGTGCCAAGCCTCAATGACATCAGCACAGAACTGCGCCAAGCCTCAATGACATCAGTACAGAACTGTGCCAAGCCTCAATGACATCAGTACAGAACTGTGCCAAGCCTCAATGACATCAGCACAGAACTGTGCCAAGCCTCAATGACATCAGCGCAGAACTGTGCCAAGCCTCAATGACATCAGTACAGAACTGTGCTAAGCCTCAATGACATCAGCACAGAACTGTGCCGAGCCTCAATGACATCAGCACAGAACTGTGCCAAGCCTCAATGACATCAGCACAATACTGTGCCGAGCCTCAATGACATCAGCACAGAACTGTGCCGAGCCTCAATGACATCAGTACAGAACTGTGCCAAGCCTCAATGACATCAGCACAGAACTGCGCCAAGCCTCAATGACATCAGTACAGAACTGTGCCAAGCCTCAATGACATCAGTACAGAACTGTGCCAAGCCTCAATGACGTCAGCACAGAACTGTGCCGAGCCTCAATGACATCAGTACAGAACTGTGCCAAGCCTCAATGACATCAGCACAGAACTGCGCCAAGCCTCAATGACATCAGTACAGAACTGTGCCAAGCCTCAATGACATCAGCACAGAACTGTGCCGAGCCTCAATGACATCAGTACAGAACTGTGCCAAGCCTCAATGACATCAGTACAGATCTGTGCCTAGCCTCAAAGACATCAGCACAGAACTGTGCCAAGCCTCAATGACATCAGCACAGAACTGCGCTAAGCCTCAATGATATCAGCACAATACTGTGCCGAGCCTCAATGACATCAGCACAGAACTGTGCCGAGCCTCAATGACATCAGTACAGAACTGTGCCAAGCCTCAATGACATCAGCACAGAACTGCGCCAAGCCTCAATGACATCAGTACAGAACTGTGCCAAGCCTCAATGACATCAGTACAGAACTGTGCCAAGCCTCAATGACATCAGAACAGAACTGTGCCAAGCCTCAATGACATCAGCACAGAACTGTGCCAAGCCTCAATGACATCAGCACAGAACTGTGCCGAGCCTCAATGACTTCAGCACAAAACTGTGCCAAGCCACAATGACATCAGCACAAAACTGTGCCGAGCTTCAATGACATCAGCACAGAACTGTGCCAAGCCTCAATGACATCAGTACAGAACTGTGCCAAGCCTCAATGACATCAGTACAGAACTGTGCCAAGCCTCAATGACATCAGTACAGAACTGTGCCAAGCCTCAATGACATCAGTACAGAACTGTGCCAAGCCTCAATGACATCAGAACAGAACTGTGCCAAGCCTCAATGACATCAGCACAGAACTGTGCCAAGCCTCAATGACATCAGCACAGAACTGTGCCGAGCCTCAATGACATCAGCACAGAACTGTGCCAAGCCTCAATGACATCAGCACAATACTGTGTCGAGCCTCAATGACATCAGCACAGAACTGTGCCGAGCCTCAATGACATCAGTACAGAACTGTGCCAAGCCTCAATGACATCAGCACAGAACTGCGCCAAGCCTCAATGACATCAGTACAGAACTGTGCCAAGCCTCAATGACATCAGTACAGAACTGTGCCAAGCCTCAATGACATCAGCACAGAACTGTGCCGAGCCTCAATGACATCAGTACAGAACTGTGCCAAGCCTCAATGACATCAGCACAGAACTGCGCCAAGCCTCAATGACATCAGTACAGAACTGTGCCAAGCCTCAATGACATCAGCACAGAACTGTGCCGAGCCTCAATGACATCAGTACAGAACTGTGCCAAGCCTCAATGACATCAGTACAGATCTGTGCCTAGCCTCAAAGACATCAGCACAGAACTGTGCCAAGCCTCAATGACATCAGCACAGAACTGCGCTAAGCCTCAATACTGTGCCGAGCCTCAATGACATCAGCACAGAACTGTGCCGAGCCTCAATGACATCAGTACAGAACTGTGCCAAGCCTCAATGACATCAGCACAGAACTGTGCCGAGTCTCAATGACATCAGTACAGAGCTGTGCCAAGCCTCAATGACATCAGCACAGAACTGTGCCAAGCCTCAATGACATCAGCGCAAAACTGTGCCAAGCCTCAATGACATCAGCGCAAAACTGTGCCGAGCCTCAATGACATCAGAACAGAACTGTGCCAAGCCTCAATGACATCAGCACAAAACTGTGCCAAGCCTCAATGACATCAGCACAGAACTGTGCCGAGCCTCAATGACATCAGCACAGAACTGTGCCAAGCCTCAATGACATTAGCACAGAACTGTGCCGAGCCTCAATGACATCAGCACAGAACTGTGCCAAGCCTCAATGACATCAGCACAGAACTGTGCCAAGCCTCAGTGACATCAGTACAGAACTGTGCCGAGCCTCAATGACATCAGTACAGAACTGTGCCAAGCCTCAATGACATCAGTACAGAACTGTGCCAAGCCTAAATGACATCAGCGCAAAACTGTGCCAAGCCTCAATGACATCAGAACAGAACTGTGCCAAGCCTCAATGACATCAGCACAAAACTGTGCCGAGCCTCAATGACATCAGCACAGAACTGTGCCAAGCCTCAATGACATCAGCACAGAACTGTGCCGAGCCTCAATGACATCAGCGCAAAACTGTGCCGAGCCTCAATGACATCAGCGCAAAACTGTGCCGAGCCTCAATGACATCAGAACAGAACTGTGCCAAGCCTCAATGACATCAGCACAAAACTGTGCCAAGCCTCAATGACATCAGCACAGAACTGTGCCGAGCCTCAATGACATCAGCACAGAACTGTGCCAAGCCTCAATGACATCAGCACAGAACTGTGCCGAGCCTCAATGACATCAGCGCAAAACTGTGCCGAGCCTCAATGACATCAGCGCAAAACTGTGCCGAGCCTCAATGACATCAGAACAGAACTGTGCCAAGCCTCAATGACATCAGCACAAAACTGTGCCAAGCCTCAATGACATCAGCACAGAACTGTGCCGAGCCTCAATGACATCAGCACAGAACTGTGCCAAGCCTCAATGACATCAGCACAGAACTGTGCCGAGCCTCAATGACATCAGCACAGAACTGTGCCAAGCCTCAATGACATCAGCACAGAACTGTGCCAAGCCTCAGTGACATCAGTACAGAACTGTGCCGAGCCTCAATGACATCAGTACAGAACTGTGCCAAGCCTCAATGACATCAGTACAGAACTGTGCCAAGCCTAAATGACATCAGCACAGAACTGTGCCAAGCCTCAATGACATCAGTACAGAACTGTGCCGAGTCTCAATGACATCAGCACAGAATTGTGCCAAGCCACAATGACATCAGCACAGAACTGTGCCAAGCCTCAACGCCATCAGCACAGAACTGTGCCGAGTCTCAATGACATCAGTACAGAGCTGTGCCAAGCCTCAATGACATCAGCACAGAACTGTGCCAAGCCTCAATGACAACAGCACAGAACTGTGCCAAGCCTCAATGACATCAGCACAGAACTGTGCCAAGCCTCAATGACATCAGCACAGAACTGTGCCGAGTCTCAATGACATCAGTACAGAGCTGTGCCAAGCCTCAATGACATCAGCACAGAACTGTGCCAAGCCTCAATGACATCAGCGCAAAACTGTGCCAAGCCTCAATGACATCAGCGCAAAACTGTGCCGAGCCTCAATGACATCAGAACAGAACTGTGCCAAGCCTCAATGACATCAGCACAAAACTGTGCCAAGCCTCAATGACATCAGCACAGAACTGTGCCAAGCCTCAATGACATCAGCACAGAACTGTGCCGAGCCTCAATGACATCAGCACAGAACTGTGCCAAGCCTCAATGACATCAGCACAGAACTGTGCCAAGCCTCAGTGACATCAGTACAGAACTGTGCCGAGCCTCAATGACATCAGTACAGAACTGTGCCAAGCCTCAATGACATCAGTACAGAACTGTGCCAAGCCTAAATGACATCAGCGCAAAACTGTGCCAAGCCTCAATGACATCAGAACAGAACTGTGCCAAGCCTCAATGACATCAGCACAAAACTGTGCCGAGCCTCAATGACATCAGCACAGAACTGTGCCAAGCCTCAATGACATCAGCACAGAACTGTGCCGAGCCTCAATGACATCAGCGCAAAACTGTGCCGAGCCTCAATGACATCAGCGCAAAACTGTGCCGAGCCTCAATGACATCAGAACAGAACTGTGCCAAGCCTCAATGACATCAGCACAAAACTGTGCCAAGCCTCAATGACATCAGCACAGTACTGTGCCGAGCCTCAATGACATCAGCACAGAACTGTGCCAAGCCTCAATGACATCAGCACAGAACTGTGCCGAGCCTCAATGACATCAGCACAGAACTGTGCCAAGCCTCAATGACATCAGCACAGAACTGTGCCAAGCCTCAGTGACATCAGTACAGAACTGTGCCGAGCCTCAATGACATCAGTACAGAACTGTGCCAAGCCTCAATGACATCAGTACAGAACTGTGCCAAGCCTAAATGACATCAGTACAGAACTGTGCCAAGCCTCAATGACATCAGTACAGAACTGTGCCAAGTCTCAATGACATCAGCACAGAATTGTGCCAAGCCACAATGACATCAGCACAGAACTGTGCCAAGCCTCAACGCCATCAGCACAGAACTGTGCCGAGTCTCAATGACATCAGTACAGAGCTGTGCCAAGCCTCAATGACATCAGCACAGAACTGTGCCAAGCCTCAATGACAACAGCACAGAACTGTGCCAAGCCTCAATGACATCAGCACAGAACTGTGCCAAGCCTCAATGACATCAGCACAGAACTGTGCCGAGTCTCAATGACATCAGTACAGAGCTGTGCCAAGCCTCAATGACATCAGCAAAGAACTGTGCCAAGCCTCAATGACATCAGCGCAAAACTGTGCCAAGCCTCAATGACATCAGCGCAAAACTGTGCCGAGCCTCAATGACATCAGAACAGAACTGTGCCAAGCCTCAATGACATCAGCACAAAACTGTGCCAAGCCTCAATGACATCAGCACAGAACTGTGCAGAGCCTCAATGACATCAGCACAGAACTGTGCCAAGCCTCAATGACATCAGCACAGAACTGTGCCGAGCCTCAATGACATCAGCACAGAACTGTGCCAAGCCTCAATGACATCAGCACAGAACTGTGCCAAGCCTCAGTGACATCAGTACAGAACTGTGCCGAGCCTCAATGACATCAGTACAGAACTGTGCCAAGCCTCAATGACATCAGTACAGAACTGTGCCAAGCCTAAATGACATCAGCACAGAACTGTGCCAAGCCTCAATGACATCAGTACAGAACTCTGCCAAGTCTCAATGACATCAGCACAGAATTGTGCCAAGCCACAATGACATCAGCACAGAACTGTGCCAAGCCTCAACGCCATCAGCACAGAACTGTGCCGAGTCTCAATGACATCAGCACAGAGCTGTGCCAAGCCTCAATGACATCAGCACAGAACTGTGCCAAGCCTCAATGACAACAGCACAGAACTGTGCCAAGCCTCAATGACATCAGCACAGAACTGTGCCAAGCCTCAATGACATCAGCACAGAACTGTGCCGAGTCTCAATGACATCAGTACAGAGCTGTGCCAAGCCTCAATGACATCAGCACAGAACTGTGCCAAGCCTCAATGACAACAGCACAGAACTGTGCCAAGCTTCAATGACATCAGTACAGAACTGTGCCGAGCCTCAATGACATCAGTAAAGAACTGTGCCAAGCCTCAATGACATCAGTACAGAACTGTGCCGAGCCTCAATGATATCAGCACAGAACTGTGCCGAGCCTCAATGACATCAGCACACAACTGTGCCGAGCCAACAATGACATCAGTAGAGAACTGTCCCGAGCGTCAATGACACCAGCACAGAACTGTGCCGAGTCTCAATGACATCAGTACAGAGCTGTGCCAAGCCTCAACGACATCAGCACAGAACTGTGCCAAGTCTCAATGACATCAGTACAGAGCTGTGCCGAGCCTCAATGACATCAGCGCAGAACTGTGCCGAGCCTCAATGACATCAGCACAGAACTGTGCCAAGTCTCAATGACATCAGCACAGAACTGTGATGAGCCTCAATGACATCAGTACAGAACTGTGCCGAGCCTCAATGACATCAGTACAGAACTGTGCCGAGCCTCAATGACATCAGCACAGAACTGTGCCAAGCCTCAATGACATCAGCGCAGAACTGTGCCGAGCCTCAATGATATCAGCACACAACTGTGCCAAGCCTCAATGACATCAGCACAGAACTGTGCCAAGCTTCAATGACATCAGCACAGAACTGTGCCAAGCCTCAATGACATCAGCACAGAACTGTGCCAAGCCTCAATGACATCAGCACAGAACTGTGCCAAGTCTCAATGACATCAGCACAAAACTGTGTCGAGTCTCAATGACATCAGCACAGAACTGTGTGAGCCTCAATGACATCAGCACAGAACTGTGCCGAGCCTCAATGACATCAGCATAGAACTGTGCCACGCCTCAATGACATCAGCAAAGAACTGTGCCGAGCCTCAATGACATCAGCGCAGAACTGTGCCGAGCCTCAATGATATCAGCACAGAACTGTGCCAAGTCTCAATGACATCAGTACAGAGCTGTGCCAAGCCTCAATGACAGCAGCACAGAACTGTGCCAAGCCACAATGACATCAGCACAAAACTGTGCCGAGCCTCAATGACATCAGTACAGAACTGTGCCAAGTCTCAATGACATCAGCACAGAACTGTGCCGAGCCTCAATGACATCAGCACAGAACTGTGCCGAGCCTCAATGACATCAGCACAGAACTGTGCCAAGCCTCAATGACATCAGCACAATACTGTGCTGAGCCTCAATGACATCAGCACAGAACTGTGCCGAGCCTCAATGACATCAGCAAAGAACTGTGCCGAGCCTCAATGACATCAGCACAGAACTGTGCCAAGCCTCAATGACATCAGCACAATACTGTGCCGAGCCTAAATGACATCAGCACAGAACTGTGCCGAGCCTCAATGACATCAGCACAGAACTGTGCCAAGCCTCAATGACATCAGCACAATACTGTGCCGAGCCTCAATGACATCAGTACAGAACTGTGCCAAGCCTCAATGACATCAGCACAGAACTGCGCCAAGCCTCAATGACATCAGTACAGAACTGTGCCAAGCCTCAATGACATCAGTACAGAACTGTGCCAAGCCTCAATGACATCAGCACAGAACTGTGCCGAGCCTCAATGACATCAGCACAGAACTGTGCCGAGCCTCAATGACATCAGCACAGAACTGTGCCAAGCCTCAATGACATCAGCACAATACTGTGCCGAGCCTCAATGACATCAGCACAGAACTGTGCCGAGCCTCAATGACATCAGCACAGAACTGTGCCAAGCCTCAATGACATCAGCACAATACTGTGCCGAGCCTCAATGACATCAGCACAGAACTGTGCCGAGCCTCAATGACATCAGTACAGAACTGTGCCAAGCCTCAATGACATCAGCACAGAACTGCGCCAAGCCTCAATGACATCAGTACAGAACTGTGCCAAGCCTCAATGACATCAGTACAGAACTGTGCCAAGCCTCAATGACATCAGCACAGAACTGTGCCAAGCCTCAATGACATCAGCGCAGAACTGTGCCAAGCCTCAATGACATCAGTACAGAACTGTGCTAAGCCTCAATGACATCAGCACAGAACTGTGCCGAGCCTCAATGACATTAGCACAGAACTGTGCCAAGCCTCAATGACATCAGCACAATACTGTGCCGAGCCTCAATGACATCAGCACAGAACTGTGCCGAGCCTCAATGACATCAGTACAGAACTGTGCCAAGCCTCAATGACATCAGCACAGAACTGCGCCAAGCCTCAATGACATCAGTACAGAACTGTGCCAAGCCTCAATGACATCAGTACAGAACTGTGCCAAGCCTCAATGACATCAGCACAGAACTGTGCCGAGCCTCAATGACATCAGTACAGAACTGTGCCAAGCCTCAATGACATCAGCACAGAACTGCGCCAAGCCTCAATGACATCAGCACAGAACTGTGCCGAGCCTCAATGACATCAGCACAGAACTGTGCCGAGCCTCAATGACATCAGTACAGAACTGTGCCAAGCCTCAATGACATCAGTACAGATCTGTGCCTAGCCTCAAAGACATCAGCACAGAACTGTGCCAAGCCTCAATGACATCAGCACAGAACTGCGCTAAGCCTCAATGATATCAGCACAATACTGTGCCGAGCCTCAATGACATCAGCACAGAACTGTGCCGAGCCTCAATGACATCAGTACAGAACTGTGCCAAGCCTCAATGACATCAGCACAGAACTGTGCCGAGCCTCAATGACTTCAGCACAAAACTGTGCCAAGCCACAATGACATCAGCACAAAACTGTGCCGAGCTTCAATGACATCAGCACAGAACTGTGCCAAGCCTCAATGACATCAGTACAGAACTGTGCCAAGCCTCAATGACATCAGTACAGAACTGTGCCAAGCCTCAATGACATCAGTACAGAACTGTGCCAAGCCTCAATGACATCAGTACAGAACTGTGCCAAGCCTCAATGACATCAGTACAGAACTGTGCCAAGCCTCAATGACATCAGTACAGAACTGTGCCAAGCCTCAATGACATCAGAACAGAACTGTGCCAAGCCTCAATGACATCAGCACAGAACTGTGCCAAGCCTCAATGACATCAGCACAGAACTGTGCCGAGCCTCAATGACATCAGCACAGAACTGTGCCAAGCCTCAATGACATCAGTACAATACTGTGCCGAGCCTCAATGACATCAGCACAGAACTGTGCCGAGCCTCAATGACATCAGTACAGAACTGTGCCAAGCCTCAATGACATCAGCACAGAACTGCGCCAAGCCTCAATGACATCAGTACAGAACTGTGCCAAGCCTCAATGACATCAGTACAGAACTGTGCCAAGCCTCAATGACATCAGCACAGAACTGTGCCGAGCCTCAATGACATCAGTACAGAACTGTGCCAAGCCTCAATGACATCAGCACAGAACTGCGCCAAGCCTCAATGACATCAGTACAGAACTGTGCCAAGCCTCAATGACATCAGCACAGAACTGTGCCGAGCCTCAATGACATCAGTACAGAACTGTGCCAAGCCTCAATGACATCAGTACAGATCTGTGCCTAGCCTCAAAGACATCAGCACAGAACTGTGCCAAGCCTCAATGACATCAGCACAGAACTGCGCTAAGCCTCAATACTGTGCCGAGCCTCAATGACATCAGCACAGAACTGTGCCGAGCCTCAATGACATCAGTACAGAACTGTGCCAAGCCTCAATGACATCAGCACAGAACTGCGCCAAGCCTCAATGACATCAGTACAGAACTGTGCCAAGCCTCAATGACATCAGTACAGAACTGTGCCGAGCCTCAATGACATCAGCGCAGAACTGTGCCAAGCCTCAATGACATCAGAACAGAACTGTGCCAAGCCTCAGTGACATCAGCACAGAACTGTGCCAAGCCTCAATGACATCAGCACAGAACTGTGCCGAGCCTCAATGACTTCAGCACAAAACTGTGCCAAGCCACAATGACATCAGCACAAAACTGTGCCGAGCTTCAATGACATCAGCACATTACTGTGCCAAGCCTCAATGACATCAGCACAGAACTGTGCTGAGCAGGGGAGGAGTCCTGAGGAGACAATTTGCATATTCTCACTGCATTTTCGGATAAGTGAAGAGTCTCCACGAGCTCAAAGAACACTGGATTTTGGCCGTTGGAGCTGAAAGGAGGACATCGATGAACCCTAATTTTGGAGCGTTTTTCACTGTTTTCATAACATATCAACAATAAGAACATGGAAGAGTCCAGGAGCCATTTGGTGAGCTGCATATCCTGCTACATGTTCACAGACTTGCCAGTGGAAAAGCCAAACTTCACGTGCCAGAAATGCAAGCTTGTG
Organism: Phyllobates terribilis; assembly: GCF_046119375.1. Lineage (NCBI taxonomy): Eukaryota > Metazoa > Chordata > Amphibia > Anura > Dendrobatidae > Phyllobates > Phyllobates terribilis. The sequence goes on along the minus strand of NW_027362770.1, from coordinate 208,138,273 downwards.
TCCCTGTTGGAGGAAAAGTTGTGAAATCTAGAAGAGAGGTTAACTGCCTTGAAAATCATTAAGGAAGGTGAAGAGTTCTTAGACAGAGCAGAATTATCTCTTCATGATACAGAAAGAGAAGAAATTCTCACTGCACCTGACGAAACAGAGGAATGGAAGCCTGTGACCCACAGAAGCAGGAGGATCGAGAGGCAGTCAGCACCCATACTGCTCAGGAACCAGTACCAGGCTCTCACGCAGGAGAACCACGAAGAAATACAGCAAGATAAGACTTTGCCCACAATGAAGAACCTTGTAAGCCCTCAGAATCCTCCCGGATGGAGAAAGAAAAATGTCTTGAAGAAAAAAAGGAGAGTGGTGGTCATGGGGGATTCCCTGTTGAGAGGAACAGAGGCCGCTATCTGCAGACCAGACGTAACCTCAAGAGAAATGTGCTGTCTTCCAGGTGCAAAAATGACCTACAGATCACTACCCATTCCAGCTAATACATGTGGGGACAAATGACACCGCAAGAAAGGACCTGGAAACCATCTGCAGTGACTTTGAAGACTTAGGCAAGAAAGTGAAAGAATTGGGAGGGCAGGTGGTCTTCTCATCCACCCTCCCAGTGGATGGCCATGGAACAATGAGGTGGAATAAGATTCTACAGGTGAACAACTGGCTACGTCGATGGTGCCGTCAACAAGGATTTGGATTTCTGGATCACGGAATGAATTACCTATATGATGGACTACTTGCTAGAGATGGGGTGCACCTTACGAAGACTGGAAAACATGTATTTGGAAGTCGCCTTGCTACACTCATCAGGAGAGCTTTATACCAGAACAATGTGGGAAGGGAAGCAAAAGGCCAGAAAAAGCCATACAGCTGACAAATACTATTGAGATCTCTGCTACTGGAAGTGGAAAGGAAGAACAAAGACAAAAAAAATTAAATAATAAAAAGAAGAAGAGAAACCAATCACAAACTAAAATGTTTTTATACAAATGCACAAAGCATGGGCAACAAACAAGGAGAACTGGAGCTACTAACGCAGGAAAAGGAATATGATGTCATTGGAATCACTGAAACTTGGTGGGACGATGCACATGATTGGAATACAAGGCTAAAAGGATACAACTTATCTGCAAGAAACAGACTTGATAAACGAGGAGATTGATGCTTCAGAGACTGGGAGTTCTGTGGGAACTGTCTGGGTAAGAATACAAGGAGAGAACAACGGAAAGGACACCATTGTAGGCATTTACTACAGGCCACCTGGGCAAGCTGAAGATATGGATGAACTCTTTATGTATCAAATGACCAAGTTCTCCAAAAAATATGACGTAGTGGTCATGGGAGACTTCAACTATCCAGACATTTGTTGGGAATCTCTCTCAAGTAAAACTAACAGGTCAAGCAAATTCTTATCCTCTCTTGCTGACAACTTTATCTTCCAAAAGGTAGGGGAGAAAACAAGGGGATCTGCTACTTTGGATCTAATCCTTATAAACAGAGAGGAAATGGTTGAGGAGGTAAAGGTGGCTGGAACCCTAGGAGGCAGCGATCATGCGGTCATAGAATTCTGGATAACTAGAGGAGGAAGATCTGTGAAGACTCAAACTTCAAGGTTAGATTTCAGAAAGGCAGATTTTAAGCGACTCAGAAAGAGAATAGGAGGGATCCAATGGCTGGATGTCCTTAAGGACAAAAATGTGCAGGAAGGATGGGAAATTTTTAAAAATTAGATTCTCAAAGCACAATCGTTAACAATCCCGAAAAGTAGGAAGAATGGGAAGCATTTAAGGAAACCAGGATGGATGAACACAGAACTTAAACACATGCTAAAAAGAAAGAAAGAAATGTTTATCAAATAGAAAGAGGGAGGCATATCTAAAGAAGATTATAATGCAGTCTGCAGAACCTGTAGGGCACGTATCAGGTTAGCTAAAGCTGACTATAAATTAAGGCTTGCAAGAGATGTCAAAAGCAATAAAAAAGGATTTTGGGGGTATGTCAAAAGTAAAAGAATAGTCAAAGATGCTATAGGATTTTTACAGGATGAAAATGGTGAAATGGTAAGAAAGGATGTTGAGAAGGCCGAACTTTTTAATTCCTATTTTGCATCAGTTTTCTCTCAGAAAGAAAATGTAACATCAACTGATCTTCACTGTCCTATTAAAGGAATAGAAGAATCCAAGTTATCTGTAAACAGAGAGATTGTGAGGGAATATTTAGCTAACATAAATGAGTTCAAGTCTCCAGGTCCAGATGAATTACACCCCAGAGTACTGAAGGAGATCGTAGAAGAAATTTTAGAACCACTCTCCATAAACTTTGAAAATTCTTGGAGAGCAGGAGATGTCCCAGAAGACTGGAGAAGAGCAAATGTTGTTCCTATCTTCAAAAAGGGGAAGAAGGTGGACCCAGGGAACTATAGACCGGTGAGTCTGACTTCTATACCAGGAAAGATCTTTGAACAAATTATCAAACAACATGTATGTAAGTACCTGGATAAGAATGAAGTGATTAACCAGAGTCAGCATGGGTTTGTAACTAACAAGTCATGTCAGACTAACTTAATTTCCTTCTATGACAGAATCACTGTAGATATAGTGTAACATCCCTGGCGGCGTGCTTGCATAGTGCACCACCTCCCACTATGCAAGACCGCAATCTTACCTGTCAGTCCAGCCTACAAACCTTGCTCCAGTTCATGCTGTGTGCATGTCTCTTGACTGACTGCTTAGGGTGGCGGCCCGGTTACTTCCAGATTCTTATAGCTGCTGTGGGCGCACCCCTAATGCGTCTCCAGCCTATTGCTGTGAGTCACTGGATAGTTAAACCCCCTCCACCCAGAAGGAGGTGCCTGAGCAACACCTTCACTCAGTTAGTCTTTGCTACTGAATTGCCAGGTCCTGTCCTGTTCTAGTCTGTTTCCGCCACTCTGGGGGCTGCATACCCAGACCTGTTATCTTTGACTTCTAGTCTGTTTCCGCCACTCTGGGGGCTGCATACCCAGACCTGTTATCTCTGACTTCTAGTCTGTTTCCGCCACTCTGGGGGCTATATACCCAGGCCTGTTACCTGTGACTTCTAGTCTATTTCTGCCACTCTGGGGGCTGTATATCCAGGCTCGTTCTTGTATCTCATTGCAGTAGCAGTTCCTGTCTAAACTGTATCCTAGCCTGTTACCTGTTTTTCTCTATGTCCGTACCTTCCCTTTTCCTGCAGTATCTGAACCTGCACCTAACTCCAACTCGTTGTCTCTGTACTTCTGTTTGTGAGTTTTGTGTCCACTCGCTACTTCATAGGAAGTACCTTGTGTGTATCTGGTTCTGCTTGTCCCTTTTCCCTTCCTCCGTATCTTCCTCTTATGTTCTAGCCATCCTCCTGTATTTTCCAGTCTGCTCCATGTGAACAGAGCCCTGTCCTCTCTGCCTTCACCTTCAGCCCTGTTCGGCTCTACTTGCTCACCGCGCCAGCGGTTTCTCTCTGCTCTGACTTGCCCACCGCTCCGGCGGCTTCCCTCTGCTCTGCCTTACCCACCGCTCCGGCGGCTTCTCTCTGCTCTGCCTTGCCCACCGCTCCGGCGGTTCCGCTCTGCTCTGCCTTGTCCACCGCACCTGCGGTTTCGCTCTGCTCTGCCTTGTCCACCGCACCTGCGGTTTCGCTCTGCTCAGCCTCGCCAGCGCACCTGCGGTTTCACTCTGCTCTGCCTTGTCCACCGCTCCGGTGGTTCCTCTCTGCTCTGCCTTGTCCTCCGCTCCGGCGGTTTCGCTTTACTCTGCTTCACTACCGCATCTGCGGCTCTGAACCTGTCTCCTAATCTGTACTGGACCCTATCCAGCCTGCGCTCCAACCTGCTAGTATCTCCCTGTCTGCATACCAGCTGTGCTTGCCAGTGCCCACCTGTCCGCATACCAGCCGTGCTTGCCAGTGCCCACCTGTCTGCATACCAGCCATACTTGCCAGTACCCACCTGTCTGCATACCAGCCGTACTTGCCAATACCCACCTGCCTGTATGCCAGTCTAACCTGCCTGTTCCTGCATTCCCCGGTGTGGGTCAACAACTGTGACCAGGGTCTGACCTGGAGTCGCACCTGGTCCCTCTGCTCGGTTCCACCTTGGTCCACGGAGTCGACTAAGCTGCCGTGCGACCTTGGTCGGATCGGGTTGATACTTAGTTACGCCCCTCCAGGCACTCCTCTGTTCATGGTACAGTGGGATCACTAATCACGCTCACGCGAGTCAGTCTGGGCGCGAGCGTAACATATAGTATATCTTGACTTCAGCAAAGCATTTGACAAAGTATCTCACACCATCCTTATTGAAAAAATGACCAAGTATGGAATGGACAAGGCAACTGTTCGGTGGATTCATAACTGGCTTAGTGATCGGACTCAAAGAGTGGTCGTAAATGGCTTCACATCCAGTTGGATGAATGTCTCAAGTGGGGTACCACAGGGCTCAGTCCTGGGACCTGTATTGTTCAACATCTTTATCAATGATTTAGATGAAAGAATTGAGGGTAAACTGATTAAATTTGCTGATGACACAAAGCTAGGAGGGATAGCTAATACTAGAGAAGAGAGAGAGAGGATTCAAAAAGACCTAAATAACCTGGAGCAGTGGGCAGCAACTAACAGAATGGTTTATAACAGGGAAAAATGCAAAGTACTACATCTGGGCAATAAAAATGAAAAAAAGCATATACAGAATGGGAGGAATAGAGCTAAGCAACAGTACATGTGAAAAAGACTTAGGTATACTAATAGATCACAGACTGAACATGAGTCAACAGTGTGATGCAGCAGCAAAAAAGGCAAATACAATTCTGGGATGTATTAACAGAAGCATACAGTCTAGATCACGTGAAGTCATTATCGGACTTTACTCCTCTTTGGTCAGACCTCATCTGGAATACTGCGTCCAGTTTTGGGCACCACATTTTAAAAAAGACATCGACAAACTGGAGCAAGTTCAGAGAAGAGCGACCAGAATGGTGACCGGTCTGCAAACCATGTCCTATGAGGAACGGTTACAGTATTTGGGAATGTTTAGCCGCAAAAAAGAAAACTGAGAGGAGACTTAATAACTGTCTACAAATATCTCAAGGGCTGTCACATTGTAGAAGGATCATCTTTATTCTCATTTGCACAAGGAAAGACTAGAAGCAATGGGATGAAACTGAATGGGAGGAGACACAGATTAGATATTAGAAGACACTTTTTGGCAGTGAAGGTGATCAATGAGTAGAACAGGCGGCCACGAGAGATGGTGAGTTCTCCTTCAATGGACGTCTTCAGAGGCTGGACAGACATCTGTCTGAGATGATTTAGTGAATCCTGCTTTGAGCAGGGGGTTGGACCAGATGACTCAGGAGGTCCCTTCCAACTCTACCATTCTATGATAGCCACAGTCCATGATCCTCTAGACAGCAGATAAAACGATGAAAGCCCAGGTATCCAGTAGATGCAGTCCTTTTAAGAAAGTGTAACTCCAAACGACATAATCCATAATGTTTATCCAGTTATCCTTCCAAGTCCACGGTCTCGTGGCTAAAATGGCCTCTTTCTCAATCACCATCCCTTCCAGTGTGTTTATCAGGTCTCCTGTGTCCATCCTATTTCACATGTATATATTCCTGATGATGTGAAGCTTCAGCCTATTATATATAAAAATGGGAGACACCAGATTTTTGGTGTAGCTTGATCCCAAAAGTATTCGTTGGATCCACCATATGAATGTTGGAATATGGTTTTATGATCCTAATTATGTAGCCCACAAGAACGGAAGTGAGGACGGATTTTGTTTTGATGGCCCTATATTATTATTGGACTACCTGGATATGTCTTTTTGAGTGAATAAGGTAATAGGAATAATATCACCTCTTCACTTTCATGCATATGCTGGTTATGCTTATCTAAGGGAGTAATATAACCCCATTATGCATATGTTAAATTTACATAAGACGGGCTGGTAGCTGATTGGTGTCTTTTTCAGGATGATTGGATCCATAGAAATAGAGCTGGTAGGCATAATTCACCTTACCAGCGGTGCATATTGGCGGAGGAGCACATGTGCGTTCCAGCTAATGTGGGTCTGTTTTGCTGGGCTGGTGCGTTCCATCGACGCCACTTCCGGGCCGGTGGAGCGCGATTGCGTCCCGCCGGTGTTAACCCCGAGTGAATATGTCCGGTCACTGTATGCGCCTTTATATGCGCCAGTCTGGAATGTGGGGTGGCCCTTGGAGAGGGAGACCACTTCCTGTGGGCATTTGAGAGCAGCCATCCACATTAGGAGTGCATTCAGCGCTCCATTTGGTCTCTGGCACGTCACTAGGGTGCAGAGTGATACACTCTCTATCCTCCTACTGTGATCCCCTGATGAACCCCTAATTAAGGAGGGGGGAAATACGTCGGGTTTGTTGATGTGTGGAGCAAAAGCAAGATAAGTATTATCATCCTTGCTATTATATAGAAACTTTGGGGAGATGGTATTGTGTTTACTGTGTATCGTATGTCCTATTTTGGAAATGAAATAATGCATCATATGTCCTATTGAGGAGAGCTGCTAAAATGATCTATTTTTAATGAATTCTTTAAACTACCTGTATATGCTGAATCTGTTAGCGTCGGTGACTTTGTAGACCTTTGTATGAGTGTGTGGGGGGTATGTGATGTCAGAGGGGGATATGCTCACTATCTTTTTATCTCTATCCCTTGTAGCCTGTAATCCCCTGAGCACTGCAGGGCCCTGTAGGGATTTGTAGGGCTAGTCGACGATGTGTGGGGGTTCCAATAAACAGTAGGGTTCACATCCGCTGTCAGGTAGGGACCTTGATAGGGCCAGATCTAGGCCCAGAGAATTTTATGACTATATACTACACTGTCTATACCTGATAACTGTTGAATACATGAAGTGACACTACAATTTAAGTTATTTATCATACAGACAGACATTATATATAGGGTATACTCGGGACCAATAGGGTGGCGCCGATCTCGTGTATTAATTAGGGCGCCGACCCCCGCAGTCAGGCAGGGGAAAATAGGACCCAGACAGGGACCTAATAGATCACTTATTGCCCCCTCTGACCCTTTGATGAATTTTTTTTTTCATGTTTCTATTATACATTTGTGTGGTGGTATATTGGTATTGGTATTTTTAAAGATATTTAATAAAAAGAGTAATTATTAAAGGTTTTTTTTCTTCCTTTGGTTCAATGTGATACAGAGGAAGAAGTACATACCCCCAATGAAGAATCTCTGGTAACTAGTGATGAGTGAACGTGCTCACCACTGCTCGGTACTCGCCCGAGCATCACCCTTCTTGACATGCTCGGCACTCGGTGAGTATTTCCGGGTTGGTCGAGCGGGAGCTCGGGTCTCCACCCTGCATGTTTGGCGCTCTTTAGAGAACCAATGAACATGCAGGGATTGCCTGCCACTCACTGTAATGCCGCAGCCATGTTGGTTGTGGGCATTACAGTGATTGGCTGGCCGCACAGCGCCATCGGGTCTATATAAAATCTGGTGCCCCTATGCTCGCCACAGTCTACTCCGGAACCAAGCAGAATAGGGAAAGGTGCTGCTGAGTCAGGGAGAGATTTGGTGCTTGTTTTAGCAAGGTATTACACAGCTATATATTCATATGAACTAACAGTCCTTTTGAGGACTAATCCAGGTGCATATTTTCAGTGGTGATAGCAGGAGTTAGGCAGGGAGGCAGGGTATGTGACAGACTGCAGTACATACAGCACAAGAGGGTCCACTGAACGTCCTGTCTGCTCCTGCTGTTACAGATATTTGTAGACATAGCCCCAGATATCAGGGGCCATGGCTAATTTTTTGGGATCTGAATTCTGATTATTTGCTTAAAAAAGCAATCCAGAGAACACCATTTTTCTGCTCCATTTTCTTGTTAGCACTGCAGAATACAGCCAGATCTGTTCCATATTTCAGCGATAAAAATCCAGAAATTTGTAGTGAACGTGGAAAATATTGGCCTCCATTTACATTCTGTTGCAGGGTGTCAGTGAAGGTATTTACAAGTGGTCGCTATGAAGAATACTAAACTACAGGGCCGCTATTTAAAACCGTGGTTCGCAGTCAGACGTATCACATATAACTGCGCTTCAAATGCAGCCATTTCTGTCCTCCATTTACAGTTCGTTGCAGTGTTTCAGTTAAGTTATTCACACAAGTTCGCTTTGAAGAATTGTAAATTAAAGGCCTGCTATTTAAAATCGTGGTTCTCTGTCAGACGTATCATATATAACTGCGGTCCAAATTCAGCCATGTGTAGTGAACGTGGAAAATATTGTCCTCCATTTAAAATGGGAAAGGCACATGGCAAGGGACGGGGAAGTGGACGAGATGGTGATGGTGCATGCAGAGGCCGAGGACAAGGCCATGGGCAAGCTGAAATTGTGCCACAACAAACACCCATATCTTGTCGCCCAACTTCTTATCCCAAGTACTAGGGGACCGCAGAACACCACTATTGAACATAGAGCAGTGTCAAAAGGTTGTTGGTTGGACAGCAGATAATGCTTCCAGTCACTTAGCCACTACCAGCACCACCCTGTCTTCCACATGGTCAAATCTCAGTAGCCGTGTGTCTGAAGATAATAATACCAAAGAATTTGTGATTGCAATCATTTTCAGGAAGAAACTGAGTATTATCTGACAGAATTGCAGGGGTGCCAATACTTTTGGCCACCACTGTACGGGGAAAGTCCGCCTAACCACGGACACGTGGACAAGTGCTTGTGGGCAGTGACGGTACATCTCGCTGACGGCACACTGGGTACGATGAGATGACGCAAGGAACAATACAGGGTGATTCCATATAGCCCAGGCTCATCTCATCCCAACGTGGATTGGGTGACAATGAGGAAGAGGAGGAGGGGGAGGAAGAACAGGAGCTAGTTTCCTGCACTTTAGACGGTACTACCATGCACAACTGTCATACTGTCTGTTCAGCGTGGATGGCCTGAGGAGAGGGAGGAAGAGGATGAGAGCATGGTCAGTCGTCCTCTTGGTGAGGACATGTAAGTCTTTCCTGTTAGCAGTCTGGCACGCATGGCTGCATTTATGTTACGCTGCCTTTCCTGTGACCCTCTCATTCTCCAAATTTTGGGTGACAGTCATTACTGGTTGGTGACACTTCTAGATCCACGCCTCAAGGAGAACATTCTATCTCTTATTCCCACGGTGGGCAGGTCTACTAAACTGGGACAGTACCAGAAGGCCCTTGTTACGGAATTATAAAAAAAATTCCCATTTGAAAACGCTGGCGGCAGAGGCCACAGTTTGTTGGACAACCAAGGAGTACAGGCGAGAGAGACACAAATACAATCCAGTAAAGGCAGGGGAACACTGTTCTGGGTCAGTTTTCTCAGACCCTACTATTGCACAAGCCTTGATGCGCGGGGTACTCTCACAAGGAGGGAAAAGTTTGGGAAGATACTGAAGGAGTACCTTTCCGATCGTTCCAATGTCCTCTGTGCCTTATAATTATTGGGCATCCAAGCTGGATACGTGGAATGAACTTGCTGTCTATGCTTTGGAGGTCCTGGTCTGCCCTGCCGCCAGCGTTTTGTCAGAGCGGGTTTTTAGCGCCACTGGTGGAATTATAACTGATAAGCGCATCCGCCTGTCAACTGAAAATGCTGACAGGCTGACTCTTATAAAAATGAACAAGGGTTGGATTGGGCCAGACTTCTCAACACCACCGAATGATAGCAGTGTAACATAAACTCAAATACAGTATACGCTTCTGATTTTGTCGTCCTCCTCCTTCTCCACTACCATATCACTATATCTACGTCTCTTGCAAGGGGCACTTGAGTGCCTCCAAATTTTTGGCAACTCTTGCGGTCACTGCATACCTTGTAACTGTATAGCAGACCAGCGCCTTTCTGATAGAAACATGTCGTTACTGAGGCTCACTTCTATGTGTCTTTAAATTGGTATTGGGGTTTTTCCTAAATTTAGGCAGCCGTTGTACTCACTACATACCCTATAACTGTGTAGCAGAACCGCTCCATTCTAAAGGGAACATGTCGTTACTGAGGCCCACCTCTATGTGTCTATTACGAGCTAATATCTCCCCAACAGGAGAAGAGAAATAAAAAAACATCTACATTTTATTTAGCTCGGCAGCCACTATTCCATGGTGTGGCCCGTTTCAGAAGCTCAGCCTTGTGAAAGGTCCTCTGTAATGTGCCAGTATGAGGTGCTGCATGTACCATGCCCTATCCCTCAGTTATGGAAGAGATAATCATTGCATTGGAAGTTCTCCAATTATTCTATTAAATGAAGCAAAATTATTTCTGGGATGTCTTCATGTAAAACTTTATCTCCTCAACAATAATTATGTTAAAGAAGAGGAAAAGTTTTATGTATGCAGTGAAATCAAGGAGCTTATCAGCACATTTTCAATATGAGGCATGGCACAAGTCTTTTATATAATTGTGATTCCGGACTCTTTTGCAGTTTGGAGGGGGATCTACAATTGTGGCCAAACATTTTGGAACTGACAGAAATTTTTGCTTTCATAAAGTCTCGTGCTTTAGTTTTTATTGGGAGTAATTTGCATTAGATCTAGATTGCTATAGCGACTGTTATGATCTGCAACATGTACTAAGGAAAGATAAGGGAAAACTGTCCCTACAGTAAGACTAAGCTGAATCCCTACGATGTAGCGGGCTGCCTGTTCCTGGCGAACAGACCCGCCTTAGTCCTAGGCTAGTCTGAACGAAGACCTATAGCATAAGGGAAGGGGTCCCTAACAGAACTAAGGACTGGGAAAAAAATGGGACACCTCCTGAACAGAGATCATTGTTGCAGAACACAAAAAGACAAACTGACAAAAAGGTACAAGAGGACCCAGAAGGACCAAGCGAACTGACAGAGAAAGGCACCGAAGCACCTGGCTAGAGAAACAGTCAAACACTGAAGTCCAGCACAGCCAAAAGGGCAGAGCTGGAATATAAAGGCAGATGGTCACGTGACTGCAAAACACAAGATGGAAAAAACAAACAGGAGGGTTCTAACAGTACCCCCTCTTTTATCAGGATCCTCCAGGCCCAGGCCTATCCGGAAACCTCTTGTGGAAAGCTATAACAAGCCTAGGAGCAGAGACATCATCAGTCCTTACCCAGGAGTTGTCTTCGGGACCGAAACACTTCCAGGAGACAAGATACTGTAATCTCCCTCTATGCCATCTAGAATTCAAGATACGAGAAATTTTATATTCGCCGTCTTCCACCACAGGAGGAACTGTGACATTGGCATCCCTATCGGATACATCAGCCTTTTTCAACAAGGAAACATGAAACACAGGATTAATCTTCCAGGAAGTAGGGACATCCAACCTGACAGCAGATGGGATAACAACCTGAAGCACCTTAAATGGACCCACAAACTTAGGACCCAATTTTTTATAGGGAATCCTCAACCGCAGGTTCTTCGAGGACAACCAAACCATGTCACCCACATTAAACAAAACCTCCTTACGTTTCCTGTCAAAATACTTCTTGGACTTCTTGTTAGCCTCTTGAAGGCAATGTACATTAGTCCAAACTCTCTCCAAATCACCGGAAAAATTCTCCTCCTCCGGCACAGCCGACCCAATTTGGAGAACAAACCAAAAGATGGATGTCTCCCAGTACAACAAAAAAACGAAGAACACCCAGCAGAGGAGGATGTATGATTGTTAAGAGCAAATTCCACGAGAGGCAGAAACTCAGACCACCCCTCTTGATTGTCCGCCACAAAACAACGCAAAAACTGTTCAACATCCTGGTTATTTCTTTCAGTCTGTCCATTAGACTCGGGATGATAACCAGACGAAAATGACAAATGGACTCCCAACCTGTCACAAAAAGCACGCCAAAAGCGAGCCACAAACTGAGGTACTCTATCAGAAACAATATCCGTGGGAACGCCATTGAGCTTGACAATCTCCTTAACAAAAGCCTTAGCGAGTGTCTTGGCACATGGCAACTTAATGAATGGAACCAAATGACACATCTTACTAAAACGGTCCACGACCACCCAGATGACGGTAAAACCCTCGGACACAGGAAGATCAGTAATAAAATCTATTGTGAGATGTGTCCAAGGCGCACTAGGAACCTCCAGAGGGCAAAGCAACCCCGCAGCAGGAGTATGTGAAGCCTTTGACCCAGCACACACAGTACACTGATGCACCCACTTGATGACTTCCTTCTGCCATCCAGGCCACCAAAAACTGCGATTGATCAGTCTCTTAGTCTCCGAAATTCCTGGATGACCTGCCAACCGAGACTCATGACACTCCACAAACAAATCTCTCCTAAAGGTTCTAGGCACGAACAACCTCCCATGGGGAGTGTTAGATGGAGCATCATCTTGAGCTTTCAGAATCCCATTCTCCAAATCGGAGTCCAATGCCGCCACCACAACTCCTTTCTGTAAAATGCAGACATGGACGTAAACCCCCGTCCTTTTTTTTAACAAAGAAAAATCCAACTGCCACAGGCAGCTTAGAAGGTCTAATGTGACCAGCAGCCAAGCTCGTCTGTATGTACTCCTCCAAGGCCTTTCTTTCAGGGATAGTCAGATTAAACAAGCGACTCTTGGGAAGAGTAGCTCCAGGAACAAACTCAATGGCGCAATCATAATCCCTATGAGGAGGTAAAACTTGCGACTCCTCCTCCGAAAAAACCCTCCAAAAATTTTGAATAGATACAGGTAAATCCCCTTTTTCCACAGCCGCAATGCGACCATTACAACATTTATCATAGCACTTCGGACTCCAAGACTTAATCACACTCGTAGACCAGTCCAGCAAAGGATTGTGCAGTTTTAACCAAGACAATCCTAGAACGACCGGAGAGGGTGAATTATCTAATACAACCAAGTCCAAAATTTCTTGGTGAATTCCATTGATAGTGAGGGTAAATGCAGCAGTCTTGTGAGTAATACATTTCAAGGGAGTGTTATCAATTGCAACCACAGAAATAGGTGATGACAAAGGCTTGAATTTCAATTTAAGGTTTTCCAAAAACCCTTTATCAATCACATTAAGTGTTGAACCACAATCCACAAATACCTGAAATTCAATCAAAACTCCTTGCAGAGTAGTACCCCCAGAAAGAAATACTCCTGCAGAGCGTAAACAAGCTATACGGGCGCACCTGATCTTTTTTTTTCTTTACTTAAACGAAGCTCACAATACTTAATCAAATGGTCAGCTTTACCACAATAAAGACACAATCCCTCAGTGAACCTCCGGTCTCTTTCCTGAGAGGGGAGTGACTTCGCCCCAACCTCCATCGGTTCTCCGCCGTCAGAGCAGATTTTCTGGGGACTAGGACCTGGCATTACATTGCGGAGAATAAGGGGCAGGAGTGCGGAGAATAAGGGGCAGGAGTGTGGAGAATAAGGGGCAGGAGTGCACAGAATAAGGGGCAGGAGTGTGGAGAATAAGGGGCAGGAGTGTGGAGAATAAGGGGCAGGAGTGCGCACAATAAGGGGCAGGAGTGCGGAGAATAAGGGGCAGGAGTGCGGAGAATAAGGGGCAGGAGTGTGGAGAATAAGGGGCAGGAGGGTGGAGAATAAGGGGCAGGAGTGTGGAGAATACACCGCGTGCAGAATTATTAGGTAAATGAGTATTTTGATCACATGATACTTTTTATACATGTCGTCCTACTCCAAGCTGCATAGGCTTGAGAGCCAACTACCAATTAAGTAAATCTGGTGATGGGCATCTCTTTAATGAGGAGGGGTGTTGTCTAATGACATTAACACCCTATATAAGGTGTGCTTAATTATTAGGCAACTTCCTTTCCTTTGGCAAAATGGGTCAGAAGAGAGATTTGACGGGCTCTGAAAAGTCCAAAATTGTGAGGAGTCTTGCAGAGGGATGCACCAGTCTTGAAATTTCCAAACTTTTGAAGCATGAACACCGAACAATCAAGCGTTTCATGGCAAACAGCCAACAGGGTCGCAAGAAGCGTGTTGGCCAAAAAAGGCGCAAAATAACTGCCCATGAATTGAAGAAAATCAAGCGTGAAGCTGCCAAGATGCCATTCGCCGCCAGTTTTGCCATATTTCAGAGCTGCAACGTTACTAGAGTATCAAAAAGCACAAAGTGTGCAATACTCAGGGATATGGCCAAGGTAAGGAAGGCTTAAAAACGACCACCTTTGAACAAAAAACATAAGCTAAAACGTCAAGAATGGGCCAAGAAATATCTTAAGACTGATTTTTCAAAGGTTTTATGGACTTATGAAATGAGAGTGACTCTTGATGCGCCAGATGGATGGGCCAGAGGCTGGATCAGTAAAGGGCAGAGAGCTCCACTCCGACTCAGACGCCAGCAAGGTGGAGGTGGGGTACTGGTATGGGCTGGTATCATCAAAGATGAACTTGTGGGACCTTTTCGGGTTGAGGATGGAGTGAAGCTCAACTCCCAGACCTACTGCCAGTTTCTGGAAGACAACTTCTTCAAGCAATGGTACAGGAAAAAGTCGGTATCGTTCAAGAAAAACATGATTTTCATGCAGGACAATGCTCCATCACATCCATCCAACTACTCCACAGCGTGGCTGGCCAGTAAAGGTGTAGCACCGGCGTCCCTGCCCTCTGCTAGGCAGGGACGCTGTTCCCCTCACCTCTCTGCTCCGTGCCCGGTGTCCTCCTCCCGCTCTGCTGGCAGCGCGCGCTCCTTCCCGGCCACTGTGTTTAGGGCGCGCGCGCGCGCTCTCCCTCCCTCTTAAAGGGGCCGAGCGCCGTCCTAAGGAGTCCCCGGCCAATGGCCGGAGGACTTCACCATATATAAGGCACCTCCTCCAAAATGGAGGTGCCCGAGCAATGTTGTTGCACTGTTCACTACTCTGCTTCAGCCCTCAGGTCCCGTTGCCAGTTACCTGCCAGATACCTGCCAGATTCCTGCCAGCTTGCTGTCTTATTCCTGCCTGATATTCTGCTACCTGCCTGCTAGCCTGAGGTCCGACGGTCTGCCTTACTACTCCTGTCAGTCTGTCTAAGGACCAGCTTGCCCGCTCACCTGGGAGCGCACGTCAACTACCTGCCTGCTTGCCTGAGGTCCGACGGTCTGCCTTCCAACTCTTGTCAGTCTGTCTATGGACCAGCTTGCCCGCTCACCTGGGAGCGCACATCTGCTACCTGCCTGCTAGCCTACCTGGAGGCTCTGCCGTCACGTGCTGTGACCACCTGCCTGTCCAGTGACTCCTGCCCGCTCACCTGGGAGCGCTCATCTGCTGCCTGTCTGCTAGCCTACCTGGAGGCTCTGCCGTCACGTGCTGTGACCACCCGCTTGTCCAGAGACTTCTGCCCGCTCACCTGGGAGCGCTCATCTGCCGCCTGTCTGTTGGTCTTCCTGGAGGCTCCGCCGTCACATGCTGTGACCACCCGTTTATCCAGAGACTCTCGCCTGCTCACCTGGGAGCTCACGTGTACCATCAGCCACCACAGGTCGTACCAACCCTTTACCCAGAGACTGCCCCGGTCACTTGCCGTGACCATCTGCCCGTTCACCCAGAGACTGCCCCGGTCACTTGCCGTGACCATCTGCCCGTTCACCCAGAGACTGCCCCGGTCACTTGCCGTGACCATCTGCCCGTTCATCCAGAGACTGCCCCAGTCACTTGCCGTGACCTCCTGCCCGTTCGTCTAGAGACTGTCCCGGTCACCTGCTGTGACTGCCTGCCTGGTCGCCACCCGCTCCCTTACAAGGACCGCCCCCTTGTATAGTAGCTCAGAGGTTCCGCCTTCCAGACCCGTTACAGTTTGCTCGGGCCATGGAACCCGGTGGCACCCAAGCTCCCTTGCTCTCGGACCTGTGTCATGAACTGTCCCGTCAGAGGTCCCAACAGGAGTCCATCCTGGGTCACCTGCGGAATGTCAATTCTCGCCTGGACACTCTGACTGCACCGCCAGCAACCTCCGCCAGTGCCATGACTCGCAATCCGGCAGCTCCGCTGTCCACTAATACCATGGTATCCTACCCCGGACCCCGGCTTTCTGCACCTCCTCGCTTCGGAGGCGACTCCGCCCAGGCTCGGGGCTTCATAAATCAGTGCACCCTGCACTTTGAACTCCTGTCCCACCAGTTTAACTCCGACCGGGCCAAAATTGCCTTCATCATGTCCCATCTCACCGGGGAGGCCCTGGCCTGGCTAAATCCTCTATGGGAGAGAGGAGACCCCCTGGTGTCCGACTTGCCTGCCTTTCACATGGCTTTCCGGAAAGTCTTCGACGAACCCGGACGGAAGACCTCATCCGCATCATCACTGCTACGCCTCCGTCAGGGAAGTCTCACCGTGGGCCAATATGACATACGGTTCCGTACCCTTGCCTCGGAGCTGGCCTGGGATAACGACGCTCTGGTATCTGTCTTCTGGGAGGGTCTGTCCGGCCGTATTAAAGATGAACTTGCCGGTCGGGACATTCCTACCACTCTCGATGACCTAATAACTCTTGCCACCCGGATTGACCTACGGTTCCAGGAGCGTGCCAAAGAGGTCACCCGTGAGAGGAGGTTTCCACGTCTAGCTCCTACTTTTCAGAAATCCGTCTCTCCCCAGGTACACTCTCCTGAGCCTATGCAGGTCGACCAGACCAAGATGGTCAAAACCCGTCAGGACTTACGCCGTGCCGAGGGGAGCTGCTTCTACTGTGGCAGTAAGGAGCACCGGATCCGTGCCTGCCCGGAGAGGTCGGGAAACGCCTGTGTCTAGGTTCGCTCAGAAAGGTCGACCTAGACAAGAATAAATCTGTCTGAGATGATCTAGTGAATCCTGCTTTGAGCAGGGGGTTGGACCAGATGACCCAGGAGGTCCCTTCCAACTCTACCATTCTATGATTCTATGATTCTATGAAATCCTCTCCATCTCTGCTGCTGTCAGTCTCAATCGTCTGCGGGGAGAACCGTTATTTCGAACTAGCCCAACTTGACTCTGGAGCAGCTGGGAATCTTATTTCACAGTCCCTGGTAGAGAAATACCGCATCCCCACCAAACCTCTGGCTGTACCCTTGTCTGTTGCTGCCGTGGATGGGGGTCTCTTACCACGCCCCATCCAACTCATCACCGAATCCATTACTCTGCAGGTGGGAATGCTGCATTCTGAGAGTATCTCTTTTCATGTTCTGCCTGGACTCTCTCACGCCCTCTTGCTAGGTCTACCTTGGCTCCAGAGACATACACCCGTGCTTGACTGGCAGACCGGAGAAGTCCTTCGCTGGGGACAGGACTGCCATAAGACCTGTCTGGTTCCCGTCCATCCCGTCCGTCCTTCTCCTACCCCAGCTAATCTACCTGGACTTCCGATTCCTTATTGGTCTTATGCTGATGTCTTTAATAAAAAGGAGGCAGAGACACTACCCCCTCATAGACCATACGACTGCCCTATCGACCTGTTACCTGGTACTACTCCTCCCCGTGGGCGTATTTATCCATTATCCGCTGCTGAGACCCGGTCGATGTCCGAATATATTGAGGAGAATCTGGCCAGGGGATTCATCCGGAAATCTACCTCGCCGGCGGGAGCAGGCTTCTTTTTCATCAAAAAGAAGGACGGCTCTCTCCGTCCCTGTATAGACTATAGAGGCCTTAACCAGATCACGGTGAAGAATAAGTACCCCCTTCCGCTCATTCCGGAGTTATTTGATCGTCTGAGGGGGGCTAGAATCTTCACCAAACTGGACCTCCGTGGGGCGTACAACCTGGTTCGTATCCGTCAGGGGGATGAATGGAAGACGGCATTCAACACCCGGGACGGCCACTATGAATATCTGGTAATGCCCTTTGGTCTCTGTAACGCTCCTGCCGTCTTTCAAGAGTTGGTCAATGACATCTTCCGGAACCTTCTCTACTCCTGCGTAGTGGTGTACCTGGACGACATCTTGGTCTTCTCTCCGGATCTCCAGACTCACCGGAGGGACGTTCGTCAGGTCCTGCTCAGGCTCAGGCAGAATCACCTCTTCGCTAAATACGAGAAGTGCCTCTTTGAGCAGACCTCGCTTCCGTTTTTGGGCTACATTATTTCTCAGACCGGCCTACGAATGGATCCAGAGAAACGGTCTGCCATCGAGAAATGGCCTCGACCGGAGGGGTTGAAGGCCATTCAGCGGTTCCTGGGCTTCGCCAACTACTACCGCCTCTTCATACCGCACTTCTCTTCCCGGACTGCCCCAATTTCCGCGCTCACCCGTAAGGGTACTAATCCCAAAGAGTGGCCGCCCGAAGCAGAGGAGGCCTTTCTTTCCTTAAAACAGGCCTTCTCTTCCGCCCCGGTGCTGCATCGCCCGGACGGCAACAAGCAGTTCTTCCTGGAAGTTGACGCCTCCTCCTCTGGAGCCGGAGCGGTACTTACTCAAAAATCATCTTCCGGGAGGATGGTAACTTGCGGCTTCTTCTCTAAACTCTTCTCCTCCTCAGAGCGCAATTATTCCATAGGAGACCGAGAGTTATTGGCCATCAAACTGGCATTGGAGGAGTGGCGTTACCTGCTCGAGGGGGCTCTTCACCCGGTAATAATTTACACTGACCACAAGAACTTGGCTTACCTCCAGCATGCCCAGAGACTTAACCCGCGCCAAGCCCGGTGGTCCTTGTTTTTTGCTCGCTTTGATTTTGTTCTTCATTTTCGCCCGGCTGACAAAAACGTCAAGGCGGACGCCTTGTCTCGATCCTTTCTGGTGTCTGATCTCGAGGAAGATCCGAAACACATCATCGATCCCGCCAGAGTAATGCAGGTGGCTCCCGTGAGTCTAAATCGTCTCCCTCCCGGAAAGACGTTCGTATCAGTACCTGATCGGGAGAAGATCTTTCACTGGGGTCACTCGTCTAAACTGGCTGGCCACGCCGGTCAGAAAAAGACCCTCCAGCTTATTACCCGGCACTACTGGTGGCCTACCCTGCACAAGGACGTAATAGACTTTGTTTCTGCCTGTGTGTCCTGCGCCCGCAACAAGGTTCCGAGACATCTGCCAGCCGGTCGCCTCCTTCCGCTTTCTGTACCTGCTGCCCCCTGGCAGCATATAGCAATGGACTTTATAACTGACCTCCCAGTCTCTGCCGGTTGTACGGTCATTTGGGTGGTCGCTGACCGCTTCTCCAAGATGGCTCATTTCGTTCCCCTGCCAGGCCTCCCGTCTGCACCCGAGCTAGCTAAAGACTTTATTCGTCACATCTTTCGTCTTCATGGCCTGCCCCTCCACATCGTGTCGGATCGTGGGGTACAGTTCACCTCACGCTTCTGGAGAGCCACTTGTAAACTGCTAGACGTCACCCTGGACTTCTCTTCCGCTTACCACCCACAGTCCAATGGTCAAGTGGAGCGGATCAATCAGAACCTGACCAGTTACCTCCGGCACTTCGTTAATGCCCATCATTCAGACTGGGTGGATCTCCTACCATGGGCCGAGTTCTCTTATAACAATCACGAGAGCGAATCCTCCTCCAAATCCCCGTTTTTTGTAGTCTTCGGTCAGCATCCTCGGATTCCTTTTCCTGTCTCCACCTCTGTGGACAACCCGGCTGTGGAATCTCTCGTTAGCAAATTTTCCTCCATTTGGGAGAGTACCCGATCCGCACTCCTTCAGTCGTCCGAACGGATTAAAAGACACGCTGACAAAAAACGCCTGGATCCTCCACAATTTCGTCCTGGAGATAAAGTCTGGCTCTCATCTAAATATGTCCGACTCAAGATACCTTCTTACAAGTTAGGGCCTCGGTTCATCGGTCCTCTGGAGGTCATCAGTCAGATCAACCCGGTGGCCTATAAATTGAAACTCCCGGCCAACTTACGGATCCCTAACTCCTTCCATGTATCTCTCCTCAAACCTGTGGTACTTAACTCTTTTTCCAAGTCTACAGGTACGCCTCCTGCTCCGGTTTCTGCTGAGGACGAGTTTGAGGTAGAGAACATTCTTGCCACCAAAAGGGTAAGAGGAAAGACCTTTTTTCTAGTAGATTGGAAGGGGTTTGGTCCTGAGGAGAGAACGTGGGAGCCCCGGGAGAACATCCATGCCCCGCTCATCCTTGCTAAATTTCTGTCTGGCCTAAAAAAGGGGGGGCCTAAAGGGGGGGTACTGTAGCACCGGCGTCCCTGCCCTCTGCTAGGCAGGGACGCTGTTCCCCTCACCTCTCTGCTCCGTGCCCGGCGTCCTCCTCCCGCTCTGCTGGCAGCGCGCGCTCCTTCCCGGCCACTGTGTTTAGGGCGCGCGCGCGCGCTCTCCCTCCCTCTTAAAGGGGCCGAGCGCCGTCCTAAGGAGTCCCCGGCCAATGGCCGGAGGACTTCACCATATATAAGGCACCTCCTCCAAAATGGAGGTGCCCGAGCAATGTTGTTGCACTGTTCACTACTCTGCTTCAGCCCTCAGGTCCCGTTGCCAGTTACCTGCCAGATACCTGCCAGATTCCTGCCAGCTTGCTGTCTTATTCCTGCCTGATATTCTGCTACCTGCCTGCTAGCCTGAGGTCCGACGGTCTGCCTTACTACTCCTGTCAGTCTGTCTAAGGACCAGCTTGCCCGCTCACCTGGGAGCGCACGTCAACTACCTGCCTGCTTGCCTGAGGTCCGACGGTCTGCCTTCCAACTCTCGTCAGTCTGTCTATGGACCAGCTTGCCCGCTCACCTGGGAGCGCACATCTGCTACCTGCCTGCTAGCCTACCTGGAGGCTCTGCCGTCACGTGCTGTGACCACCTGCCTGTCCAGAGACTTCTGCCCGCTCACCTGGGAGCGCTCATCTGCCGCCTGTCTGTTGGTCTTCCTGGAGGCTCCGCCGTCACATGCTGTGACCACCCGTTTATCCAGAGACTCTCGCCTGCTCACCTGGGAGCTCACGTCTACCATCAGCCGCCACAGGTCGTACCAACCCTTTACCCAGAGACTGCCCCGGTCACTTGCCGTGACCATCTGCCCGTTCACCCAGAGACTGCCCCGGTCACTTGCCGTGACCATCTGCCCGTTCACCCAGAGACTGCCCCGGTCACTTGCCGTGACCATCTGCCCGTTCATCCAGAGACTGCCCCAGTCACTTGCCGTGACCTCCTGCCCGTTCGTCTAGAGACTGTCCCGGTCACCTGCTGTGACTGCCTGCCTGGTCGCCACCCGCTCCCTTACAAGGACCGCCCCCTTGTATAGTAGCTCAGAGGTTCCGCCTCCCAGACCCGTTACAGTTTGCTCGGGCCATGGAACCCGGTGGCACCCAAGCTCCCTTGCTCTCGGACCTGTGTCATGAACTGTCCCGTCAGAGGTCCCAACAGGAGTCCATCCTGGGTCACCTGCGGAATGTCAATTCTCGCCTGGACACTCTGACTGCACCGCCAGCAACCTCCGCCAGTGCCATGACTCGCAATCCGGCAGCTCCGCTGTCCACTAATACCATGGTATCCTACCCCGGACCCCGGCTTTCTGCACCTCCTCGCTTCGGAGGCGACTCCGCCCAGGCTCGGGGCTTCATAAATCAGTGCACCCTGCACTTTGAACTCCTGTCCCACCAGTTTAACTCCGACCGGGCCAAAATTGCCTTCATCATGTCCCATCTCACCGGGGAGGCCCTGGCCTGGCTAAATCCTCTATGGGAGAGAGGAGACCCCCTGGTGTCCGACTTGCCTGCCTTTCACATGGCTTTCCGGAAAGTCTTCGACGAACCCGGACGGAAGACCTCATCCGCATCATCACTGCTACGCCTCCGTCAGGGAAGTCTCACCGTGGGCCAATATGACATACGGTTCCGTACCCTTGCCTCGGAGCTGGCCTGGGATAACGACGCTCTGGTATCTGTCTTCTGGGAGGGTCTGTCCGGCCGTATTAAAGATGAACTTGCCGGTCGGGACATTCCTACCACTCTCGATGACCTAATAACTCTTGCCACCCGGATTGACCTACGGTTCCAGGAGCGTGCCAAAGAGGTCACCCGTGAGAGGAGGTTTCCACGTCTAGCTCCTACTTTTCAGAAATCCGTCTCTCCCCAGGTACACTCTCCTGAGCCTATGCAGGTCGACCAGACCAAGATGGTCAAAACCCGTCAGGACTTACGCCGTGCCGAGGGGAGCTGCTTCTACTGTGGCAGTAAGGAGCACCGGATCCGTGCCTGCCCGGAGAGGTCGGGAAACGCCTGTGTCTAGGTTCGCTCAGAAAGGTCGACCTAGACAAGAATAAATCTGTCTGAGATGATCTAGTGAATCCTGCTTTGAGCAGGGGGTTGGACCAGATGACCCAGGAGGTCCCTTCCAACTCTACCATTCTATGATTCTATGATTCTATGAAATCCTCTCCATCTCTGCTGCTGTCAGTCTCAATCGTCTGCGGGGAGAACCGTTATTTCGAACTAGCCCAACTTGACTCTGGAGCAGCTGGGAATCTTATTTCACAGTCCCTGGTAGAGAAATACCGCATCCCCACCAAACCTCTGGCTGTACCCTTGTCTGTTGCTGCCGTGGATGGGGGTCTCTTACCACGCCCCATCCAACTCATCACCGAATCCATTACTCTGCAGGTGGGAATGCTGCATTCTGAGAGTATCTCTTTTCATGTTCTGCCTGGACTCTCTCACGCCCTCTTGCTAGGTCTACCTTGGCTCCAGAGACATACACCCGTGCTTGACTGGCAGACCGGAGAAGTCCTTCGCTGGGGACAGGACTGCCATAAGACCTGTCTGGTTCCCGTCCATCCCGTCCGTCCTTCTCCTACCCCAGCTAATCTACCTGGACTTCCGATTCCTTATTGGTCTTATGCTGATGTCTTTAATAAAAAGGAGGCAGAGACACTACCCCCTCATAGACCATACGACTGCCCTATCGACCTGTTACCTGGTACTACTCCTCCCCGTGGGCGTATTTATCCATTATCCGCTGCTGAGACCCGGTCGATGTCCGAATATATTGAGGAGAATCTGGCCAGGGGATTCATCCGGAAATCTACCTCGCCGGCGGGAGCAGGCTTCTTTTTCATCAAAAAGAAGGACGGCTCTCTCCGTCCCTGTATAGACTATAGAGGCCTTAACCAGATCACGGTGAAGAATAAGTACCCCCTTCCGCTCATTCCGGAGTTATTTGATCGTCTGAGGGGGGCTAGAATCTTCACCAAACTGGACCTCCGTGGGGCGTACAACCTGGTTCGTATCCGTCAGGGGGATGAATGGAAGACGGCATTCAACACCCGGGACGGCCACTATGAATATCTGGTAATGCCCTTTGGTCTCTGTAACGCTCCTGCCGTCTTTCAAGAGTTGGTCAATGACATCTTCCGGAACCTTCTCTACTCCTGCGTAGTGGTGTACCTGGACGACATCTTGGTCTTCTCTCCGGATCTCCAGACTCACCGGAGGGACGTTCGTCAGGTCCTGCTCAGGCTCAGGCAGAATCACCTCTTCGCTAAATACGAGAAGTGCCTCTTTGAGCAGACCTCGCTTCCGTTTTTGGGCTACATTATTTCTCAGACCGGCCTACGAATGGATCCAGAGAAACGGTCTGCCATCGAGAAATGGCCTCGACCGGAGGGGTTGAAGGCCATTCAGCGGTTCCTGGGCTTCGCCAACTACTACCGCCTCTTCATACCGCACTTCTCTTCCCGGACTGCCCCAATTTCCGCGCTCACCTGTAAGGGTACTAATCCCAAAGAGTGGCCGCCCGAAGCAGAGGAGGCCTTTCTTTCCTTAAAACAGGCCTTCTCTTCCGCCCCGGTGCTGCATCGCCCGGACGGCAACAAGCAGTTCTTCCTGGAAGTTGACGCCTCCTCCTCTGGAGCCGGAGCGGTACTTACTCAAAAATCATCTTCCGGGAGGATGGTAACTTGCGGCTTCTTCTCTAAACTCTTCTCCTCCTCAGAGCGCAATTATTCCATAGGAGACCGAGAGTTATTGGCCATCAAACTGGCATTGGAGGAGTGGCGTTACCTGCTCGAGGGGGCTCTTCACCCGGTAATAATTTACACTGACCACAAGAACTTGGCTTACCTCCAGCATGCCCAGAGACTTAACCCGCGCCAAGCCCGGTGGTCCTTGTTTTTTGCTCGCTTTGATTTTGTTCTTCATTTTCGCCCGGCTGACAAAAACGTCAAGGCGGACGCCTTGTCTCGATCCTTTCTGGTGTCTGATCTCGAGGAAGATCCGAAACACATCATCGATCCCGCCAGAGTAATGCAGGTGGCTCCCGTGAGTCTAAATCGTCTCCCTCCCGGAAAGACGTTCGTATCAGTACCTGATCGGGAGAAGATCTTTCACTGGGGTCACTCGTCTAAACTGGCTGGCCACGCCGGTCAGAAAAAGACCCTCCAGCTTATTACCCGGCACTACTGGTGGCCTACCCTGCACAAGGACGTAATAGACTTTGTTTCTGCCTGTGTGTCCTGCGCCCGCAACAAGGTTCCGAGACATCTGCCAGCCGGTCGCCTCCTTCCGCTTTCTGTACCTGCTGCCCCCTGGCAGCATATAGCAATGGACTTTATAACTGACCTCCCAGTCTCTGCCGGTTGTACGGTCATTTGGGTGGTCGCTGACCGCTTCTCCAAGATGGCTCATTTCGTTCCCCTGCCAGGCCTCCCGTCTGCACCCGAGCTAGCTAAAGACTTTATTCGTCACATCTTTCGTCTTCATGGCCTGCCCCTCCACATCGTGTCGGATCGTGGGGTACAGTTCACCTCACGCTTCTGGAGAGCCACTTGTAAACTGCTAGACGTCACCCTGGACTTCTCTTCCGCTTACCACCCACAGTCCAATGGTCAAGTGGAGCGGATCAATCAGAACCTGACCAGTTACCTCCGGCACTTCGTTAATGCCCATCATTCAGACTGGGTGGATCTCCTACCATGGGCCGAGTTCTCTTATAACAATCACGAGAGCGAATCCTCCTCCAAATCCCCGTTTTTTGTAGTCTTCGGTCAGCATCCTCGGATTCCTTTTCCTGTCTCCACCTCTGTGGACAACCCGGCTGTGGAATCTCTCGTTAGCAAATTTTCCTCCATTTGGGAGAGTACCCGATCCGCACTCCTTCAGTCGTCCGAACGGATTAAAAGACACGCTGACAAAAAACGCCTGGATCCTCCACAATTTCGTCCTGGAGATAAAGTCTGGCTCTCATCTAAATATGTCCGACTCAAGATACCTTCTTACAAGTTAGGGCCTCGGTTCATCGGTCCTCTGGAGGTCATCAGTCAGATCAACCCGGTGGCCTATAAATTGAAACTCCCGGCCAACTTACGGATCCCTAACTCCTTCCATGTATCTCTCCTCAAACCTGTGGTACTTAACTCTTTTTCCAAGTCTACAGGTACGCCTCCTGCTCCGGTTTCTGCTGAGGACGAGTTTGAGGTAGAGAACATTCTTGCCACCAAAAGGGTAAGAGGAAAGACCTTTTTTCTAGTAGATTGGAAGGGGTTTGGTCCTGAGGAGAGAACGTGGGAGCCCCGGGAGAACATCCATGCCCCGCTCATCCTTGCTAAATTTCTGTCTGGCCTAAAAAAGGGGGGGCCTAAAGGGGGGGTACTGTAGCACCGGCGTCCCTGCCCTCTGCTAGGCAGGGACGCTGTTCCCCTCACCTCTCTGCTCCGTGCCCGGCGTCCTCCTCCCGCTCTGCTGGCAGCGCGCGCTCCTTCCCGGCCACTGTGTTTAGGGCGCGCGCGCGCGCTCTCCCTCCCTCTTAAAGGGGCCGAGCGCCGTCCTAAGGAGTCCCCGGCCAATGGCCGGAGGACTTCACCATATATAAGGCACCTCCTCCAAAATGGAGGTGCCCGAGCAATGTTGTTGCACTGTTCACTACTCTGCTTCAGCCCTCAGGTCCCGTTGCCAGTTACCTGCCAGATACCTGCCAGATTCCTGCCAGCTTGCTGTCTTATTCCTGCCTGATATTCTGCTACCTGCCTGCTAGCCTGAGGTCCGACGGTCTGCCTTACTACTCCTGTCAGTCTGTCTAAGGACCAGCTTGCCCGCTCACCTGGGAGCGCACGTCAACTACCTGCCTGCTAGCCTGAGGTCCGACGGTCTGCCTTCCAACTCTCGTCAGTCTGTCTATGGACCAGCTTGCCCGCTCACCTGGGAGCGCACATCTGCTACCTGCCTGCTAGCCTACCTGGAGGCTCTGCCGTCACGTGCTGTGACCACCTGCCTGTCCAGAGACTTCTGCCCGCTCACCTGGGAGCGCTCATCTGCCGCCTGTCTGTTGGTCTTCCTGGAGGCTCCGCCGTCACATGCTGTGACCACCCGTTTATCCAGAGACTCTCGCCTGCTCACCTGGGAGCTCACGTCTACCATCAGCCGCCACAGGTCGTACCAACCCTTTACCCAGAGACTGCCCCGGTCACTTGCCGTGACCATCTGCCCGTTCACCCAGAGACTGCCCCGGTCACTTGCCGTGACCATCTGCCCGTTCACCCAGAGACTGCCCCGGTCACTTGCCGTGACCATCTGCCCGTTCATCCAGAGACTGCCCCGGTCACTTGCCGTGACCTCCTGCCCGTTCTTCTAGAGACTGTCCCGGTCACCTGCTGTGACTGCCTGCCTGGTCGCCACCCGCTCCCTTACAAGGACCGCCCCCTTGTATAGTAGCTCAGAGGTTCCGCCTCCCAGACCCGTTACAAAAGGTCTAAAAGAAGAAAAAATAATGACATGGCCCCCTTGTTCACCTGATCTGAACCCCAAAGAGAACCTGTGGTCCATCATAAAATGTGAGATCTACAGGGAGGGAAAACAGTACACCTCTGGGAGCAGTGTCTGGGAGGCTGTGGTGGCTGCTGCACGCAATGTTGATCGAAAACAGATCAAGCAACTGACAGAATCTATGGATGGTGGCTGCCGAGTGTCATCATAAAGAAAGGTGGCTATACTGATCACTCATTTTTTGGGTTTTTGCTTTTGCATGTCAGAAATGTTTATTTCTAAATTTTGTGCACTGATATGGATTTACCTGGTGAAAATAAACAAGTGAGATGGGATTATATTTGGTTTTTATTAAGTTGCCTAATAATTCTGCACAGCAATAGTTACCTGAACAAATATCCTCCTAAGATAGCCAGATCTAAAAAAAAAACCACTCCAACTTCAAAAAATATTAAGCTTGGATATTTATGAGTCTTTTGGGTTGATTGAAAACATAGTTGTTCATCAAAAATAAAAATAATCCTCTAAAATACAACTTGCCTAATAATTCTGCACACAGTGTAAGGAGTGGGGAGAATAAGGGGCAGGGGTGTGGAGAATAAGGAGCAGGAGTGTGGGGTATAAGGGGCAGGAGTGTGGAGTATAAGGGGCAGGAGTGTGGAGTATAAGGGGCAGGAGTGTGGAGAATAAGGGGCAGGGGTGTGGAGAATAAGGGGCAGGGGTGTGGAGAATAAGGAGCAGGAGTGTGGAGTATAAGGGGCAGGAGTGTGGATTATAAGGCACAGGAGTGTGGAGAATAAGGGGCAGGGGTGTGGAGAATAAGGAGCAGAAATGTGGAGCATAAAGGGCAGGAGTGTGGAGTATAAGGGGCAGGAGTGTGGAGAATAAGGGGCAGGAATGTGGAGAATAAGGGGCAGGAGTGCGGAGAATAAGGAGCAGGAGTATGGAGATTTAGGAGCAGGAGCGTGGAGAATAAGGGGCAGGAGTGTAGAGAATAAGGGGCAGGAATGTGGAGCGTAAGGGGCAGGAGCGTGGAGAATTAGGAGCAGGAGTGTAGAGAATAAGGAGCAGTAGTGTGGAGAATAAGTGGCAGCAGTGTGGAGAATAAGGGGCAGGAGAGTGGAGAATAAGGGACAGGAGTGTGGAGAATAAGGGGCAGTAGTGTGGAGAATAAGGGGCAGGAGCGTGGAGAATTAGGAGCAGGAGTGTGGAGAATAAGTGGCAGCAGTGTGGAGAATAAGTGGCAGCAGTGTGGAGAATAAGGGGCAGGAGTGTGGAGAATAAGGGGCAGGAGCGCGGAGAATAAGGGGCAGAAGCGTGGAGAATAAGGGGTAGGAGAGCGGAGAATAAGGAGCAGAAGTGTGGCGAATAAGGGGCAGGAGTGGGGAGAATAAGTGGCAGGAGTGTGGAGAATAAGGGGCAGAAGTGTGGAGAATAAGGGTCAGGAGTGTGGAGAATAAGTGGCAGGAGTGAGGAGAATAAGGGGGCAGGAGTGTGGAGAATAAGGAGCAGGAGTGTGGAGAATAAGGGGCAGGAGTGTGGAGAATAACGGGGCAGGAGTGTGGAGAATAAGTGGCAGAAGTGTGGAGAATGAGGGGGCAGAAGTGTGGAGCATAAGGGGGCAGAAGTGTGGAGCATAAGGGGCAGAAGTGTGGAGAATAAGGGGCAGGAGTGTGGAGAATAAGGGGCAGAAGTGTGGAGAAAGAGGGGGCAGAAGTGTGGAGAGTAAGGGTCAGGAGTGTGGAGAATAATGGGCAGAAGTGTGGAGAATAAGGGGGCAGAAGTGTGGAGCATAAGAGGCAGGAGTGTGGAGAATAAGGGTCAGGAGTGTGGAGAATAAGTGGCAGGAATGTGGAGAATGAGGGGGCAGAAGTGTGGAGAATAAGGGGGCAGAAGTGTGGAGAATGAGGGGGCAGAAGTGTGGAGAGTAAGGGTCAGGAGTGTGGAGAATAAGGAGCAGGAGTGTGGAGAATAAGGGGCAGGAGTGTGGAGAATAAGGGGCAGGAGTGTGGAGAATAAGGGGCAGGAGTGTGGAGAATAAGGGGGCAGGAGTGTGAAGAATAAGGGTCAGGAGTGTGGAGAATGAGGGGGCAGAAGTGTGGAGAGTAAGGGTCAGGAGTGTGGAGAATAAGGGGCAGAAGTATGGAGAATGAGCGGGCAGAAGTGTGGAGCATAAGGGGCAGAAGTGCGGAGAATAAGGAGCAGGAGTGTGGAGAATAAGGGGCAGAAGTGTGGAGAATGAGGGGGCTGAAGTGTGGAGAGTAATGGTCAGGAGTGTGGATAATAAGGGGCAAAAGTGTGGAGAATGAGGGGGCAGAAGTGTGGAGCATAAGAGGCAGGAGTGTGGAAAATAAGGGTCAGGAGTGTGGAGAATAAGTGGCAGGAGTGAGGAGAATAAGAGTCAGGAGTGTGGAGAATAAGTGGCAGGAGTGTGGAGAATGAGGGGGCAGAAGTGTGGAGAATAAGGGGGCAGAAGTGTGGAGAATGAGGGGGCAGAAGTGTGGAGAGTAAGGGTCAGGAGTGTGGAGAATAAGGAGCAGGAGTGTGGAGAGTAAGGGGCAGGAGTGTGGAGAATAAGGGGCAGGAGTGTGGAGAATAAGGGGCAGGAGTGTGGAGAATAAGGGGGCAGGAGTGTGAAGAATAAGGGTCAGGAGTGTGGAGAATGAGGGGGCAGAAGTGTGGAGAGTAAGGGTCAGGAGTGTGGAGAATAAGGGGCAGAAGTGTGGAGAATGAGCGGGCAGAAGTGTGGAGCATAAGGGGCAGAAGTGTGGAGAATAAGGAGCAGGAGTGTGGAGAATAAGGGGCAGAAGTGTGGAGAATGAGGGGGCTGAAGTGTGGAGAGTAAGGGTCAGGAGTGTGGATAATAAGAGGCAGAAGTGTGGAGAATGAGGGGGCAGAAGTGTGGAGCATAAGAGGCAGGAGTGTGGAGAATAAGGGTCAGGAGTGTGGAGAATAAGTGGCAGGAGTGAGGAGAATAAGGGGCAGGAGTGTGGAGAATAAGGGGGCAGGAGTGTGGAGAATAAGGGGGCAGGAGTGTGGAGAATAAGGGGCAGAAGTGTGGACAATGAGGGGGCAGAAGTGTTTAGAATAAGGGTCAGGAGTGTGGAGAATAAGGGGCAGAAGTGTGGAGAATGAGGGGGCAGAAGTGTGGAGAATAAGGGGCAGAAGTGTGGAGAATGAGGGGGCAGAAGTGTGGAGAATAAGGGGCAGAAGTGTGGAGAATAAGGGGGCAGGAGTGTGGAGCGTAAGGGGCAGAAGTGTGGAGAATAAGGGGCAGGAGTGTGGAGAATAAGGGGCAGGAGTGTGGAGAATAAGGGGGCAGAAGTGTGGAGAGTAAGGGGCAGGAGTATGGAGAATAAGGGGCAGGAGTGTGGAGAATAAGGGGCAGGAGTGTGGAGAATAAGGGGGCAAGAGTGTGGAGAATAAGAGGCAGGAGTGTGGAGAATAAGGGGCAGGAGTGTGGAGAATAAGGGGCAGGAGTGTGGACAATAAGGAGCAGGCGTGTGGAGAATAAGGGGCAGGATTGTGGAGAATAAGGGGGCAGAAGTGTGGAGAATAAGGTGGCACAAGTGTGGAGAATAAGGGGCAGAAGTGTGGAGAATAAGGGGCAGGAGTGTGGAGAATAAGGGGCTGAAGTGTGGAGAATAAGGGGCAGAAGTGTGGAGAATAAGGGGCAGAAGTGTGGAGAGTAAGGGGCAGGAGTGTGTAGAATAAGGGCAGGAGTGTGGAGAATAAGGGGCAGAAGTGTGGAGAGTAAGGGGCAGGAGTGTGGAGAATAAGGGGCAGGAGTGTGGAGAATAAGGGGCAGAAGTGTGGAGAGTAAGCGGCAGAAGTGTGGAGAGTAAGCGGCAGGAGTGTGGAGAGTAAGGGGCAAAAGTGTGAAGAATAAGGGGGTAGGAGTGTGGAGAGTAAGGGGCAGGAGTGTCGAGAATAAGGGGCAGGAGTGTGGAGAATAAGGGGCAGGAGTGTGGAGAATAAGGGGCAGAAGTGTGGAGAATAAGGGGCAGGAGTGCGGAGCATAAGGGAGCAGGAGTGTGGAGAATAAGGGGCAGGAGTGCGGAGAATAAGGAGCAGAAGTGTGGAAAATAAGGGGCAGGAGTGTGGAGAATAAGGGGCAGGAGTGTGGAGAATGAGGGGCAGGAGTGTGGAGAATGAGGGGCAGGAGTGTGGAGAATAAGGGGCAGGAGCGTGGAAAATAAGGGGCAGGAGTGTGGAGAATAAGAGGCAGGAGTGTGGAGAATAAGGGGCAGGAGTGTGGAGAATAAGGGCAGAACTGTGGGGAATAAGGGGCAGGAGTGTGGAGAATAAGGAGCAGAAGTGTGGAGAATAAGGGGCAGGAGTGTGGAGAATGAGGGGCAGGAGTGTGGAGAATAAGGGGCAGGAGTGTGGAGAATAAAGGGGCAGGAGCATGGAAAATAAAGGGCAGGAGTTTGGAGAATAAGGGGGCAGGAGTGTGAAGAATAAGGGTCAGGAGTGTGGAGAATGAGGGGGCAGAAGTGTGGAGAGTGAGGGTTAGGAGTGTGGAGAATAAGGGGCAGAAGTGTGGAGAATGAGCGGGCAGAAGTGTGGAGCATAAGGGACAGAAGTGTGGAGAATAAGTGGCAGGAGTGAGGAGAATAAGGGGGCAGGAGTGTGGAGAATAAGGAGCAGGAGTGTGGAGAATAAGGGGCAGGAGTGTGGAGAATAAGGGGGCAGGAGTGTGGAGAATAAGGGGGCAGGAGTGTGGAGAATAAGTGGCAGAAGTGTGGAGAATGAGGGGGCAGAAGTGTGGAGAATAAGGGGCAGAACTGTGGGGAATAAGGGGCAGGAGTGTGGAGAATAAGGGGCAGAAGTGTGGAGAATAAGGGGAAGGAGTGTGGAGAATGAGGGGCAGGAGTGTGGAGAATAAGGGGCAGAAGTGTGGAGAATGAGCGGGCAGAAGTGTGGACAATAAGGGTCAGGAGTGTGGAGAATAAGTGGCAGGAGTGAGGAGAATAAGGGGGCAGGAGTGTGGAGAATAAGGAGCAGGAGTGTGGAGAATAAGGGGCAGGAGTGTGGAGAATAAGGGGGCAGGAGTGTGGAGAATAAGTGGCAGAAGTGTGGAGAATGAGGGGGCAGAAGTGTGGAGAATAAGGGTCAGGAGTGTGGAGAATAACGGGCAGAAGTGTGGAGAATAAGGGGGCAGAAGTGTGGAGCATAAGAGGCAGAAGTGTGGAGAATAAGGGTCAGGAGTGTGGAGAATAAGTGGCAGGAGTGTGGAGAATGAGGGGGCAGAAGTGTGGAGAATAAGGGGGCAGAAGTGTGGAGAATGAGGGGGCAGAAGTGTGGAGAGTAAGGGTCAGGAGTGTGGAGAATAAGGAGCAGGAGTGTGGAGAATAAGGGGCAGGAGTGTGGAGAATAAGGGGCAGGAGTGTGGAGAATAAGGGGCAGGAGTTTGGAGAATAAGGGGGCAGGAGTGTGAAGAATAAGGGTCAGGAGTGTGGAGAATGAGGGGGCAGAAGTGTGGAGAGTGAGGGTCAGGAGTGTGGAGAATAAGGGGCAGAAGTGTGGAGAATGAGCGGGCAGAAGTGTGGAGCATAAGGGGCAGAAGTGTGGAGAATAAGGAGCAGGAGTGTGGAGAATAAGGGGCAGAAGTGTGGAGAATGAGGGGGCAGAAGTGTGGAGAATGAGGGGGCAGAAGTGTGGAGAGTAAGGGTCAGGAGTGTGGAGAATAAGCGGCTGAAGTGTGGAGAATAAGGGGCAGAAGTGTGGAGAATAAGGGGCAGAAGTGTGGAGAGTAAGGGGCAGGAGTGTGGAGAATAAGGGCAGGAGTGTGGAGAATAAGGGGCAGAAGTGTGGAGAGTAAGGGGCAGGAGTGTGGAGAATAAGGGGCAGGAGTGTGGAGAATAAGGGGCAGAAGTGTGGAGAGTAAGCGGCAGAAGTGTGGAGAGTAAGCGGCAGGAGTGTGGAGAGTAAGGGGCAAAAGTGTGAAGAATAAGGGGGTAGGAGTGTGGAGAGTAAGGGGCAGGAGTGTCGAGAATAAGGGGCAGGAGTGTGGAGAATAAAGGGCAGGAGTGTGGAGAATAAGGGGCAGAAGTGTGGAGAATAAGGGGCAGGAGTGCGGAGCAGAAGGGAGCAGGAGTGTGGAGAATAAGGGGCAGGAGTGCGGAGAATAAGGAGCAGAAGTGTGGAAAATAAGGGGCAGGAGTGTGGAGAATAAGGGGCAGGAGTGTGGAGAATAAGGGGCAGGAGTGTGGAGAATAAGGGGCAGAACTGTGGGGAATAAGGGGCAGGAGTGTGGAGAATAAGGGGCAGAAGTGTCGAGAATAAGGGGCAGGAGTGTGGAGAATGAGGGGCAGGAGTATGGAGAATAAGGGGCAGGAGTGTGGAGAATAAGGGGCAGGAGCGTGGAAAATAAGGGGCAGGAGTGTGGAGAATAAGGGGCAGGAGTGTGGAGAATAAGGGACAGGAGTGTGGAGAATAAGGGGGCAGGAGTGTGGAGAATAAGTGGCAGAAGTGTGGAGAATGAGGGGGCAGAAGTGTGGAGAATAAGGGTCAGGAGTGTGGAGAATAAGGGGCAGAAGTGTGGAGAATGAGGGGGCAGAAGTGTGGAGCATAAGGGGCAGAAGTGTGGAGAATAAGGGGCAGGAGTGCGGAGCATAAGGGAGCAGGAGTGTGGAGAATAAGGGGCAGGAGTGCGGAGAATAAGGAGCAGAAGTGTGGAGAATAAGGGGCAGGAGTGTGGAGAATAAGAGGCAGGAGTGTGGAGAATAAGGGGCAGAACTGTGGGGAATAAGGGGCAGGAGTGTGGAGAATAAGGGGCAGAAGTGTGGAGAATAAGGGGCAGAAGTGTGGAGAATAAGGGGCAGGAGTGTGGAGAATGAGGGGCAGGAGTGTGGAGAATAAGGGACAGGAGTGTGGAGAATAAGGGGCAGGAGCGTGGAGAATAAGGGGCAGGAGTGTGGAGAATAAGGGGCAGGAGTGTGGAGAATAAGGGGCAGGAGCGTGGAGAATAAGGGGCAGGAGTGTGGAGAATGAGGGGCAGGAATGTGGAGAATAAGGGGCAGGAGTGTGGAGAATAAGGGACAGGAGTGTGGAGAATAAGGGGGCAGGAGTGTGGAGAATAAGTGGCAGAAGTGTGGAGAATGAGGGGGCAGAAGTATGGAGAATAAGGGTCAGGAGTGTGGAGAATAAGGGGCAGAAGTGTGGAGAATGAGGGGGCAGAAGTGTGGAGCATAAGGGGCAGAAGTGTGGAGAATAAGGGGCAGGAGTGCGGAGCATAAGGGAGCAGGAGTGTGGAGAATAAGGGGCAGGAGTGCGGAGAATAAGGGGCAGGAGTGTGGAGAATAAGGGGCAGGAGTGTGGAGAATAAGGGGCAGGAGTGTGGAGAATAAGGGGCAGGAGTGTGGAGAATAAGGGGCAGAACTGTGGGGAATAAGGGGCAGGAGTGTGGAGAATAAGGGGCAGAAGTGTGGAGAATAAGGGGCAGAAGTGTGGAGAATAAGGGGCAGGAGTGTGGAGAATGAGGGGCAGGAGTGTGGAGAATAAGGGACAGGAGTGTGGAGAATAAGGGGCAGGAGCGTGGAGAATAAGGGGCAGGAGTGTGGAGAATAAGGGGCAGGAGTGTGGAGAATAAGGGGCAGGAGCGTGGAGAATAAGGGGCAGGAGTGTGGAGAATGAGGGGCAGGAATGTGGAGAATAAGGGGCAGGAGTGTGGAGAATAAGAGGCAGGAGCATGGAGAATAAGGGGCAGGAGTGTGGAGAATAAGGAGCAGAAGTGTGGAGAATAAGGGGCAGGAGTGTGGAGAATAAGGGGCAGGAGTGTGGAGAGTAAGGGGCAGAACTGTGGGGAATAAGGGGCAGGAGTGTGGAGAATAAGGGGCAGAAGTGTGGAGAATAAGGGGCAGGAGTGTGGAGAATGAGGGGCAGGAGTGTGGAGAATAAGGGGCAGGAGCGTGGAGAATAAGGGGCAGGAGTGTGGAGAATAAGGAGCAGGAGTGTGGAGACAAAACAATTTAAATAATAAAAATATGGGAGGAAGAGAAACCAATCACAAACTAAAATGTTTTTATACAAATGCACAAAGCATGGGCAACAAACAAGGAGAATTGGAACTACTAATGCAGGAAAAGGAATATGATGTCATTGGAATCACTGAAACTTGGTGGGACGATACACATGATTGGAATAAAAGGCTAAAAGGATACAACTTATTTGCAAGAAACAGACTTGATAAACGAGGAGGAGGTGTTGCATTGTATGTTAGAAAAGCGAATATCTGCACAGAGATTGAAGCTTCAGAGACTGGGAGTTCTGTGGAAACTGTTTGGGTAAGAATACAAGGAGAGAACAACGGAAAGGACACCATTGTAGGCATTTACTACAGGCCACCTGGGCAAGCTGAAGATATGGATGAACTCTTTATGTATCAAATGACCAAGTTCTCCAAAAAATATGACGTAGTGGTCATGGGAGATTTCAACTATCCAGACATTTGTTGGGAATCTCTCTCAAGTAAAACTAACAGGTCAAGCAAATTCTTATCCTCTCTTGCTGACAACTTTATCTTCCAAAAGGTAGGGGAGAAAACAAGGGGATCTGCTACTTTGGATCTAATCCTTATAAACAGGGAGGAAATGGTTGAGGAGGTAAAGGTGGCTGGGACCCTAGGAGGCAGCGATCATGCTATTATAGAATTTTGGATAACTAGAGGAGGAAGACATGTGAAGACTCAAACTTCAAGGTTAGATTTTAGAAAGGCAGATTTTAAGAGACTCAGAAAGAGAATAGGAGGCATCCACTGGCTGGATGTCCTTAAGGACAAAAATGTCCAGGAAGGATGGGAAATTTTTAAAAATGAGATTCTCAAAGCACAATCGTTAACAATCCCGAAAAGTAGGAAGAATGGGAAGCATTTAAGGAAACCAGGATGGATGAACACAGAACTTAAACACATGCTAAAAAGAAAGAAAGAAATGTTTATTAAATGGAAAGAGGGAGGCATATCTAAAGAAGATTATAATGCAGTCTGCAGATCCTGTAGGGCACGTATCAGGTTAGCTAAAGCTGACAATGAATTAAGGCTTGCAAGAGATGTCAAAAGCAATAAAAAAGGATTTTGGGGGTATGTCAAAAGTAAAAGAAAAGTCAAAGATGCTATAGGATTTTTACAGGATGAAAATGGAGAAATGGTAAGAGAGGATGTTGAGAAGGCCGAACTTTTTAATTCCTATTTTGCATCTGTTTTCTCTCAGAAAGAAAATGTAACATCAACTGATCTTCACTGTCCTTTTAAAGGAATAGAGGAATCCAAGTTATCTGTAAACAGAAAGATTGTGAGGGAATATTTAGCTAACATAAATGAGTTCAAGTCTCCAGGTCCAGATGAATTACACCCCAGAGTACTGAAGGAGATCGTAGAAGAAATTTTAGAACCACTCTCCATAATCTTTGAAAATTCTTGGAGAACAGGAGAAGTCCCAGAAGACTGGAGAAGAGCAAATGTTGTTCCTATCTTCAAAAAGGGGAAGAAGGTGGACCCAGGGAACTATAGGCCGGTGAGTCTGACTTCTATACCAGGAAAGATCTTTGAACAAATTATTAAACAACATGTATGTAAGTACATGGATAAGAATGAAGTGATTAACCAGAGTCAGCATGGGTTTGTAACTAACAAGTCATGTCAGACTAACTTAATTTCCTTCTATGACAGAATCACTGACTGGGTGGATCAGGGAAATGCTGTAGATATAGTATATCTTGACTTCAGCAAAGCATTTGACAAAGTATCTCACACCATCCTTATTGAAAAAATGACCAAGTATGCAATGGACCAGGCAACTGTTAGGTGGATTCATAACTGGCTTAGTGATCGGACTCAAAGGGTGGTTGTAAATGGCTTCACATCCAGCTGGATGAATGTCTCAAGTGGGGTACCACAGGGCTCCGTCCTGGGACCTGTATTGTTCAACATCTTTATCAATGATTTAGATGAAGGAATTGAGGGTAAACTGATTAAATTTGCTGATGACACAAAGCTAGGAGGGATAGCTAATACTAGAGAAGAGAGAGAGAGGATTCAAAAAGACCTAAATAAACTGGAGCAGTGGGCAGTAACTAACAGAATGGTTTATAACAGGGAAAAATGCAAAGTACTACATCTGGGCAATAAAAATGAAAAAAGCATATACAGAATGGGAGGAATAGAGCTAAGCAACAGTACATGTGAAAAAGACTTAGGTATACTAATAGATCATAGACTGAACATGAGTCAACAGTGTGATGCAGCAGCAAAAAAGGCAAATACAATTCTGGGATGTAGTAACAGAAGCATACAGTCTAGATCACGTGAAGTCATTATCGGTCTTTACTCCTCTTTGGTCAGACCTCATCTGGAATACTGTGTACAGTTTTGGGCACCACATTTTAAAAAAGACATAGACAAACTGGAGCAAGTTCAGAGAAGAGCGACCAGAATGGTGACTGGTCTGCAAACCATGTCCTATGAGGAACGGTTGCAGGATTTGGGAATGTTTAGCTTGCAAAAAAGAAGACTGAGAGGAGACTTAATAGCTGTCTACAAATATGTCAAGGGCTGTCACATTGTAGATGGATCATCTTTATTCTCTTTTGCACAAGGAAAGACTAGAAGCAATGGGATGAAACTAAATGGGAGGAGACACAGATTAGATATTAGAAAAAACTTTTTGACAGTTAGGGTGATTAATGAGTGGAACAGGCTGCCACGAGAGGTGGTGAGTTCCCCTTCAATGGACGTCTTCAAACAGAGGCTGGACAGACATCTGTCTGAGATGATCTAGTGAATCCTGCTTTGAGCAGGGGGTTGGACCAGATGACCCAAGAGGTCCCTTCCAACTCTACCATTCTATGATTCTATGAATGAGGGGCAGTGCTGCCGGGAATATTGAGGCGTTGAGAATTGAAATTATGTAAATTTTACTTCCGTAACCAGAGAAATTTCCACCTAATAAAACTGATAACTATAAAGCAGCAAACTGTGAAACACAAAATTTGTGTTGTCCACAAGTGTCTATGTAGTGAGTGACCCTTAGGCTATGTTCGCTTGTTGCGTTTTTGCTGTTATTTTTATGCAAATTTATGCAAATTAAAAGCTGTGTTTTACAGTACCAGCAAGAGCTATAAGATTTCAGAAATGTCATGCGCACACATTGTTTCCTGACTGAAATGGAAAACTTCTGTGTTTTTGAAAACTGCAGCATGTCACTTTTTTGAGCATTTTTTTAGCGTTTTTTCACCCATAGAAAGCAATGAGTAAGTGTAAAAACGCAGGTATCAGGTTTTGCTGCGTTTTTAGTGAAAAGAAGCAGGTACAGCAGGATGTGAAACCCATTTATTTTTGTGATTTTTCCCAAGTTTAAACCATGATGTCTTGGTGTTCTCGCCTGTGAAGTGCAGTTAGAATTAGTACAGCTTCATTAAATTAGTGATGTGCAGAAAGTAAACATTGGCTGATCAAGGTGAGAAATTGAACAATACCTGATCAATTCAAGAGCAGGCCAAAGTGTGAAAGTAAACAGTGTTCTACAAATTTATTGCTCTAATTTATATCATAAATTGTCCTTCTATGGTATCAAATATCTAAATATATGGATTGCACTTCTTACGAATCTATATATATAATCGTCTTATCCAGTCTGTCTGTCTGTCCTGGAAATCCCGCGTCGCTCATTGGTCCGGCAGCGGCCAATCAGCGCCGCGGGATTTCTGAAAAAAGATGACGGCCGTTAGCGGCTCATCTGCGGAACGGAGATGCAGCCGGGAGATGACCGGCGCGAGGCGCTCATCTCCCGGCCGGTAGCAGCAGAAGGACCCCGACCGCCGACGCCGCTGATCTCCATGCGTCTAGGGGGTCAAGGGAGGACCGGGGAGCGGCGCTGCGGGTCGGGATACTTCTGCTGCGAGCAGTCGCTCATCTCCCGGCTTCTCGCAGCGGAAGTAGCCGCTCCCCGGTCCTCACCAATACGATTCGCTGATTGGTCGCGCTTTCCGTCCGCGACCAATCAGTTATCTTGGCGCTAAAGTTAAACACCGCTGTGCTGATTGGTCGCGGCCGCTGCCCGCGACCAATCACCGATTTGGGCGCCACATTTAAATAGCAGCCGCAACCAATCACCGATCTTGGCGCCACATTTAAACACTGCTGTGCTGATTGGTCGCTGACGCTGCCCGCGACCAATCAGCGATCTTTCCGACACATTTAAACACTGCTGTGCTGATTGGGCGTGGACGCCAGCCGCGACCATTCAGCGAGATTGCCGCCAAATTTAAACAACGCTCTGCTGATTGATCGCGGACGCCAGCCGCGACCAATCAGCGAGATTGGCGCCAAATTTAAACAACGCTCTGCTGATTGGTCGCAGTTGCCGGCCGCGACTAATCAGCATTATTGGCGCCAAATTGAAACACCGCTTTACTGATTTGTTGCGGTGGCCGGCCGCGACCGATCAGCGATATTGGCGCCAAATTTAAACACCGCTATGCTGATTGGTCGCGGTTACCTGTCGCAAATAATCAGCATTATTGGCGCCAAACTTAAACACTGCTCTGCTGATTGGTCGCGGCCGTGACCAATCACCATTATTGGTGCCAAATTTAAATAACGCTCTGCTGATTGGTTGCGACCGCTGGCCGCAACCAATCAGCATTATTGGCGCCAAATTTAAACCCCGCTCTGCTGATTGGTCGCGTTCGCTGCCCGCGACCACTCAGCATTATTGGCGCAAAATTTAAACCCCACTCTGCTGATTAGTCGCAACCGCCGGCCGTGACCAATATGCGATATAGCCGCCAAATTTTAACACCGCTTTGGTGATTGGTCATGGTTGCCGGCCTCGACCAATCAGCGATTTTGGCGCCAAATGTAAACACCGCTCTGCTGATTGCGCCCGGTCGGCCGCAAACATATTCTAGAATACCCGATGCATTAGAATCGGGCCACCATCTAGTTTGATATAATTATAGAACTCACCAGGTGTTCCATCTCCCCCGGGCAACAACTAGAAGTGACACAAATTAATTTGAAAAATAAAAAATTTATTAAATAATCAAATATACACTGTGTTCCAAATTATTATGCAAATAATATTTTCTCAAATTTTCCCACATTACCTATATGAATTGCAGTCATTGTAATTTTCCAGTCAAATAACTATTAGAGTACAAGTGAAAGGTTTTTGTATAAACTGCCGATGATAACAGGAGATTTGTAAAAAAATAAAAAACTCAAACTGCACTCAAAATGCATGTTCCACATTATTCTGCACAGCAGAGTTTTCAACCTTTTCATTTTAATAAAGAACAAAAAAATGGTCATTTGTGAAATTCTAAGCATTAGCCGGTTATTACACACTGAAATCAAACAGTTTTCAACTCAAAACTTTATTCTAGGTGATGTCACATTTGCACATAGGACCCCTTGTTGGAAAGGAGCTTCTGAACTCTCTGGTCGATTGAATTTGTCAGGTTTTGGATGGTTTCTGCTTCAATTGTTTTGCCTGAGGACAGAATACCCTCCCAGAGCTGTTGCTTAGATGTGAACTGCCTCTCGCCATCATAGACACTCCTTTTGATGATGCTCCAGAGGTTCTCAATGGGGTTGAGGTCAGGGGAGCATGGGGGCCACACCATAAGTTTGTCCCCTTTTATGCCCATATCAGCCAGAGATGCAGATGTGTTATGTGCAGCATGAGACGGGGCATTATCAGGCATGAAATGATCTCGATGGTCCAGATGGATGGAGTGGAGGATGGCTGGTTGATGGACACCCCATGCAAACATGGCTACGGCGCTAACAAGGAGGAGGTGGAGTAATGTTTTGGGCTGGAATCATGGGGAGAGAGATTGTCGGCCCTTTTAGGATCCCTGAAGGGGTAAAGATGAACTCCATAATGTATGTGGAGTTTCTCAAACAGCACTACTTTCCATGGTTCAAGAAGAAGAACCGTGTATTCCGCAGCAAGATCATTTTCATGCATGATAATGCCCCGTCTCATGCTGGTGGGACAATGTGACAACATACCGCCGTATGTTATTCACAGTCGCTACGTATACATCTATATAGGACTTACAGGGCATCGGTGCAGCTCAGCCTACGGGGTTACCCTGATATTGTGTTCTGCATGGAGCTCACAATGTGCACTGATCTCAAGCCTTGATGGGACAAGAGACGGGTCTGGCACCAGGTGAGGACACTAAGGGGCTTCAGTAAGGGCAATATTTCTGCATGCGTGCTGCCATACATGTCCTCTCCCTTCTATGCCCGTGCCATGACCCAGATACTGTTTTTTGTGGGATGGGACTCAGGGATGTATAGATAGTGTCACCGGTTGTTCCTATGAGTAGGATTGGTGTCAGATATTCCCATTTGGAGGAGCGCTCCCTCCAGAGCCCGGATGAGATGCAGCAGCGTATAATGTATGTCACACAGAGAGGAACCACTCATTCTACTCACGGACCATCATGCATATCAGGGCATCTTACCTAACGTCGGGTCATACTCCCAAATGAAGCGTTTTGTCAGAAACCTCACCAGGAGAGCTGGGAAAAAAAGAAAACATGTTCATGGTTATGTTCATGGTGATTAAGGCTGGAGATGACACAATCGGCAATGTTGTTATGGTACATGGTCATCTGTAGGCCGCAGGTGCACAAACAGCCATGATAAATCCTGCAAAGCACCGACTCCATCATACAGCCCCACAGTACAGGACACGATGAGACAGAAGACATCCCCCCGAGGAGGAGCCTTGTTCTTGCTCCAATATTTTTCAGTTCCTGATGAGATGACAGTTTGTATGTACAATCTGAGGGCGAGGATGTAACTGGGGTGAGGGCAGCGGGGTATGTGACACTTAGCCTCGCTCTTCCCACTGCCCTGTAGCGGTGGCAGAGGGGTAATAGGGCTGGGCTTTAATGTTCTAAATTAAACCCTACTTACCATCACGCCCATTCCAGCTGAAGCCAATGTCTTCTTCAATAAAAGTAAAATAATAAAGCAACCTCATCCTTAACTTTCCATGGTTCCCAGGACGGCTCCAGCTCTGCTACATTCACATGACAGGCTGGATCGCAGCAGAACACTGCCATCCAGCTTGCCATCCCGCAGACACTGAGAAGCTCCTCAGTGTCTCGCTGTGACGGCATCCAGATAAGCCGAGTTCATGTCCAATGAACTCTGCTCACCTCATGCACGTCACTGACAGCGTGGTAGAATTCTCCTGCGCATGCGGTGCGGCAAATCACGTCACCGCTTGAGCAGGAGAATTCTCCCACACTGGGATGGCATTGAGATGACAGGCTGGATCGCAGCAGAATGCTACCATCCAGCTTGTCATCCTTCAGAGACACTGCAGAGTGCAGGCATGCTTGCGCTCTGCAGTGTCTCTGAAGGATGACAAGCTGGATGGTAGCGCTCTGCTGCGATCCAGCGCTTCAGAGACACTGCAGGTAGCGCTTCAGAGACACTGCATAGCGCAAGCATGCCTGCGCTCTGCAGTGTCTCTGAAGGATGACAAGCTGGATGGTAGCGCTCTGCTGCGATCCAGCGCTTCAGAGACACTGCAGGTAGCACTTCTGAGACACTGCAGAACGCAAGCATGCCTGCGCTCTGCAGTGTCTCTGAAGGATGACAAGCTGGATGGCAGCGCTCTGCTGCGATCCAGCCTGTCATCTCAATGCCATCCCAGCGTGGGAGAATTCTCCTGCTCAAGCGGTGACGTCATTTGCCGGCACCGCATGCGCAGGAGAATTCTCCCACGCTGTCAGTGATGTGCATGAGGTGAGCTGAGTTCATTGGACATGAACTCGGCTCATCTGGATGCCGTCACAGCCAGACACTGAGGAGCATTTTAGTGCTCGCTCATCACTAGTAAGTGCTCCTAATTAGCGTCACAGATACTGGGGAGTAAAAGTGGGGGTAAAAATTATAGGAGGTGAAACTGTGAGGACGGGCAAAGTGATGGGACAATGTGGGGAACTGTTTAGACAAGACACAGTGGGGGACAGTGTGAGGGCACAGTGTAAAGAGGGGTCCAATCTGGAGGGTATGTACCATAAGATGGACAGTGTGGGGGTTATATTTTGAGCAGTGAGGGGCAATTATTTATTCAGGGTCTTAGTGAAGGGCAGATATCTTTATTCAGAGAGTAGGAGGCACTGACATGTGGAAGCATCGGGTGTGTACGGATCAGTCCATCATGTTCTCTATATCCTGGAAGGACAGATCACCAGAACAGCAAAGAGCTCATATTCGGCACCATGTCCTGGAATATCGGCACAGCCAACAGCCACGTTCAAAGTGCAGTTTTTTGCATCTTCCAGACCATAAAAAGAGAAATGTTCTGATCATTATACTAAAAAATAGACCAAATAAGTCACTTGGAAGCTTTGTAAAAAGTTGTTGCTGCCAGCAGTGACGCAGAAGTTTATGTAAGCAGAAAGCAATTTATGAAGTGTGCTTCCATTACGGAGAATATTCCTCCGGCCGCACACGTCACCAATAATCCTGCACTTATTTCTGCTCTCTACGCACAATGTCCTTTTCAGACAGCTGTAATGAATAGCAGGGGTATAAGGATCACATTCGCTTAGGATGCAACCCTGGTGGGGCCCATAAAGTCGGGGGCCGCCAAAGCCGGAGTCACACATTCAACTGCAATGTATTGTGGCGCAGGGCTGCACTGTAGCTATACACAACGCTGTCATGACCCACCTGCCCACTGCAACTGCTATAGAGCAGGAACACAATGCTGCTCGTCATGGGGGCGCCCACAGGTAAGAAGAATTGTTATTTTTCTTTTTTAAATGTGTTAGAAAAGAACGACAGGACAGGAGACAGTGTTACAAGAAAAGTCCCAGAATGGGGAACATTATTACAAGAAGGGTCCCAGAATGGGGAACATTATTACAGGAATGGGCCAGGATGGGAACAATATTACAAGAATTGTTCCAGAATGGGGGACAGTGTTACAAGAAGGGACCCAGAATGGGGGACAGTGTTACAAGCAGGGTCCCAGAATGGGGGACAGTGTTACAAGAAGGGTCCCAGAATGGAGAACATTATTACAGGAAGGGGCCCAGGATGGGGACAATATTACAAGAATTGTCCCAGAATGGGGGACAGTGTTACAAACAGGGTCCCAGAATTGGGAACATTATTAGAGGAAGAGGCCCAGGATGGGGGACAATATTACAAGAATTGTCCCAGAATGGGGGACAGTGTTACAATAAGGGTCCCAGAATGGGGGACAGTGTTACAACCAGGGTCTCAGAATGGGGAACATTATTACAAGAAGGGTCCCAGAATGGGGAACATTATTACAGGAAGGGGCCCAGGATGGGGGACAATATCACAAGAAGGGTCCCAGAATGGGGGACATTGTTACAGAAAGGGGCCCAGGATGGGGACAATATTACAAGCAGAGTCCCAGAATGGGGGACAGTGTAACAAGAAGGGTCCCAGAATGGGGAACATTATTACAGGAAGAGGCCCAGGATGGGGGACAATATCACAAGAAGGGTCCCAGAATGGGGGACAGTGTTACAGGAAGGGGCCCAGGATGGAGAAAATATTACAAGAAGAGTCCCAGAATGGGGGACAATGTTACAAGAAGGGTCCCAGAATGGGGAACATTATTACAGGAAAGGGCCCAGGATTGGGGGCAATATTACAAGCACTGGCCCAGGGGACATTATTACAGGATGGGGGCCATGAATATTACAAGATGTGGCCAGGATAGGGGACATTACCACATAAT
The DNA here is from genome assembly GCF_046119375.1 of Phyllobates terribilis. Classification (NCBI taxonomy): domain Eukaryota; kingdom Metazoa; phylum Chordata; class Amphibia; order Anura; family Dendrobatidae; genus Phyllobates; species Phyllobates terribilis. The sequence goes on along the minus strand of NW_027362770.1, from coordinate 208,093,917 downwards.
AAAGAACATTATTATAGGAAGGGCGACATTATTACAATATAGGGGCCAGGACGGACATTTTTATACTAGCTCGTACATCTGACCAACATATTGGTGGGGGCCTAGGTCCAAATTATGCAACGGGGCCCATAGAACTCTAGATACTCCACTGATAACTAGCTTCCACCAGATAATTCTTTAATAACCAGCCGCTATTAGGCTCAGTGCCCACGATGCAGAAATGCTGCAGATTTTTTCTGCATCTCCCTGGCAGGAAAAACGCATGCGGATTGTACATGCGGATTGTACATGCGGATTGTACATGCAGATTGTACATGCGGATTGTACGTGCGCTTTTCCTGCCAGGGACATGCGGATGTGAAGCGTTCTTCACTTGCATTTCTGCATGCGGGTTGACGAGCGATTTTAGCATCACTTGGAAAGTGCTTGACAACTTGGTCACACTATATAAATCCATCCAACCGGCAACCGGCATATATAGTGAGACCGAGTAATAGTTAAAAAAAATAATAAAAATGGAAAAAAATAACACTCTCCGGTGCTTCTGGTCTCTTGTACGGCTCGCGGTGGTGTAAAAGGACCTTCCATGACGTCATATATTCATGTGACAGGTCACGCGACCGCCGACGTCATGGAAGGTCCTTCTACACCATCGCGAGCCACCGGGGAGCCAGGACGCACCATAGAGGAGACCGGGGGACATCGGAAGGCGAGTATAATGTATATTTTTAATTTTTTATTCTTTTTTTTTACAGGTTCTATGGTACCCCGGTCTGGATGAGTCTCCTGTCCTCCACACCCGGGTACCATCTGCACATTGAATCGCTTAATATCCGCGTGTGCACATGTAGTCATGCGGATATTAAGCGACTCAATGCGTCAATGGCGGCGATTACGCTGCGTGTCCGCAAAATTAATTGACATGCTGCGGATTTTTCCGCAATGATAATCCGCAGCGGAAACTTCTGCAGTATGTGCCCAGCACATGCGGATTATCATTAGGGACCATGGGGCACGGATTACCAAGCATTTTTTAAGCGTTTTCGCTGCGGAAATTTTGGGGCAAAAATGCTTGAAAAACGCATAGTGGGCACGCAGCCTTAGAGAAGTTTGGGATAAATGGAGATTCTTCCAAAATGATACAATATTGGTGAAGATGTCACTGTGGATGAACAACTTGTGTTCACTGGAGATACAACAGTGCATTCTTACATCCCCAAAAACCTAACAGGTGAATCTGCTGAGCCCGATGCAGCAGGGTAATGCAGAAAGTACAGTAGTCGAGGTGGGAAAAAGCCAAAGATGATATTACATTATAATTCCACCAAGGGGGCAGTTGATCCAGGAGATGCATACACAAGCAGACGCAAAACCAATTGGTGGCCAATGCTTTTATTTTATACCATTGTTGATGTATCTGCCGACAATGCATTTGTTTCCTGGCGTGCGATAAACCCTTACTGGAACAGCAATAAACTGCATAAACGAAGACTCTTTCTGGAAGAATTAGGATAGCCACTTGTTATCTAATTTAGGAAGAAAAGTAAGATCCCAAAGTGAAGGAGCAGCAGCCATAGTAAACCGTACCCAGCAGCTCAGACCCCCGGCAGTGCAGAATGTCAGCATGCCTGATACAGCAATAAGTGAACCTGGACAACTACAACCTTTCTCTAAAGAAAATAAAGCAAACTGAAGGTTTGATTTTCATTTTTTTTTACCAACCATCTTCACATACAGTTAAATATCGCAACTGGTATTCAAACAATACGCTCAGAGTAGCTAAATGTCAGAATTACCAGACTTTAATAGGTCGGGTCATATAGACCCGAACAGTACAAGAGTATAGCCAAGACGAAGAGAAGAGCAGGGTTCAGCAATCCGCTCCTTTATTCCAAGCATTTATAGCACATATGGCCTCTCAGATTGTCATTACATGTTAAAGCGCTGAACGCTCTCGTGTTCACTAAGTGAAAGCTGCCGATGGAGGACCTTAGCACCTCCAGTATTATCATCCAAGAGAGGGAGGAGCTTCCCACTGCACATGCTCACAGGCACCTGTCCTATTATCATTCAAGAGAGGGAGGAGTTTCCCACTGCACATGCTCACAGGCACCTGTCCTATTATTACTCAAAAGAGGGAGGAGTTTCCCACTGCACATGCTCACAGGCACCTGTCCTATTATTACTCAAAAGAGGGAGGAGCTTCCCACTGCACATGCTCACAAGTACCTGTCTTATCATTCAAGAGAGGGAGGAGCTTCCCACTGCACATGCTCACAGGCACCTGTCCTATTATCATTCCAGAGAGGGAGGGGCTTTCCACTGCACATGCTCACAGGCACCTGTCTTATCATTCAAGAGAGGGAGGAGCTTCCCACTGCACATGCTCACAAGCACATGTCCTGTCTTATCATTCAAGAGAGGGAGGAGCTTCCCACTGCACATGCTCACAGGCACATGTCCTATTATTATTCGAGAGAGGGAGGAGCTTCCCATTGCACATGCTCACAGGTACCTGTCCTATTATTATTTGAGAGGGAGGAGCTTCCAACTGCACATGCTCACAGACACCTGTACTATTATTATTTGAGAGGGAGGAGCTTCCCATTGCACATGCTCACAGACACCTGTTCTATTATTATTTGAGAGAGGGAGGAGCTTCCCACTGCCCATGCTCACAGGCACATGTCCTATTATTATTCGAGAGAGGGAGGAGCTTCCCATTGCACATGCTCACAGGCACCTGTCCTATTATTATTTGAGAGGGAGGAGCTTCCAACTGCACATGCTCACAGACACCTGTACTATTATTATTTGAGAGGGAGGAGCTTCCCATTGCACATGCTCACAGACACCTGTCCTATTATTATTTGAGAGAGGGAGGAGCTTCCCACTGCCCATGCTCACAGGCACATGTCCTATTATTATTATTCGAGAGGGAGGAGCTTCCCATTGCACATGCTCACAGGCACCTGTCCTATTATTATTTGAGAGGGAGGAGCTTCCAACTGCACATGCTCACAGGCACCTGTCCTATTATTATTTGAGAGAGGGAGGAGCTTCCCATTACACATGTTCAGAGGCACCTGTCCTATTATTATTTGAGAGGAGGAGCTTCCCACTGCACATGCTCACAGGCACCTCTCCTATTATTATTTGAGAGAGTGAGAAGGTTCCCACTGCACATGCTCACAGGCACCTGTCCTATTATTATTTGAGAGAGGGAGGAGCTTCCCACTGCCCATGCTCACAGGCACCTGTCCTATTATTATTCGAGAGAGGGAGGAGCTTCCCACTGCACATGCTCACAGGCACCTGTCCTATTTTTATTCGAGAGAGGGAGGAGCTTCCCATTGCACATGCTCACAGGCACCTCTCCAATTATTATTTGAGAGAGTGAGAAGGTTCCCACTGCACATGCTCACAGGCACCTGTCCTATTATCATTTGAGAGAGGGAGGAGCTTCCCACTGCCCATGCTCACAGGCACCTGTCCTATTATTATTCGAGAGAGGGAGGAGCTTCCCACTGCACATGCTCACAGGCACCTGTCCTATTTTTATTTAAGAGAGGGAGGAGCTTCCCACTGTACATGCTCACAGGCACCTGTCCTATTATTATTCGAGAGAGGGAGGAGCTTCCCACTGCACATGCTCACAGGCACCTGTCCTATTATTATTCAAGAGAGTGAGGAGCTTCCCACTGCCCATGCTCACAGGCACCTGTCCTATTATTATTCGAGAGAGGGAGGAGCTTCACAATGCACATGCTCACAGGCACCTGTCCTATTATTAATTAGGAGAGGGAGGAGCTTCCCACTGACCATGCTCACAGGCAACTGTCTTATTATTCGAGAGAGGGAGGAGCTTCCCACTACACGTGCTCACAGGCACCTGTCCTATTATTACATAAGAGAGGGAGGAGCTTCACAATGCACATGCTCACAGGCACCTGTCCTATTTTTCTTTGAGAGAGGGAGGAGCTTCCCACTGCACATGCTCACAGGCACCTGTCCTATTATTATTCAAGAGAGTGAGGAGCTTCCCACTGCCCATGCTCACAGGCACCTGTCCTATTATTATTCGAGAGAGGGAGGAGCTTCACAATGCACATGATCACAGGCACCTGTCCTATTATTAATTGAGAGAGGGACGAGCTTCCCACTGCCCATGCTCACAGGCAACTGTCCTATTATTATTCGAGAGAGGGAGGAGCTTCCCACTACACGTGCTCACAGGCACCTGTACTATTATTACATGAGAGAGGGAGGAGCTTCCCACTACACATGCTCACAGGCACCTGTCCTATTATTATTCGAGAGAGGGAGGAACGTCACACTGCACATGCTCACAGACACCAGTCCTATTATTATTCAAGAGAGTGAGGAGCTTCCCACTGCACATGCTCACAGGCACTTGTCCTATTATTATTTGAGAGAGGGAGGAGCTTCCCAGTGCACATGCTCACAGGCACTTGTCCTATTACTTGAGAGAGAGAGGAGATTCACAATGCACATGCTCACAGGCACCTGTCCTATTATTAATTGAGAGAGTGAGGAGCTTCACAATGCACATGCTCACAGGCACCTGTCCTATTATTATTCGAGAGAGGGAGGAGCTTTCCACTACACATGCTCACAGGCACCTGTCCTATTATTACATGAGATAGGGAGGAGCTTCCCACTACACATGCTCACAGGCACCTGTCCTATTATTATAAGAGAGAGGGAGCAACATCACACTGCACATGCTCACAGACACCTGTCCTATTATTATTCAAGAGAGTGAGGAGCTTCCCACTGCACATGCTCACAGGCAGTTGTCCTATTATTATTTGAGAGAGAGAGGAGCTTCCCACTGTACTTGCTCACAGGCGCCAGTCCTATTATTATTTGAGAGAGGGAGGAGCTTCCCACTGCACATGCTCACAGGCACCTGTCCTATTATTATTCCAGAAAGTGAGGAGCTTCCCACTGCCCATGCTCACAGGCACCTGTCCTATTATTATTCAAGAGAGGGAGGAGCTTTACAATGCACATGCTCACAGGCACCTGTCCTATTATTATTTTAGAGAGGGAGGAGCTTCCCACTGCACATGCTCACAGGCACCTGTCCTATTATTAATTGAGAGAGGGAGGAGCTTTCCATTGCACATGCTCACAGAACCTGTCCTATTATTATTTGAGAGAGGGAGGAGCTTCCCACTGCACATGCTCACAGGCACCTGTCCTATTATTATTTGAGAGAGGGAGGAGCTTCCCACTGCACATTCTCACAGGCACCTGTCCTATTATTATTTGAGAGAGGGAGGAGCTTCCCACTGCCCATGCTCACAGGCACCTGTCCTATTATTATTCGAGAGAGGGAGGAGTTTCCCACTGCCCATGCTCATAGGCACCTGTCCTATTATTATTCGAGAGAGGGAGGAGCTTCCCACTGCACATGCTCATAGGCACCTGTTCTATTATTATTCAAGAGAGTGAGGAGCTTCCCACTGCCCATGCTCACAGGCACCTGTCCTATTATTATTCGAGAGAGGGAGGAGCTTCAAAATGCACATGCTCACAGGCACCTGTCCTATTATTAATTGAGAGAGGGAGGAGCTTCCCACTGCCCATGCTCACAGAGAACTGTCCTATTATTATTCGAGAGAGGGAGGAGCTTCCCACTACACATGCTCACAGGCGCCAGTCCTATTATTATTTGAGAGAGGGAGGAGCTTCCCACTGCACATGCTCACAGGCACCTGTCCTATTATTATTCCAGAAAGTGAGGAGCTTTACAATGCACATGCTCACAGGCACCTGTCCTATTATTATTTTAGAGAGGGAGGAGCTTCCCACTGCATATGCTCACAGGCACCTGTCCTATTATTAATTGAGAGAGGGAGGAGCTTCCCATTGCACATGCTCACAGACACCTGTCCTATTATTATTTGAGAGAGGGAGGAGCTTCCCACTGCACATGCTCACAGGCACCTGTCCTATTATTATTTGAGAGAGGGAGGAGCTTCCCACTGCACATTCTCACAGGCACCTGTCCTATTATTATTTGAGAGAGGGAGGAGCTTCCCACTGCCCATGCTCACAGGCACCTGTCCTATTATTATTCGAGAGAGGGAGGTGCTTCCTACTGCACATGCTCACAGGCACCTGTCCTATTATTATTCAAGAGAGTGAGGAGCTTCGCACTGCCCATGCTCACAGGCACCTGTCCTATTATTATTTGAGAGAGGGAGGAGCTTCACAATGCACATGCTCACAGGCACCTGTCCTATTATTAATTGAGAGAGGGAGGAGCTTCCCACTGCCCATGCTCACAGGCAACTGTCCTATTATTATTCGAGAGAGGGAGGAGCTTCCCACTACACATGCTCACAGGCACCTGTCCTATTATTACATGAGAGAGGGAGGAGCTTCCCACTACACATGCTCACAGGCACCTGTCCTATTATTATTCGAGAGAGGGAGGAACATCACACTGCACATGCTCACAGACACCTGTCCTATTATTATTCAAGAGAGTGAGGAGCTTCCCACTGCACATGCTCACAGGCACTTGTCCTATTATTATTTGAGAGAGGGAGGAGCTACCCACTGCACATGCTCATAGGCACTTGTCCTATTACTTGAGAGAGGGAAGAGCTTCACGATGCACATGCTCACAGGCACCTGTCCTATTATTATTTTAGCGAGGGAGAAGCTTCCCACTGCACATGCTAACAGGCACCTGTCCTATTATTAATTGAGAGAGGGAGGAGCTTCCCATTGCACATGCTCACAGACACCTGTCCTATTATTATTTGAGAGAGGGAGGAGCTTCCCACTGCACATGCTCACAGGCACCTGTCCTATTATTATTTGAGAGAGGGAGGAGCTTCCCACTGCACATTCTCACAGGCACCTGTCCTATTATTATTCAAGAGAGTGAGGAGCTTCCCACTGCACATGCTCACAGGCACTTGTACTATTATTATTTGAGAGAGGGAGGAGCTACCCACTGCACATGCTCATAGGCACTTGTCCTATTACTTGAGAGAGGGAGGAGCTTCACGATGCACATGCTCACAGGCACCTGTCCTATTATTAATTGAGAGAGGGAGGAGCTTCACAATACACATGCTCACAGGCACCTGTCCTATTATTATTCAAGAGAGGGAGGAGCTTCACAATGCACATGCTCAGAGACACCTGTCCTATTATTATTCAAGAGAGTGAGGAGCTTCCCACTGCACATGCTCACAGGCGCCAGTCCTATTATTATTTGAGAGAGGGAGGAGCTTCCCACTGCCCATGCTCACAGGCACCTGTCCTATTATTATTCGAGAGAGGGAGGAGCTTTACAATGCACATGCTCATAGGCACCTGTCCTATTATTATTCGAGAGAGGGAGGAGCTTTACAATGCACATGCTCACAGGCACCTGTCCTATTATTATTTTAGCGAGGGAGAAGCTTCCCACTGCACATGCTAACAGGCACCTGTCCTATTATTAATTGAGAGAGGGAGGAGCTTCCCATTGCACATGCTCACAGACACCTGTCCTATTATTATTTGAGAGAGGGAGGAGCTTCCCACTGCACATGCTCACAGGCACCTGTCCTATTATTATTTGAGAGAGGGAGGAGCTTCCCACTGCACATTCTCACAGGCACCTGTCCTATTATTATTTGAGAGAGGGAGGAGCTTCCCACTGCCCATGATCACAGGCACCTGTCCTATTATTATTCGAGAGAGGGAGGAGCTTCCCACTGCACATGCTCACAGGCACCTGTCCTATTATTATTCAAAAGAGTGAGGAGCTTCCCACTGCCCATGCTCACAGGCACCTGTCCTATTATTATTCGAGAGAGGGAGGAGCTTCACAATGCACATGCTCACAGGCACCTGTCCTATTATTAATTGAGAGAGGAGCTTCCCACTGCCCATGCTCACAGGCAACTGTCCTATTATTATTCGAGAGAGGGAGGAGCTTCCCACTACACATGCTCACAGGCACCTGTCCTATTATTACATGAGAGAGGGAGGAGCTTCCCACTACACATGCTCACAGGCACCTGTCCTATTATTATTCGAGAGAGGGAGAAACGTCACACTGCACATGGTCACAGACACCTGTCCTATTATTATTCAAGAGAGTGAGGAGCTTCCCACTGCACACTGCACATGCTCACAGGCACTTGTCCTATTATTATTTGAGAGAGGGAGGAGCTACCCACTGCACATGCTCATAGGCACTTGTCCTATTACTTGAGAGAGGGAGGAGCTTCAAGATGCACATGCTCACAGGCACCTGTCCTATTATTAATTGAGAGAGGGAGGAGCTTCACAATACACATGCTCACAGGCACCTGTCCTATTATTATTCAAGAGAGGGAGTAGCTTCCCACTACACATGCTCATAGGCACCTGTCCTATTATTACATGAGAGAGGGAGGAGCTTCCCACTACACATGCTCACAGGCACCTGTCCTATTATTATTCGAGAGAGGGAGGAAAGTCACACTGCACATGCTCACAGACACCTGTCCTATTATTATTCAAGAGAGTGAGGAGCTTCCCACTACACATGCTCACAGGCACTTGTCCTATTATTATTTGAGAGAGGGAGGAGCTTCCCACGGCACATGCTCACAGGCACTTGTGCTATTATTGAAAGAGAGAGGAGCTTCACAATGCACATGCTCACAGGCACCTGTCCTATTATTATTTGAGAGACGGAGGAGCTTCCCACAGCACATGCTCACAGGCACCAGTCCAATTATTATTCGAGAGAGGGAGGAGCTTCACAATGCACATGCTCAGAAGCACCTGTCCTATTATTATTCAAGAGAGTGAGGAGCTTTACAATGCACATGCTCACAGGCACTTGTCCTATTACTATTTGAGAGAGGGAGGTGCTTCACAATGCACATGCTCACAGGCACCTGTCCTATTATTATTTGAGAGAGGGAGGAGCTTCCCAATGCACATGCTCTGCTCACAGACACCTGTACTATTATTATTTGAGAGAGGGAGGAGCTTTCCACTGCACATGCTCACAGACACCTGTACTATTATTATTTGAGAGAGGGAGTAGCTTCCCACTGCACATGCTCACAGACACCTGTCCTATTATTATTTGAGAGAAGGAGGAGCTTCCCACTGCACATGCTCACAGACACCTGTACTATTATTATTTGAGAGAGGGAGAAGCTTCCCACTGCACATGCTCACAGGCACCAGTCCTATTAATATTTTAGAGAGGGAGGAGCTTCCCACTGCACATGCTCACAGCCACCTGTACTATTATTAATTGAGAGAGGGAGGAGCTTCCCATTGCACATGCTCACAGACACCTGTCCTATTATTATTTGAGAGAGGGAGGAGCTTCCCACTGCACATGCTCACAGGCACCTGTTCTATTATTATTCGAGAGAGGGAGGAGCTTTACAATGCACATGCTCACAGGCACCTGTCCTATTATTATTTTAGAGAGGGAGGAGCTTCCCACTGCACATGCTCACAGGCACCTGTCCTATTATTAATTGAGAGAGGGAGGAGCTTCCCATTGCACATGCTCACAGACACCTGTCCTATTATTATTTGAGAGAGGGAGGAGCTTCCCACTGCACATGCTCACAGGCACCTGTCCTATTATCATTTGAGAGGGAGGAGCTTCCCACTGCACATGCTCACAGGCACCTGTCCTATTATTATTTGAGAGAGGGAGGAGCTTCCTACTGCCCATGCTCACAGGCACCTGTCCTATTATTATTCGAGAGAGGGAGGAGCTTCCCACTGCACATTCTCACAGGCACCTGTCCTATTATTATTCAAGAGAGAGAGGAGCTCTCCACTGCCCATGCTCACAGGCACCTGTCCTATTATTATTCGAGAGAGGGAGGAGCTTTACAATGCACATGCTCACAGGCACCTGTCCTATTATTAATTGAGAGAGGGAGGAACTTCCCACTGCACATGCTCATAGGCACTTGTCCTATTATTATTCGAGAGAGGGAGGAGATTTCCACTGCACATGCTCATAGGCACTTGTCCTATTACTTGAGAGAGGGAGGAGCTTCACAATGCACATGCTCACAGGCACCTGTCCTATTATTATTTGAGAGAGGGAGGAGCTTCCCACTGCACATGCTCACAGGCACCTGTCCTATTATCATTTGAGAGAGGGAGGAGCTTCCCACTGCACATGCTCACAGGCACCTGTCCTATTATTATTTGAGAGAGGGAGGAGCTTCCCACTGCCCATGCTCACAGGCACCTGTCCTATTATTATTCGAGAGAGGGAGGAGCTTCCCACTGCACATTCTCACAGGCACCTGTCCTATTATTATTCAAGAGAGAGAGGAGCTCCCCACTGCCCATGCTCACAGGCACCTGTCCTATTATTATTCGAGAGAGGGAGGAGCTTCACAATGCACATGCTCACAGGCACCTGTCCTATTATTAATTGAGAGAGGGAGGAACTTCCCACTGCACATGCTCACAGGCACTTGTCCTATTATTATTCGAGAGAGGGAGGAGATTCCCACTGCACATACTCATAGGCACTTGTCCTATTACTTGAGAGAGGGAGGAGCTTCACAATGCACATGCTCACAGGCACCTGTTCTATTATTGAGAGAGGGAGGAGCTTCACAATGCACATGCTCACAGGCACCTGTCCTATTATTATTCGAGAGAGGAAGGAGCTTCCCACTACACATGGTCACAGGCACCTGTACTATTATTACATGAGAGAGGGAGGAGCTTCCCACTTCACATGTTCACAGGCACCTGTCCTATTATTATTCGAGAGAGGGAGGAACGTCACACTGCACATGCTCACAGACACCTGTCTTATTATTATTCAAGAGAGTGAGGAGCTTCCCACTGCACATGCTCACAGACACTTGTCCTAATATTGAGAGAGGGAGGAGCTTCACAATGCACAATCTCACAGGCACCAGTCCTATTATTATTCGAGAGAGGGAGGAGCTTTACAATGCACTTGCTCACAGGCACCTGTCCTATTATTATTCGAGAGAGGGAGGAGCTTCCCACTGCACATGCTCACAGGCACCTGTCCTATTATTAATTGAGAGAGGGAGGAGCTTCCCATTGCACATGCTCACAGACACCTGTCCTATTATTATTTGAGAGAGGGAGGAGCTTCCCACTGCACATGCTCACAGGCACCTGTCCTATTATTATTTGAGAGAGGGAGGAGCTTCTCACTGCACATGCTCACAGGCACCTGTACTATTATTATTTAAGAGAGGGAGGAGCTTCCCAGTGCCCATGCTCACAGGCACCTGCCCTATTATTATTCGAGAGAGGGAGGAGCTTCCCACTGCAGATGCTCACAGGCACCTGTCCTATTATAATTCAAGAGAGGGAGGAGCTTCACAATGCACATGCTCACAGGCACCTGTCCTATTATTAATTGAGAGAGGGAGAAGCTTCCCACTGCCCATGCTCACAGGCAACTGTCCTATTATTATTCAAGAGAGGGAGGAGCTTTCCACTACACATGCTCACAGGCAACCTGTCCTATTATTACATGAGAGAGGGAGGAGCTTCCCACTACACATGCTCACAGGCACTTGTCCTATTATTATTTGAGAGAGGGAGGAGCTTCCCAATGCACATGCTCAGAGACACCTGTACTATTATTAATTGAGAGAGGGAGAAGCTTCCCACTGCCCATGCTCACAGGCAACTGTCCTATTATTATTCGAGAGAGGGAGGAGCTTCCCACTGTCCATGTTCACAGGCACCTGTCCTAATATTATTCTAGAGAGGGAGGAACGTCACACTGCACATGCTCACAGACACCTGTCCTATTATTATTCAAGAGAGTGAGGAGCTTCCCACTGCACATGCTCACAGGCACTTGTCCTATTATGATTTGAGAGAGGGAGGAGCTTCACAATGCACATGCTCACAGGCACCTGTCCTATTATTATTCGAGAGAGGGAGGAACGTCACACTGCACATGCTCACAGACACCTGTCCTATTATTATTCAAGAGAGTGAGGAGCTTCCCACTGCACATGCTCACAGGCACTTGTCCTATTATGATTTGAGAGAGGGAGGAGCTTCACAATGCACATGCTCACAGGCACCTGTCCTATTATTATTCGAGAGAGGGAGGAACGTCACACTGCACATGCTCACAGACACCTGTCCTATTATTATTCAAGAGAGTGAGGAGCTTCCCACTGCACATGCTCACAGGCACTTGTCCTATTATTATTTGAGAGAGGGAGGAGCTTCCCACTGCACATGCTCACAGGCACTTGTCCTATTATTGAGAGAGGGAGGAGCTTCACAATGCACATGCTCGCAGGCACCTGTCCTATTATTATTTGAGAGACGGAGGAGCTTCCCACTGCACATGCTCACAGGCACCTGTCCTATTATTAATTGAGAGAGGGAGGAGCTTCCCAATGCACATGCTCACAGACACCTGTACTATTATTATTTGAGAGAGGGAGGACCTTCCCACTGCACATGCTCACAGACACCTGTACTATTATTATTTGAGAGAGGGAGGAGCTTCCCACTGCACATGCTCACAGACACCTGTCCTATTATTATTTGAGAGAAGGAGGAGCTTCACAATGCACATGCTCACAGGCACCTGTCCTATTATTAATTGAGAGAGGGAGGAGCTTCCCACTGCCCATGCTCACAGGCAACTGTCCTATTATTATTCGAGAGAGGGAGGAGCTTCCCACTACACATGCTCACAGGCACCTGTCCTATTATTACATGAGAGAGGGAGGAGCTTCCCACTACACATGCTCACAGGCACCTGTCCTATTATTATTCGAGAGAGGGAGGAACGTCACACTGCACATGCTCACAGACACCTGTCCTATTATTATTCAAGAGAGTGAGGAGCTTCCCACTGCACATGCTCACAGGCACTTGTCCTATTATTATTTGAGAGAGGGAGGAGCTTCCCACTGCACATGCTCACAGGCACTTGTCCTATTACTTGAGAGAGGGAGGAGCTTCACAATGCACATGCTCACAGGCACCTGTCCTATTATTAATTGAGAGAGGGAGGAGCTTCACAATGCACATGCTCACAGGCACCTGTCCTATTATTACATGAGAGAGGGAGGAGCTTCCCACTACACATGTTCACAGGCACCTGTCCTATTATTATTCGAGAGAGGGAGGAATGTCACACTGCACATGCTCACAGACACCTGTCCTATTATTATTCAAGAGAGTGAGGAGCTTCCCACTGCACATGCTCACAGGCACTTGTCCTATTATTATTTGAGAGAGGGAGGAGCTTCCCACTGCACATGCTCACAGGCACCTGTCCTATTATTATTCGAGAGAGGGAGGAGCTTCCCACAGCACATGCTCACAGGCACCAGTCCTATTATTATTTGATAGAGTGAGGAGCTTCACAATGCACATGCTCAGAGGCACCTGTCCTATTAATATTCAAGAGAGTGAGGAGCTTTATAATGCACATGCTCACAGGCACTTGTCCTATTACTATTTGAGAGAGGGAGGAGCTTCACAATGCACATGCTCACAGGCACCTGTCCTATTATTATTTGAGAGAGGGAGGAGCTTCCCAATGCACATGCTCACAGACACCTGTACTATTATTATTTAAGAGAGGGAGGAGCTTCCCACTGCAGATGCTCACAGACACCTGTCCTATTATTATTTGAGAGGAGGAGCTTCCCACTGCACATGCTCAGAGGCACCTGTACTATTATTATTTGAGAGAGCGCGGAGCTTCCCACTGTCCATGCTCACAGGCACCTGTCCTATTATTATTCGAGAGAGGGAGGAGCTCCACAATGCACATGTTCACAGGCACCTGTCCTATTATTATTTGAGAGAGGGAGGAGCTTCCCACTGCACATGCTCACAGACACCTGTACTATTATTATTTGAGAGAGGGAGGAGCTTCCCATTGCACATGCTCACAGGCACCTGTCCTATTATTATTCGAGAGAGCGAGGAGCTTCCCACTGCACATGCTCACAGGCACCTGTCCTATTATTATTCGAGAGAGGGAGGAGCTTTACAATGCACTTGCTCACAGGCACCTGTCCTATTATTATTCGAGAGAGGGAGGAGCTTCACAATGCACATGCTCACAGGCACCTGTCCTATTATTGCATGAGAGAGGGAGGAGCTTCCCACTACACATGCTCACAGGCACCTGTCCTATTATTATTCGAGAGAGGGAGGAACGTCACACTGCACATGCTCACAGACACCTGTCCTATTATTATTCAAGAGAGTGAGGAGCTTCCCACTGCACATGCTCACAGGCACTTGTCCTATTATTATTTGAGAGAGGGAGGAGCTTCCGACTGCACATGCTCACAGGCACTTGTCCTATTATTGAGAGAGGGAGGAGCTTCAAAATGCACATGCTCACAGGCACCTGTCCTATTATTATTCGAGAGGTGGAGGAGCTTACCACTGCACATGCTCGCAGGCACCTGTCCTATTATTATTTGAGAGTGTGAGGAGCTTCCCACAGCACATGCTCTCAGGCACCAGTCCTATTATTATTTGAGAGTGTGAGGAGCTTCACAATGCACATGCTCAGAGGCACCTGTCCTATTAATATTCAAGAGAGTGAGGAGCTTTACAATGCACATGCTCACAGGCACTTGTCCTATTACTATTTGAGAGAGGGAGGAGCTTCACAATGCACATGCTCACAGGCACCTGTCCTATTATTATTTGACAGAGGGAGGAGCTTCCCAATGCACATGCTCACAGACACCTGTACTATTATTATTTGAGAGAGGGAGGAGCTTCCCACTGCAGATGCTCACAGACACCTGTCCTATTATTATTTGAGAGGAGGAGGAGCTTCCCACTGCACAGGCTCACAGACACCTGTCCTATTATTATTTGAGAGAAGGAGGAGCTTCCCACTGCACAGGCTCACAGACACCTGTCCTATTATTATTTGACAGAGGGAGGAGCTTCCCAATGCACATTCTCACAGGCACCTGTACTATTATTATTTGACAGAGGGAGGAGCTTCCCAATGCACATTCTCACAGGCACCTGTACTATTATTATTTGAGAGAGCGCGGAGCTTCCCACTGTCCATGCTCACAGGCACCTGTCCTATTATTATTCGAGAGAGGGAGGAGCTCCACAATGCACATGTTCACAGGCACCTGTCCTATTATTATTTGAGAGAGGGAGGAGCTTCCCACTGTACATGCTCACAGACACCTGTACTATTATTATTTGAGAGAGGGAGGAGCTTCCCACTGCACATGCTCACAGGCACCTGTCCTATTATTAATTGAGAGAGGGAGGAGCTTCCCATTGCACATGCTCACAGACACCTGTCATATTATTATTAGAGAGAGGGAGGAGCTTCCCATTGCACATGCTCACAGGCACCTGTGACCCTAACCCTATTATTATTCGAGAGAGGGAGGAACACCACACTGCACATGCTCAGAGGCACCTGTCCTATTATTATCAAGAGAGGGAAGAGTTTCAACACTGCCCATGCTCACAGGCACCTGTCCTATTATCATTTGAGAGAGGGAGGAGCTTCCCATTGCACATGTTCACAGGCACCTGTACTATTATCATTCAAGAGAGGGAGGAGCTTCCCATTGCACATGCTCACAGGGAGCTGTCCTATTATTATTCGAGAGAGGGAGGAGCTTCCCATTGCACATGCTGACAGGCACCTGTCCTATTATTATTCGAGAGAGGGAGGAACAACACAGTGCACATGCTCAGAGGCACCTGTCCTGTTATTATCAAGAGAGGGAGGAGCTTCCCACCGCACATGCTCAGAGGCACTTGTCCTACTATTAACCGAGAGAGGGAGGAGCTTCCCACTGCACATGCTCACAGGCACCTGTCCTATTATTATCAAGAGAGGGAGGTGATCCCCACTGCACATGCTCACAGGCACCTGTCCTATTATTATTTGAGAGAGGGAGGAGCTTCCCAATGCACATGCTCAGAGGCACCTGTCCTTTTATTATTCAAGAGAGAGAGGAGCTTCCTACTGCACATGTGCACAGGCACCTGTCCTGTTATTATTTGAGAGAGGGAGGAATCTCACACTGCACATGTTCACAGGCAACTGTCCTATTATCATTCGAGAGAGGGAGGAGCTTCCCATTGCACATGCTCACAAGCACCTGTCCTGTTATTATTTGAGAGAGGGAGGAATTTCACACTGCACATGATCACAGGCACCTGTCCTTTTATTATTCAAGAGAGGGAGGAGCTTCCCACTGCACAGGCTCAGAGGCACCTGTCCTGTTATTATTTGAGAGAGGGAGGAATGTCACACTGCACATGCTCACAGGCTCCTGTCCTATTATTATTCAAGAGAGGGAGGAGCTTCCCATTGCACATGCTCACAGGCACCTGTCCTATTATTATTTGAGAGAGAGAGGAGTTTCCCCACTGCACATGCTCACAGGTACCTGTCCTGTTATTATTTGAGAGAGGGAGGAGCTTCCCACTGCACATGCTCACAGGCACCTGTCCTATTATTATTTGAGAGAGGGAGTTATGTCACACTGCACATGCTCACAGGCACCTGTCCTATTATTATTTGAGAGAGGGAGGAACACCACACTGCACATGCTCTCAGGCACCTGTCCTATTATTATCAAGAGAGGGAGGAGTTTCCCACTGCACATGCTCTCAGGCACCTGTCCTATTATTATCAAGAGAGGGAGGAGCTTCCCACTGCACATGCTCACAGGCACCTGTCCTATTATTATTCGAGAGAGGGAGGAGCTTCCCACTGCACATGCTCACAGGCACCTGTCCTATTATCATTCGAGAGAGGGAGGAGCTTCCCATTGCACATGCTCACAGGCACCTGTCCTATTATCATTCGAGAGAGGGAGGAACGTCACACTGCACATGCTCACAGGCACCTGTCCTATTATTATCAAGAGAGGGAGGAGCTTCCCACTGCACATGCTCAGATGCATTTGTCCTATTATTATCCTAGAGAGGCAGGAGCTTCCCACTACACATGTTCACAGGCACCTGTCCTATTACTATTCGAGAGAGGGAAGAACGCCACACTGCACATGCTCAGAGGCACCTGTCCTATTATTATTCGAGAGAGGGAGGAGCTTCCCACTGCACATGCTCAGAGGCACTTGTCCTATTATTATCCGAGAGAGGGAGTAACTACCCACTACACATGCTCACAGGCACCTGTCCTATTATTATTCGAGAGAGGGAGGAAGGGAGGAACGCCACACTGCACATGCTCAGAGGCACCTGTCCTATTATTATCAAGAGAGGGAGGTGCTCCCCACTGCCCATGCTCACAGGCACCTGTCCTATTATTATTTGAGAGAGGGAGGAACGTCACACTGCACATGTTCACAGGCACCTGTAATATTATTATTCGAGAGAGGGAGGAGCTTTGCCACTGCACATGCTCAGAGGCACCTGTCCTATTATTATTCAAGAGAGGGAGGGGCTTCCCACTGCACATGCTCACAGGCACCTGTCCTATTATTAATTGAGAGAGGGAGGAGCTTCTCACTGCACATGCTCACAGGCACCTGTACTATTATTATTTAAGAGAGGGAGGAGCTTCCCAGTGCCCATGCTCACAGGCACCTGCCCTATTATTATTCGAGAGAGGGAGGAGCTTCCCACTGCAGATGCTCACAGGCACCTGTCCTATTATAATTCAAGAGAGGGAGGAGCTTCACAATGCACATGCTCACAGGCACCTGTCCTATTATTAATTGAGAGAGGGAGAAGCTTCCCACTGCCCATGCTCACAGGCAACTGTCCTATTATTATTCAAGAGAGGGAGGAGCTTTCCACTACACATGCTCACAGGCAACCTGTCCTATTATTACATGAGAGAGGGAGGAGCTTCCCACTACACATTCTCACAGGCACTTGTCCTATTATTATTTGAGAGAGGGAGGAGCTTCCCAATGCACATGCTCAGAGACACCTGTACTATTATTAATTGAGAGAGGGAGAAGCTTCCCACTGCCCATGCTCACAGGCAACTGTCCTATTATTATTCGAGAGAGGGAGGAGCTTCCCACTGTCCATGTTCACAGGCACCTGTCCTAATATTATTCTAGAGAGGGAGGAACGTCACACTGCACATGCTCACAGACACCTGTCCTATTATTATTCAAGAGAGTGAGGAGCTTCCCACTGCACATGCTCACAGGCACTTGTCCTATTATGATTTGAGAGAGGGAGGAGCTTCACAATGCACATGCTCACAGGCACCTGTCCTATTATTATTCGAGAGAGGGAGGAACGTCACACTGCACATGCTCACAGACACCTGTCCTATTATTATTCAAGAGAGTGAGGAGCTTCCCACTGCACATGCTCACAGGCACTTGTCCTATTATGATTTGAGAGAGGGAGGAGCTTCACAATGCACATGCTCACAGGCACCTGTCCTATTATTATTCGAGAGAGGGAGGAACGTCACACTGCACATGCTCACAGACACCTGTCCTATTATTATTCAAGAGAGTGAGGAGCTTCCCACTGCACATGCTCACAGGCACTTGTCCTATTATTATTTGAGAGAGGGAGGAGCTTCCCACTGCACATGCTCACAGGCACTTGTCCTATTATTGAGAGAGGGAGGAGCTTCACAATGCACATGCTCGCAGGCACCTGTCCTATTATTATTTGAGAGACGGAGGAGCTTCCCACTGCACATGCTCACAGGCACCTGTCCTATTATTAATTGAGAGAGGGAGGAGCTTCCCAATGCACATGCTCACAGACACCTGTACTATTATTATTTGAGAGAGGGAGGACCTTCCCACTGCACATGCTCACAGACACCTGTACTATTATTATTTGAGAGAGGGAGGAGCTTCCCACTGCACATGCTCACAGACACCTGTCCTATTATTATTTGAGAGAAGGAGGAGCTTCACAATGCACATGCTCACAGGCACCTGTCCTATTATTAATTGAGAGAGGGAGGAGCTTCCCACTGCCCATGCTCACAGGCAACTGTCCTATTATTATTCGAGAGAGGGAGGAGCTTCCCACTACACATGCTCACAGGCACCTGTCCTATTATTACATGAGAGAGGGAGGAGCTTCCCACTACACATGCTCACAGGTAGCTGTCCTATTATTATTCGAGAGAGGGAGGAACGTCACACTGCACATGCTCACAGACACCTGTCCTATTATTATTCAAGAGAGTGAGGAGCTTCCCACTGCACATGCTCACAGGCACTTGTCCTATTATTATTTGAGAGAGGGAGGAGCTTCCCACTGCACATGCTCACAGGCACTTGTCCTATTACTTGAGAGAGGGAGGAGCTTCACAATGCACATGCTCACAGGCACCTGTCCTATTATTAATTGAGAGAGGGAGGAGCTTCACAATGCACATGCTCACAGGCACCTGTCCTATTATTACATGAGAGAGGGAGGACCTTCCCACTACACATGCTCACAGGCACCTGTCCTATTATTATTCGAGAGAGGGAGGAACGTCACACTGCACATGCTCACAGACACCTGTCCTATTATTATTCAAGAGAGTGAGGAGCTTCCCACTGCACATGCTCACAGGCACTTGTCCTATTATTATTTGAGAGAGGGAGGAGCTTCCCACTGCACATGCTCACAGGCACCTGTCCTATTGTTATTCGAGAGAGGGAGGAGCTTCACAATGCACATGCTCAGAGGCACCTGTCCTATTAATATTCAAGAGAGTGAGGAGCTTTATAATGCACATGCTCACAGGCACTTGTCCTATTACTATTTGAGAGAGGGAGGAGCTTCACAATGCACATGCTCACAGGCACCTGTCCTATTATTATTTGAGAGAGGGAGGAGCTTCCCAATGCACATGCTCACAGACACCTGTACTATTATTATTTAAGAGAGGGAGGAGCTTCCCACTGCAGATGCTCACAGACACCTGTCCTATTATTATTTGAGAGGAGGAGCTTCCCACTGCACATGCTCAGAGGCACCTGTACTATTATTATTTGAGAGAGCGCGGAGCTTTCCACTGTCCATGCTCACAGGCACCTGTCCTATTATTATTCGAGAGAGGGAGGAGCTCCACAATGCACATGTTCACAGGCACCTGTCCTATTATTATTTGAGAGAGGGAGGAGCTTCCCACTGCACATGCTCACAGACACCTGTACTATTATTATTTGAGAGAGGGAGGAGCTTCCCATTGCACATGCTCACAGGCACCTGTCCTATTATTATTCGAGAGAGCGAGGAGCTTCCCACTGCACATGCTCACAGGCACCTGTCCTATTATTATTCGAGAGAGGGAGGAGCTTTACAATGCACTTGCTCACAGGCACCTGTCCTATTATTATTCGAGAGAGGGAGGAGCTTCACAATGCACATGCTCACAGGCACCTGTCCTATTATTGCATGAGAGAGGGAGGAGCTTCCCACTACACATGCTCACAGGCACCTGTCCTATTATTATTCGAGAGAGGGAGGAACGTCACACTGCACATGCTCACAGACACCTGTCCTATTATTATTCAAGAGAGTGAGGAGCTTCCCACTGCACATGCTCACAGGCACTTGTCCTATTATTATTTGAGAGAGGGAGGAGCTTCCGACTGCACATGCTCACAGGCACTTGTCCTATTATTGAGAGAGGGAGGAGCTTCAAAATGCACATGCTCACAGGCACCTGTCCTATTATTATTCGAGAGGTGGAGGAGCTTACCACTGCACATGCTCGCAGGCACCTGTCCTATTATTATTTGAGAGTGTGAGGAGCTTCCCACAGCACATGCTCTCAGGCACCAGTCCTATTATTATTTGAGAGTGTGAGGAGCTTCACAATGCACATGCTCAGAGGCACCTGTCCTATTAATATTCAAGAGAGTGAGGAGCTTTACAATGCACATGCTCACAGGCACTTGTCCTATTACTATTTGAGAGAGGGAGGAGCTTCACAATGCACATGCTCACAGGCACCTGTCCTATTATTATTTGACAGAGGGAGGAGCTTCCCAATGCACATGCTCACAGACACCTGTACTATTATTATTTGAGAGAGGGAGGAGCTTCCCACTGCAGATGCTCACAGACACCTGTCCTATTATTATTTGAGAGAAGGAGGAGCTTCCCACTGCACAGGCTCAGAGGCACCTGTCCTATTATTATTTGACAGAGGGAGGAGCTTCCCAATGCACATTCTCACAGGCACCTGTACTATTATTATTTGAGAGAGCGCGGAGCTTCCCACTGTCCATGCTCACAGGCACCTGTCCTATTATTATTCGAGAGAGGGAGGAGCTCCACAATGCACATGTTCACAGGCACCTGTCCTATTATTATTTGAGAGAGGGAGGAGCTTCCCACTGCACATGCTCACAGACACCTGTACTATTATTATTTGAGAGAGGGAGGAGCTTCCCACTGCACATGCTCACAGGCACCTGTCCTATTATTAATTGAGAGAGGGAGGAGCTTCCCATTGCACATGCTCACAGACACCTGTGACCCTAACCCTATTATTATTCGAGAGAGGGAGGAACACCACACTGCACATGCTCAGAGGCACCTGTCCTATTATTATCAAGAGAGGGAAGAGTTTCAACACTGCCCATGCTCACAGGCACCTGTCCTATTATTATTCGAGAGAGGGAGGAGCTTCCCACTGCACATGCTGACAGGCACCTGTCCTATTATTATTCGAGAGAGGGAGGAACAACACAGTGCACATGCTCAGAGGCACCTGTCCTGTTATTATCAAGAGAGGGAGGAGCTTCCCACCGCACATGCTCAGAGGCACTTGTCCTACTATTAACCGAGAGAGGGAGGAGCTTCCCACTGCACATGCTCACAGGCACCTGTCCTATTATTATCAAGAGAGGGAGGTGATCCCCACTGCACATGCTCACAGGCACCTGTCCTATTATTATTTGAGAGAGGGAGGAGCTTCCCAATGCACATGCTCAGAGGCACCTGTCCTTTTATTATTCAAGAGAGAGAGGAGCTTCCTACTGCACATGTGCACAGGCACCTGTCCTGTTATTATTTGAGAGAGGGAGGAATCTCACACTGCACATGTTCACAGGCAACTGTCCTATTATCATTCGAGAGAGGGAGGAGCTTCCCATTGCACATGCTCACAAGCACCTGTCCTGTTATTATTTGAGAGAGGGAGGAATTTCACACTGCACATGATCACAGGCACCTGTCCTTTTATTATTCAAGAGAGGGAGGAGCTTCCCACTGCACAGGCTCAGAGGCACCTGTCCTGTTATTATTTGAGAGAGGGAGGAATGTCACACTGCACATGCTCACAGGCTCCTGTCCTATTATTATTCAAGAGAGGGAGGAGCTTCCCATTGCACATGCTCACAGGCACCTGTCCTATTATTATTTGAGAGAGAGAGGAGTTTCCCCACTGCACATGCTCACAGGCACCTGTCCTATTATTATTCAAGAGAGGGAGGATTTTCCCACTGCACAGGCTCACAGGTACCTGTCCTGTTATTATTTGAGAGAGGGAGGAGCTTCCCACTGCACATGCTCACAGGCACCTGTCCTATTATTATTTGAGAGAGGGAGTTATGTCACACTGCACATGCTCACAGGCACCTGTCCTATTATTATTTGAGAGAGGGAGGAACACCACACTGCACATGCTCAAAGGCACTTGTCCTATTATTATCAAGAGAGGGAGATGCTTCCAACTGCACATGCTCTCAGGCACCTGTCCTATTATTATCAAGAGAGGGAGGAGTTTCCCACTGCACATGCTCTCAGGCACCTGTCCTATTATTATCAAGAGAGGGAGGAGCTTCCCACTGCACATGCTCACAGGCACCTGTCCTATTATTATTCGAGAGAGGGAGGAGCTTCCCACTGCACATGCTCACAGGCACCTGTCCTATTATCATTCGAGAGAGGGAGGAGCTTCCCATTGCACATGCTCACAGGCACCTGTCCTATTATCATTCGAGAGAGGGAGGAACGTCACACTGCACATGCTCACAGGCACCTGTCCTATTATTATCAAGAGAGGGAGGAGCTTCCCACTGCACATGCTCAGATGCATTTGTCCTATTATTATCCTAGAGAGGCAGGAGCTTCCCACTACACATGTTCACAGGCACCTGTCCTATTACTATTCGAGAGAGGGAAGAACGCCACACTGCACATGCTCAGAGGCACCTGTCCTATTATTATTCGAGAGAGGGAGGAGCTTCCCACTGCACATGCTCAGAGGCACTTGTCCTATTATTATCCGAGAGAGGGAGTAACTACCCACTACACATGCTCACAGGCACCTGTCCTATTATTATTCGAGAGAGGGAGGAAGGGAGGAACGCCACACTGCACATGCTCAGAGGCACCTGTCCTATTATTATCAAGAGAGGGAGGTGCTCCCCACTGCCCATGCTCACAGGCACCTGTCCTATTATTATTTGAGAGAGGGAGGAACGTCACACTGCACATGTTCACAGGCACCTGTAATATTATTATTCGAGAGAGGGAGGAGCTTTGCCACTGCACATGCTCAGAGGCACCTGTCCTATTATTATTCAAGAGAGGGAGGGGCTTCCCACTGCACATGCTCACAGGCACCTGTCCTATTATTAATCGAGAGAGAGAGGAACACCACACTGCACATGCTCAGTGGCACTTGTCCTATTATTATCAAGAGAGGGAGGAGCTTCCCACTGCACATGCTCACATGCACCTGTCCTATTAATATTTGAGAGAGGGAGGAGCTTCCCACTGCACATGCTCACAGGCACCTGTCCTATTATTATTCAAGAGAGTGAGGAGCTTCCCACTTCACATGCTCAGAGGCACCTGTCCTATTATTATTCAAGAGAGGGAGGTGCTTCCCACTGCACATGCTCACAGGGACCTGTCCTATTATTATTTCAGAGAGGGAGGAACGTCACACTGCACATGCTCACAGGCACCTGTCCTATTATTATTCGAGAGAGGGAGGAGCTTCCCACTGCACATGCTCAGAGGCACCTGTCCTATTATTATTCAAGAGAGGGAGAAGCTTCCCACTGCACATGCTCACAGGTACCTGTCCTTTTATTATTTGAGAGAGGGAGGAGTTTCCTTACTGCACATGCTCACAGGCACCTGTCCCATTATTATTTGAGAGAGGGAGGAGTTTCCTTATTGCACATGCTCACAGGCACCTGTCCTATTATTATTCGAGCGAGGGAGGAACACCACACTGCAAATGCTCAGAGGCACCTGTCCTATTATTATCAAGAGAGGGAGGAGCTTCCCACCGCACATGCTCAGAGGCACACGTCTTATTATTATCAAGAGAAGGAGAAGCTTCCCACTGCACATGCTCTCAGGCACCTGTCCTATTATTATCAAGAGAGGGAGGAGCTTCCCATTGCACATGCTCACAGGCACTTGTCCTATTATTATCAAGAGAAGGAGAAGCTTCCCACTGCACATGCTCTCAGGCACCTGTCCAATTATTATCAAGAGAGGGAGGAGCTTCCCACTGCACATGCTCAGAGGCACACGTCCTATTATTATCAAGAGAAGGAGAAGCTTCCCACTGCACATGCTCACAGGCACCTGTCCTATTATTATCAAGAGAGGGAGGAGCTTCCCACCGCACATGCTCAGAGGCACCTGTCCTATTATTATCAAGAGAGGGAGGAGCTTCCCATTGCACATGCTCACAGGCACCTGTCCTATTATCATTCGAGAGATGGAGGAGTATTCCACTTCACATGCTCACAGGCACCTGTCCTATTATCATTCGAGAGAGGGAGGAACACCACACCGCACATGCTCAGAGGCACCTGTCCTATTATTATCAAGAGAGGGAGGAGCTTCCCACTGCACATGCTCAGAGGCACTTGTCCTATTATTATCAAGAGAGGGAGGAGTTTCCCACTGCACATGCTCACAGGCACTTGTCCAATTATTATCAAGAGAGGGAGGAGCTTCCCACTGCACATGCTCACAGGCACTTGTCCTATTATTATCAAGAGAGGGAGGAGCTTCCCACTGCACATGCTCACAGGCACCTGTCCTATTATCATTCGAGAGAGGGAGGAATGTCACACTGCACATGCTCACAGGCACCTGTCCTATTATTATTCGAGAGATGGAGGAACTTCCCACTGCACATGCTCACAGGCACCTGTCCTATTATTTGAGAGAGGGAGGAGCTTCCCACTGCACATGCTCACAGGCCTTTGAATATTCTAGAGCGGGGGCATAGGACCTCCTTAGGCAAAAGAGAATTTTAGTGTTCTACTATTTCTGGAGAACTCTTTAAGGACCTGACTATTCTAAAGCAAATTCCTGAGCAAAAATGCTTTGAAAAAATGTATTTAGGCAGAAAAGAGCTTCCTACATTTATTCTGCTCAGAACGCAGCAAATAATTGTGTAAGTAGATTCCCATTGTCCTGTACGTCCTCGCTGCAACACATGATCTAGCAAAATATCTGGAGGGTGGAAGAATGCAGAATGCAGAGCTATAAGTCTACAACTCGTCCTCTGAAGCTGCAAAATCTACACCTCTAAGAAAAGAAATAGGTGACATCAGAGAACATGCAGAAACCCACCAGACATAGGTGACATCAGAGAACATGCAGAAACCCACCATACATAGGTGACATCAGAGAACATGCAGAAACCCACCAGACAGAGGTGACATCAGAGAACATGCAGAAACCCACCAGACATAGGTGACATCAGAGAACATGCACAAACCCACCCGACACAGGTGACATCAGAGAACATGCACAAACCCACCAGACATAGGTGACATCAGAGAACATGCACAAACCCACCCGACATAGGTGACATCAGAGAACATGCAGAAACCCACCAGACATAGGTGACATCAGAGAACATGCACAAACCCACCAGACATAGGTGACATCAGAGAACATGCAGAAACCCACCCGACTTGCCAACTCCAGCTCGGCCAAAAACAGCAATTTTCACTTCTGCGCTTTTCGCCATGCTGCTGCTGTTGATCTTCTTGGATGTTTCCGACTCAATGCGTCATTGTTAATCCTGTCGAGTCTTCAAGTCTACAAAAAGAAGAGATGGACATAATCCAGAGAATGGAACCCGCGTTACCAGGGCATTTATCAGACAAGGCATCTACTAGGAAAACCACCATCCTTCCTACATATATCAAGACACATGCACTACATAATCCAGAAGACAAGAGCGCGGGCATCACACTTTAGACAAAAAGACACTAGATTATAACAGGAAAACAACTGACAAGAGCCAAATTGTGACTTTCTCATGCCCCGCCGCCATGCGGCCAGTCTCATTCAGGTCTTCTGCAGACTGCAGGCACCCTCATCAGCAGCAGCCTGAGCCCGCAGCAGCCTGAGCCCGCAGCTTTTTGCTCTACAGCCAATGTCTCCTCCTCTTGTGTTACAGAGTATTTTTATTATTCGGGGATAGCTTGCTGTTCGCTGGAGACAATCCTGACATGACATATTTGGAGATAATATTTACTTAGATGCTTGACTTGTTTGGAAGGAGATGACCAGCTCGGCAATTAATGAATGTAGAATGCGCCTCCAGCTCTGACCACCATTATACAGTCTTACTATAAGACTATGTGCAAGTGGAATTCATTGAAGCAGGTCCTCCTCAAAAAAACAAAAAACGCCTGAAGAACTTTTCCTATTCATTTCTATTGTAAAACACTTTGCTCTTCAGATCTTCACACTTTACAGCTTTTTTTTTCTAGTTCAGGTTTCGAAAAAAAAGGTGACTCCGGATGGAAAATGCTCCTATCCGAAAAACTCTTCCAAAAAGCTTCAGGAGAATTTCCTGAAAAGGTTTTCACTAGAAAACATCTCAAATAAACTCCATCTGCACATGGCCTAAATCCTGCTGATGGCAATATCTATTGTGATTCTGCAAAAGAACGGAAAATCTCCATGTTAAAGAGACTGTGATGGACGTTACAGAGCTGAAAGTTATTCCATTCCAGCCACTTAATGTAAAAGAAGATTCAGGCCAAGATTAGGAATTGTTCTGGACTCCTACTGTCTATATAAAAGACGTCTGTAAATGTTCTTACTGTATATAGAAGAAGTCTGTAGGGTTCATGGTCGTGACGCCACGGCTGGTCATCAGGGAGAGCGGAGGAATGGAAAGAATGTGCTAATGTAAATCCACCAGACAGACGATCGGTGTATAGATCTCAGCCATGAAAACCGCCATGGAAGATGTATCCAGCTCTTCTAAATATTCAGAGAAGGTCCGACAGTCTTAGGATCAGAGACCTAAGCAGCCCCCCAAATATACACAACCCAATTACATTTAGAGGCAGTCTCTAAGGAAAAGTCTAAGACTCAACAAAAGCGGCAGAAGACAGAACTAATAACACGAGAACGGCCATCTGTGAAAGGTTCCTACAGACTGAATATCAGGTCATTGACCACGATGGTTAATCTGACAATGGACGGAGCCATTTATGATGGCCGCACACATTTCAAGAGACGGTGGAGGATTGGTGGACCTTGGCTCAAGAGGTTACCTGGATCACGTGACAGTGTCATGGAAAGTGAGAAGGACCCAAAGTCTTGACCAACCCTGCCTCAGAGCGCAGATCTTAGCCTTTCCAGTACGAGCACCCCCCAGTCACAGAAAAGAAGGCCCCCAAAGCCATTGTCGTGGCAGTAGTAAGCGCCTGTCCTCAGATTGCAGCATATTACACTGCAATACTGCAGGGCGGCCAACTCATGTAGAAAGAAGTTAAGGTTCAACTAAACTCAGGTCGACCTACAATCTCAAAAATCTAAAAATGTACTGTACGTCCCATCTACACTAATCAACACCCACCTGGAACCCCAGTGCAGTACTCAACCCTAACCACAGACCAGAAGGACTTATTAATGCAACCATGCAGTGTTCACTGATATCAAGGGTTGCCATAATGCCACCATACACAATAGTAAGTCGCCACCAACACTGAGATTAGTGTCTCCCACTCCTAGTACAGAAAATGCCACCGGCTACAAACAACCCACATAGCACTGACATCGCCTGTTAGTGCAATTATTGCTTCCACCCACCCGGTGCAATTATTGCTTCCACCCACCCGGTGCAATTATTGCTTCCACCCACACCAGTACAATTATTGCTTCCACCCACCCAGTACAATTATTGCTGTCACCCACCCAGTACAATTATTGCTTCCACCCACCCGGTACAATTATTAATTCCACCCACCCAGTACAATTATTGCTGCCACCCACCCGGTACAATTATTGCTTCCACCCACCCAGTACAATTATTTGCTTCCACCCACCCAGTACAATTATTGCTTCCACCCACCCAGTACAATTATTGCTTCCACCCACCCAGTACAATTATTGCTTCAACCCATCCCAGTACAATTACTGCTGCCACCCACCCGGTACAATTATTGCTTCCACCCACCCGGTACAATTATTGCTTCCACCCACCCAGTACAATTATTGCTTCAACCCAGCAAAATACAATTATTGCTTCCACCCACCCAGTGCAATTATTGCTTCCACCCACCCGGTACAATTATTGCTTACCACCTACCCAGTACAATTATTGCTGCCACCCACCCAGTACAATTATTGCTTCCATCCACCCGGTACAATTATTGCTTCCATCCACCCAGTACAATTATTGCTTCCACCTACACAGTACAATTATTGCTTCCACCCACCCAGTACAATTATTGCTTCCACCCACCCAGTGCAATTATTGCTTCCACCCACCCGGTGCAATTATTGCTTCCACCCACCCGGTACAATTATTGCTTCCACCCACCCGGTACAATTATTGCTTCCACCCACCCGAAACAATTATAGCTTCCATCCACCCGGTACAATTATTGCTTCCACCCACCCAGTACAATTATTGCTTCCACCCACGCAGTACAATTATTGCTTCCACCTACGCAGTACAGTTATTGCTTCCACCCACCCAGTACAATTATTGCTTCCACCCACCCGGTACAATTATTGCTTCCACCCACCCAGTACAATTATTGGTGCCACCCACCCGGTACAATTATTGCTGCCACCCACCCGGTACAATTATTGCTGCCACCCACCCAGTACAATTATTGCTGCCACCCACCCAGTACAATTATTGCTGCCACCCACCCAGAACAATTATTGCTTCCACCAACCCAGTACAATTATTTCTGCCACCCACCCAGAACAATTATTGCTCCCACCCAGCCAGTACAATTATTTGTGCCACCCAGCCAGTACAATTATTGCTCCCACCCACCCAGTACAATTATTGCTTCCACCCAACCAGTACAATTACTGCTTCCACCCACGCAGTTCAATTATTGTTTCCACCCACGCAGTACAATTATTGCTTCCACTCACCCCAGTACAATTATTGCTTCCACCCACGCAGTACAATTATTTGTACCACCCACCCAGTACAATTATTGGTTCCACCCACCCAGTACAATTATTGCTGCCACCCACCCAGTACAATTATTGCTGCCACCCACCCAGAACAATTATTGCTTCCACCCACCCAGTACAATTATTGCTCCCACCCACTCAGTACAATTATTGCTTCCACACACGCAGTACAATTATTGCTTCCACTCACCCCAGTACCACTATTGCTTCCACCCACCCAGTACAATTATTGCTTCCACCCACCCAGTACAATTACTGCTTCCACCCACGCAGTACAATTATTGTTTCCACCCACCCAGTACAATTATTGCTTCCACTCACTCCAGTACAATTATTGCTTCCACCCACGCAGTACAATTATTGCTTCCACCCACGCAGTACAATTATTGCTTCCACTCACCCCGTACAATTATTGCTTCCATCCACGCAGCA
Organism: Phyllobates terribilis; assembly: GCF_046119375.1. Taxonomy (NCBI): domain Eukaryota; kingdom Metazoa; phylum Chordata; class Amphibia; order Anura; family Dendrobatidae; genus Phyllobates; species Phyllobates terribilis. The sequence continues at coordinate 208,064,079 of NW_027362770.1, read as the reverse complement.
CAATTATTGCTTCCACTCACCCAAGTACAATTATTGCTGCCACGCACCCAGTACAATTATTGCTTCCACCCACCCAGTACAATTATTGCTGCCACCCACCCCGGTACAATTATTGCTTCCACTCACCCAGTACAATTATTGCTGCCACTAACCATAGTACAATTATTGCAGCCACCCACCCAGTACAATTATTGCTTCCACTCACCCCAGTACAATTATTGCAGCCACCCACCCGGTACAATTATTGCTTCCACCCATCCCAGTACAATTACTGCTGCCACCCACCCAGTACAATTATTGCTTCCACCCATCCCAGTACAATTACTGCTGCCACCCACCCAGTACAATTATTGCTTCCACCCACCCAGTACAATTATTGCTTCCACCCATCCCAGTACAATTACTGCTGCCACCCACCCAGTACAATTATTGCTGCCACCCACCCAGTACAATTACTGCTGCCACCCACCACATTACTATTAATGCTTTCTTCACCCCAGTACAATTATTATGTAAATCTGTGCATGCAAAAAGTGTCAATGGCTTAACCCAGGTTCTAAACCTTGCATGTCTGAGCAGCCCGCCTCCAGTCAGTCACTACAAGAGGTGTCCCATGAACAGCATTTATTCCCTATCCACAGAGTGGGCAGCACTGCCATAGACTCATGGCAGTGAGAGGGAATGGTGGTCACACAGATTTCAGTGCATGAGGCTCCCAGATGAGGAGACGGTGGAGGATTGGTGGACCTTGGCTGAAGAGGTTACCTGGATCACGTGACAGTGTCATGGAAAGTGAGAAGGACCCAAAGTCTTGACCAACCCTGCCTCAGAGCGCAGATCTTAGCCTTTCCAGTGCGAGTACCCCCCAGTCACAGAAAAGAAGGCCCCCAAAGCCATTGTCGTGGCAGTAGTAAGCGCCTGTCCTCAGATTGCAGCATATTACACTGCAATACTGCAGGGCGGCCAACTCATGTAGAAAGAAGTTAAGGTTCAACTAAACTCAGGTCGACCTACAATCTCAAAAATCTAAAAATGTACTGTACGTCCCATCTACACTAATCAACACCCACCTGGAACCCCAGTGCAGTACTCAACCCTAACCACAGACCAGAAGGACTTCATGCAGCCATGCAGTGTTCACTCATATCAAGGGTTGCCATAATGCCACCATACACAATAGTAAGTCGCCACCAACACTGAGATTAGTGTCTCCCACTCCTAGTACAGAAAATGCCACCGGCTACAAACAACCCACATAGCGCTGACATCGCCTGTTAGTGCAATTATTGCTTCCACCCACCCAGTGCACTTATAGCTTCCACCCACCCAGTACAATTATTGCTTCCACCCACCCGGTACAATTATTGCTGTCACCCACCCGGTATAATTATTGCTTCCACCCACCCGGTGCAATTATTGCTTCCACCCACCCGGTACAATTATTGCTTCCGCCCACCCAGTACAATTATTTCTCCCACCCACCCAGTACAATTATTGCTTCCACCCACCCAGTACAATTATTGCTTCCACCCACCCAGTACAAATATTGCTGCCACCCACCCAGTGCAATTATTGCTTCCACCCACCCAGTACAATTATTGCTGCCACCCACCCAGTACAATTATTGCTCCCACCCACCTAGTTCAATTATTTGTGCCACCCAGCCAGTACAATTATTTGTGCCACCCACCCAGTACAATTATTGCTTCCACCCACATCGGTACAATTATAGCTTCCACCCACCTAGTACAATTATAGCTTCCACCCACCCAGTACAATTATTGCTGCCACCCACCCAGTACAATTATTGCTGCCACCCACCCGGTACAATTATTGCTGCCACCCACTCGGTAGAATTATTGCTTCCACCCACCCGTACAATTATTGCTTCCACCCACACCAGTACAATTACTGCTTCCACCCACCCGGTACAATTATTGCTGCTACCCACCCAGTACAATTATTGCTGCCACCCACCCAGTACAATTATTGCTTCCCACCCAACCAGTACAATTATTGCTTCCACCTACGCAGTACAATTATTGCTTCCACCCACCCAGTACAATTATTGCTTCCACCCACCCAGTACAATTATTGCTTCCACCCACCCAGTACAATTATTGCTGCCACCCACCCAGTGCAATTATTGCTTCCACCCACCCAGTACAATTATTGCTGCCACGCACACCAGTACAATTATTGCTTCCACCCACCCAGTACAATTATAGCTTCCACCGACCCAGTACAATTATTGCTTCCACCCACCCGGTACAATTATTGCTTCCACCCACCCAGGACAATTATTGCTGCCACCCACACCAGTACAATTATTACTTCCACCCACCCAGTACAATTATTGCTGCCACCCACACAAGTACAATTATTGCTTCCACCCAACCGGTACAATTATTGCTTCCACCCAACCGGTACAATTATTGCTTCCACCCACCCGGTACAATTATTGCTTCCACCCACCCGGTACAATTATTGCTTCCACCCACCCAGTGCAATTATTGCTTCCACCCACCCGGTACAATTATTGCTTCCACCCACCCAGTACAATTATTACTTTCCACCCAACCGGTACAATTATTACTTCCACCCACCCGGTAGAATTATTGCTTCCACACACCCGGTACAATTATTGCTGCCACCCACCCAGTACAATTATTGCTTCCACTCATCCCAGTACAATTATTGCTTCCACCCACCCGGTACAATTATTGCTTTCACCCACCCGGTACAATTATTGCTTCCACCCACCCGGTACAATTATTGCTTCCACCCACCAGGTGCAATTATTGTTTCCACCCACCCGGTACAATTATTGCTTCCACCCACCCGGTGCAATTATTGCTTCCACCCACCCGGTACAATTATTGCTTTCCACCCACCCGGTACAATTATTGCTGCCACCCACTCGGTAGAATTATTGCTTCCACCCACCCGTACAATTATTGCTTCCACCCACACCAGTACAATTACTGCTTCCACCCACCCGGTACAATTATTGCTGCTACCCACCCAGTACAATTATTGCTGCCACCCACCCAGTACAATTATTGCTTCCCACCCAACCAGTACAATTATTGCTTCCACCCACGCAGTACAATTATTGCTTCCACCCACCCAGTACAATTATTGCTTCCACCCACCCAGTACAATTATTGCTGCCACCCACCCAGTGCAATTATTGCTTCCACCCACCCAGTGCAATTATTGCTTCCACCCACCCAGTACAATTATTGCTTCCACCCACCCAGTACAATTATTGCTGCCACCCACCCAGTACAATTATTGCTTCCACCCACCCAGTACAATTATTGCTTTCACCCACCCAGTACAATTATTGCTGCCACCCACCCAGTGCAATTATTGCTTCCACCCACCCAGTACAATTATTGCTGCCACCCACCCAGTACAATTATTGCTTCCACCCACCCAGTGCAATTATTGCTTCCACCCACCCAGTACAATTATAGCTTCCACCGACCCAGTACAATTATTGCTTCCACCCACCCGGTACAATTATTGCTTCCACCCACCCAGGACAATTATTGCTGCCACCCACACCAGTACAATTATTGCTTCCACCCACCCAGTACAATTATTGCTGCCACCCACACAAGTACAATTATTGCTTCCACCCAACCGGTACAATTATTGCTTCCACCCAACCGGTACAATTATTGCTTCCACCCACCCGGTACAATTATTGCTTCCACCCACCCAGTGCAATTATTGCTTCCACCCACCCAGTACAATTATTGCTTCCACCCACCCGGTACAATTATTGCTTCCACCCACCCAGTACAATTATTGCTTTCCACCCAACCGGTACAATTATTACTTCCACCCACCCGGTAGAATTATTGCTTCCACCCACCCGGTACAATTATTGCTTCCACCCTCCCGGTACAATCATTGCTTCCATCCACCCGGTACAATTATTGCTGCCACCCACCCGGTACAATTATTGCTTCCACTCATCCCAGTACAATTATTGCTTCCACCCACCCGGTACAATTATTGCTTTCACCCACCCGGTACAATTATTGCTTCCACCCACCCGGTACAATTATTGCTTCCACCCACCCGGTACAATTATTGCTTCCACCCACCAGGTGCAATTATTGCTTCTACCCACCCGGTACAATTATTGCTTCCACCCACCCGGTGCAATTACTGCTTCCACCCACCCGGTACAATTATTGCTTTCCACCCACCCGGTACAATTATTGCTTCCACCCATCCCAGTACAATTATTGCTTCCACCCACCCGGTACAATTATTGCTTCCACCCACCCAGTACAATTATTGCTTCCACCCACCAAGTACAATTATTGCTTCCACCTACGCAGTACAATTATTGCTTCCACCCACCCAGTACAATTATTGCTTCCACCCACCCAGTACAATTATTGCTTCCACCCACCCGGTACAATTATTGCTTCCACCCACCCGGTACAATTATTGCTGCCACCCACCCAGTACAATTAATGCTTTCCACCCACCCAGTACAATTATTGCTTCCACCCATCCCAGTACAATTATTGCTTCCACCCACCCGGTACAATTATTGCTTCCACCCACCCGGTACAATTATTGCTTCCACCCACCCGGTACAATTATTGCTTCCACCCACCCGGTGCAATTATTGCTTTCACCCACCCGGTACAATTATTGCTTTCCACCCACCCGGTACAATTATTGCTTCCACCCATCCCAGTACAATTATTGCTTCCACCCACCCGGTACAATTATTGCTTCCACCCACCCGGTACAATTATTGCTTCCATCCACCCGGTACAATTATTGCTTCCACCCACCCAGTACAATTATTGCTTCCACCCACCCAGTACAATTATTGCTTCCACCTACGCAGTACAATTATTGCTTCCACCCACCCAGTACAATTATTGCTTCCACCCACCCAGTACAATTATTGCTTCCACCTAGCAGTACAATTATTGCTTCCACCTACGCAGTACAATTATTTCTTCCACCCATCTAGTACAATTATTGCTTCCACCCAACCAGCACAATTATAGCTTTCACCCACCCAGTACAATTATTGCTCCCACCCACCTAGTACAATTATTTGTGCCACCCAGCCAGTACAATTATTTGTGCCACCCACCCAGTACAATTATTGCTTCCACCCACATCGGTACAATTATAGCTTCCACCCACCCAGTACAATTATAGCTTCCACCCACCCAGTACAATTATTGCTGCCACCCACCCAGTACAATTATTGCTGCCACCCACCCGGTACAATTATTGCTGCTACCCACCCGGTACAATTATTGCTGCCACCCACCTAGTACAATTATTGCTGCCACCCACCCAGTACAATTATTGCTTTCCACCCAACCAGTACAATTATTGCTTCCACCTACGCAGTACAATTATTGCTTCCACCCACCCAGTACAATTATTGCTGCCACCCAACCAGAACAATTATTGCTCCCACCCACCCAGTACAATTATTTGTGCCACCCACCCAGTACAATTATTGCTGCCACCCACCCGGTACAATTATTGCTTCCACCCACCCGTACAATTATAGCTTCCACGCACACCAGTACAATTACTGCTTCCACCCACCCGGTACAATTATTGCTTCCACCCACCCAAGTCTCTTCTACACGCTCCCACAGTTGGCGCATACTGGTCGCCTCACTCGGGTCTGTATACAGCTTTATCCTCTACTTTACCCACAAGTGTTTGATTGGGTTGATGTCTGGGGACTGGGGGCCAATCCAGCACCTTTATTTCATTGTCATTAGTGATGAGAGAACATGCTGGCCACTGCTCCGTACTCGCCCGAGCATCACTGTGCTCGACAAGCTCGGCATTCGGCGAGTATTTCCGGGGTTGCTCGGCGAGAGCTCGGGTCCCCTCCCTGCATGTTTGGCGCTCTTTACACAGCCAATGAACATGCAGGGATTGCCTGCCACGAACTGTAATGCCATAGCCATGTTGGTTGTGGCATTACAGTGATTGGCTGGCCGCACAGCGTCATCAGGTGTATATCAGACCGGGCGCCGCCATGCTCGTCAGTCACTCCAGATCAGACAGTGTAGGGAGAGCTGCTGCTGAGCTAGGGAGAGATTTGCTTGTTCATAGTTAGTATAGGTATTCTACAACATATATATATATATATATATATATATATATATATATATACTAGCTATTGAACCTTTTCTACGCCTGGGTGGCGAGCATTTTTATTGGTATATGGTTTCCCATGCTGGTATGTGCTGCCCCCATCCTGGCATTTGTGCTGCCCCCATCCTGTCCCCACCATCCTATCCTGGTATGCATGGCACCCCTCATCCCAATCCTGGTATGCATGGCACCCCTCATTACTCTCCTGGTATGCATGGCACCCCTCATCCCAATCCTGGTATGCATGGCACCCCTCACCCCCAATCCTGGTATGCATGGCACCCCTCACCCCCAATCCTGGTATGCATGGCACCCCTCACCCCCAATCCTGGAATGTGTGGCACCCCTCATCCACAATCCTGGTATGCGTGGCACCCCTCATCCACAATCGTGGTATGTGTGGTACTCCTCATCCCTATCCTGGTATGCATGGCACCCCTCATTCCCAATCCTGGTATGCATGGCACCCCTCATCCCCAATCCTGGTATGCATGGCATCCCTCACCCCCAATCCTGGTATGCATGGCACCCCTCATCCCCAATCCTGGTATGCATGGCACCTGTCATCACCAATCCTGGTAAGCATGACTCCCTCATCCCCAATCCTGGTATGCATGGCTCCCTCACCCCCATCCTGGTATGCATGGCACTCCTCATCCCTATCCTGGTATGCATGGGCCCCTAATCCCCAATCCTGGTATATATGGTACCCCTCATCCCTATCCTGGTATACATGGTACCCTTCATCCCTATCCTGGTATACATGGTACCCCTCATCCCTATCCTGGTATGTATGGTACCCCTCATCCTGGTATGCATGGCACCCCTCATCCCAATTCTGGTATGTATGGCCTCCTCATGCCAGAAACCTGGTATGCATGGCATCCAATCCCTCATCCTAGTATGCATGGCACCCCTCATCCTTATCCTGGTATGCATGGTACCCCTCATCCCTATTCTGGTATGCATGATACCCCTCATCCTGGTATGTATGGTTCCCCGCATTCCTATCCTGGTATGTATGGTACCCCTCACCCCCCAATCCTGGTAAGCATGGTCTCCTCACCCCACCTTCCTGGTATGCATGGCACCCCTCACCGCCCATTCCTGGTAAGCATGTTCCCCTCACCCCCCCATCCTGGTATGCATGGTCCTCTCATCCCCCAATAATGGTATGTGTGGTACCCCTCATCCTGGTATGCATGGTCCCCTCACCCCCCAATCCTGGTATGTATGGAACCCCTCATCCCCCAATGCTTGTATGTATGGTACCCCTCATCCCCCAATCCTGGTATGTGTGGTACCCCTCATCCCCCAATCCTGGTATGTGTGGTACCCCTCACCCCCCAATCCTGGTATGCATGGCACCCCTCATCCCCAATCCTGGTATGCATGATCCCCTCACACCACAATCCTGGTATGAGTGGCCCCCTCACCCCCCAATCCCTTTCACACTGTACACACATACAAAAAAATAAACACTTATACTTACCTTCCTTCTCTGTGCTCCAGCACTGCTGCGTCCTGTTCTGCCGGAGGCCGGGGGAGGAGTGCGGCGCCGCAGCACCGCGCTGTCTGGCGCCATTTAGCTGAAGACACACTGCAAATGATCCGACGTCTCACTCCTGCCCCGGTTTCCGGCGAAGAGAGGCGCCGTGGCAACGCTCCTCCTGGTCAGGTCAGTGCCTATGAATACCGCGATCTCCGGCGCCATACACACTCCTCTTACCTGTAATGGCTGGATGCGTTATTCTGTCTGGAGCCAGACTGCTTGTCGCGCATGCGCAGTCTATCGAGGCTTCAGACAGAGACTTGCATCTCCCGTTATATTATAGATCCATCTGAACTAACAGTCCTTCTGAGGACTAATCCATCTGCATATAATCAGTGGTGATAGCAGGAGTTAGGCAGGCAGGCAGTGTATGTGGCAGACTGCAGTGCATATAGTGCAAGAGAGTCCATTGAACGTCCTGTTAGTATAGGTATTCCACAACATCAGTGCTAGGCAGGCAGGCAGTGTATGTGGCAGACTGCAGTGTATGACACAGCACAAGAGGGTCCATTGAATGTCCTGTCTGCTGCTGCTATAATAATTACAGATATTTGTAGACATAGCCCCTGATATCAGGGGCCAGGGAAATTTTTTTTTTATCTTAATCCTGGTCATTTGCTTAAAAAGCAATCCAGAGTACACTGTTTTTCTGCTCCATTTGCTTGTTAGCACTGCAGAATACAGCCAGATCTGTTCCATATTTCAGCGATAAAAATCCAGAAATTTAAACTGAACGTGGAAAATATTAGCCTCCATTTACATTCTGTTGCAGTGTGTCGGTCAAGCTATTGATGCTAGGTTTCTGAGAAGAATAGTATTAGCAAATAACAGGTCTGCTATTTACAACCGTGGTTCTCTGTCAGACATTACACCTATAAGAGTGTTCCAAAATCAGCCATTTCTTCCATTTTCATTCCGTTGCAATGTGTCGGTCAAGCGATTCTGTAGTCACACCATCATATCTTATACTACGTGCTTCAAGATTCCCTGGGGATCGGTGTTTCCTGCAGCCCTCCAATACGCTGTTTATATGAGTTGTGCATCATCACAACTCAATAAGGTGAGCAGATTGTGTTACCGGGTAACAGCGCTATTTGCGCCTCTCTCTCTACTTTTTTCAAGGATAGTATTAGCAAATAACAGGCATGCTATTTAAAACCGTGGTTCTCTGTAAGACATAACAACTATAAGAGTGTTCCAAAACCAGACATTTCTTCCATTTTCATTCCGTTGCAGTGTGTCGGTCAAGCTATTCACACTAGTTGTCTGTGAAGAATAGTATTAGCAAATTAAAGGCCTGCTATTTAAAATTGTGGTTCTCTGTCAGACGTATCACATATAACTGCGTTCCAAAATCAGCCATTTCTCGTGAACGTGGAAAATATTGTCCTCCATTAAAAATGGGCAAGGTGTGGCAAGGGACGGGGAAATGGACGTGATGGTGCATGCAGAGGCCTAGGAAGTGGCCGTGGGCAAGCTGAAATTGTGCCACAACAAACACCCACATCTTGTCGCTCGACCTTCCTTTCCCAATTACTAGGGGACCGCAGAACACCACTACTGAACACAGAGCAGTGTCAAAAGGTTATTGGCTGGATAGCAGATAATACTTCCAGTCACTTAGCCACCACCACCACCACCCTGTCTTCCACACGGTTAAGTCTCAGTAGCCGTGAGTCTGGACAGCATATTCTTCACCCTGATCCTCCTTCCTGATCCCACACTTGGACACTCAGAAGAGCTGTTCACTCTTCCATTTGTAGATTCGGGCCTCTCGCCTGGCCAGTTTCAAGCGAGTCAAGAGGAGAACGCGTGTAGTGATGCCCAAATATTGGACCAGCCACGGTCACATGAAGGCGACGGTGAGAAAGTGCAATTACAGTCGCAAGAGGTGGATGATGATGAAGATGAGACACAATTGCCAGAAAGTCAGGACAAGGACCAGGGTGCAGAAGTGGAAGACGAGGTGGTGGATGATATAGTAACTGACCCAACCTGGCAGGGGGACATACAGAGCGAGGACAACAGCACACATGGGGGGGGGGGAGGTGTAGCACCACAACAGGCAGGAAGAAGCAGCGTGGTGCCCGCAGACACAAGGCAGGAAAGAGTTACTCGTAACGCCAACACAACGGAAGTTGCCAGTACAACTGTTAGGTCTTCCCGTGTCTGGTAATTTTTTAAAGCCTCTGCAGATAACCTCAAAAAGACCATTTGCACCACCTGCCAGCCCAGCATCAGCAGGTGTAGCAAAACTAGCAGCCTGACCACAACCAGCATGATCAGGCACATGGCAGCAAAGCACCCGACTAAGTGGGCCGAAACCCAGGGTCCAGCAACAGTGTCTGCGGGTGACACCACTGCTTTGTCAGTTGTTGTGCGTGCACGCCAATCCCCTGTCCATGGAGCATGCCAAGATGCCTCCCGTCCTGCACCTGTCATTGCACACTCTCAACTAGCACCATCAGCAACCAAGTCCACGTCCTTGTCCCAGCGTAGCGTTCAGTTGTCCCTACCCCAGTCCATGGAACGCAAGCGCAAATAAACAGCCAACGCCCCACAGGCCACACTACTAAATTCACACATTTCGCGAATGCTTGCGCTCAAAATGTTGCCTTTTAGGCTCATGGAGACGGAAGCTTTCCGCAACCTGATGGCGGCGGCCGTCCCTCGGTACGCGGTCCCCAGCCGCCACTATTTCTCCCGATGTGCTGTCCCTGCATTACACGAGCACGTGTCCCACATTAAACATGCTCTCAACAACGCAGTTGTAACATCCCTGGCGGCATGCCTGTATAGTGCACCACCTCCCACTATACAAGACCGCAATCTTACCTGTCAGTCCAGCCTACAAACCTTGCTCCAGTTCATGCTATGTACATGTCTCTTGACTGACTGTTTAGGGCGGCGGCCCGGTTACTTCCTGATTCTCATAGCTGCTGTGGGCGCACCCCTAATGCGTCTCCAGCCTATTGCTATGAGTCACTGGATAGTTAAACCCCCTCCACCCAGTAGGAGGTGCCTGAGCAACACCTTCACTCAGTTAGTCTTTGCTACTGAATTGCCAGGTCCTGTCCTGTTTCTAGTCTGTCTCCGCCATTCTGGGGGCTGCATTCTCAGACCTGTTATCTCTGACTTCTAGTCTGTTCCCACCACTCTGGGGGCTGTATACCCAGGCTCGTTTTTGTATCTCATTGCAGTAGAGGTTCCTGTCTGAACTGTATCCTAGCCTGTTACCTGTTTGTCTCTATGTCCGGACCTTCCCTTTTCCTGCAGTATCTGAACCTGCACCTAACTCCAACTCGTTGTCTCTGTACTTCAGTTTGTGAGTTTTGTGTCCACTCGCTACTTCATGTGAAGTACCTTGTGTGTATCTGGTTCTGCTTGTCCCTTTTCCCTTCCTCCGTATCTTCCTCCTGTGTTCTAGCCATCTTCCTGCATTTTCCTGTCTGTTCCATGTGAACAGAGCCCTGTCCTCTCTGCCTTGTCCACCGCACCTGCGGTTTCGCTCTGCTCAGCCTTGTCCACCGCACCTGCGGTTTCGCTCTGCTCAGCCTTGTCCACCGCACCTGCGGTTTCGCTCTGCTCAGCCTTGTCCACCGCACCTGCGGTTTCGCTCTGCTCAGCCTTGTCCACCGCACCTGCGGTTTCGCTCTGCTCAGCCTTGTCCACCGCACCTGCGGTTTCGCTCTGCTCAGCCTTGTCCACCGCACCTGCGGTTTCGCTCTGCTCAGCCTTGTCCACCGCACCTGCGGTTTCGCTCTACTCAGCCTTGTCCACCGCACCAGCGGTTTCGCTCTGCTCAGCCTTGTCCACCGCACCTGAAGTTTTGCTTTACTCTGCTTGACTACCGCATTTGCGGCTCTGAACCCGTCTCCCAGTCTGTACTGGACCCTATCCAGCCTGCGCTCCAACCTGCTAGTACCTCCCTGGCTGCACTCCAGCTGTGCTTGCCAGTGCCCACCTGTCTGCATACCAGCCGTGCTTGCCAGTGCCCACCTGTCTGCATACCAGCCGTGCTTGCCAGTGCCCACCTGTCTGCATACCAGCCATACTTGCCAATACCCACCTGCCTGTATGCCAGTCTAACCTGCCTGTTCCTGCATTCCCCGGTGTGGGTCAACAACTGTGACCGGGGTCTGACCTGGAGTCGCACCTGGTCCCTCTGCTCGGTTCCTCCTTGGTCCACGGAGTCGACTAAGCCGCCGTGCGACCTTGGTCGGATTGGGTTGATACTTAGTTACGCCCCTCCAGCCACTACTCGGTTCATGGTACAGTGGGATCACTAATCACGCTCACGCCAGTCAGTCCAGGCGCGAGCGTAACAGTAGTTACTGGGAAAGTCCACCTTTTTTTTTTTTTAAATTCTGTTTATTGTTCTGGCTATGCTGTCTGTTTTTAATGTTAGAGTAGGGACTCGCAAAACCGTGAGGATCCTTGACGATGGGTTGCGAGCTTACGTATTTTAGCCAAAATATTAACTAATACCTCATATGATATTTTTGCACTTTTTTTATCTGCCAGGGCGCAGCCAGGCCCATTAATGGTGACCTTGTGAGTTGGGGCTTCGCACCTCTGCGATGCACGGATAGGGTGCCGGGCATCCCGCCTAATCGAATAGTAGGGGCGTGTAATAGGATGCTGACTAGGCATGGTGCCGCGAGTGTGTGAATTGCACCCTACTGCAAGTTTCATCTGTGTGCAGCTTTAGTGCTAGGCAGTCGCTCCTCCAGTGAGAGTGGGTGAGAGTGATTGTTCATCAGCATTCTGCACCTGTGTTACCTCCTTCTAACAAAAAGGGCGCCGGCTGCGTCCTGGTGTGCATTTTTCTTGAAACCTTGGCTGGTGAGTACCATTGCCTTTTGCTATTTTCTAGAAAGTTCACCTAACCACGGACACGTGGACAAGTGCTTGTAGGCAGGGACGGTACATCTCGCTGACGGCACACTGGGTTAATATGCTGGAAGCCAGGACCCAGTTGGACCTCTGGACGGAACACGTTGTCCCGAATTGAGGAGTCAGAGGTTTGGCTTACCGACTTCACAGCCCTGCTCTCAAGGAGGGAAAAGTTGCGGAAAATGCTGAGGGAGTACCTTGCCGACCGTACCAACGTCCTCCGTGATTCCTCTGTGCCTTATAATTATTGGGTATCCAAGCTGGATACGTGGAATGAACTGGCTCTCTACGCCTTGGGGGTCCTGGCCTGCCCTGCCGCCAGCGTTTTATCAGAGCGGGTTTTTAGTGCCGCTGGTGGAATTATAACTGATAAGAGCATCCGCCTGTCAACTGAAAATGCTGACAGGCTGACTCTTATAAAAATGAACAAGGGCTGGATTGGGCCAGACTTCTCAACACCACCGAATGATAGCAGCGTAACATAAACTCCAATGTCTTTTTTTTGGAGGTCTAACTCTATTCCCATGCACCTCAGTCTTCACACCCAGACATGGGTATAGGCTTCCTGATTTTGTATATTTGCTCTTGTCCTCCTCCTTCTCCGCATCCTCATCCTCCACCACAATATCACCATCGTATGTACCATATCAACATATCTGCGTCTCTTGCAAGGGACATTGGAGTTCCTCCATATTTTTGGCAGCCATTGCTTCACTGCATAGGCAAACAGTATGGGAAACCCACTTCCTAATAATGGGAGCATTTTTTGTAGGAGGCCCTGCGACCTCTATGTCTCTTGCAAGTGGCATTGGAGTTCCTCCAAATTTTTGCCAGCCGTTGCAGTCACTGCATATGCAATAATAGTATAGGAGACCCATTCATTAACAATGGGAACAACAAAGCATAGAAGAGTGCTGGCCCTTTAAGAATAGTAAGGGCCGCCTGATGGCCCTATCTACTATATAATTGTCTTATCCCGTCTGTCTGTCTGTCTATCTATCTGTCTGTCCTGGAAATCCCGCGTCGCTCATTGGTCCGGCAGCGGCCAATCAGCGCCGCGGGATTTCTGAAAAAAGATGGCGGCCGTTAGTGGGACGGAGCTCAGCGGCGATGCAGCCGGGAGATGAGCGCCGCGACCAATCACCGATTTGGGCGCCACATTTAAATATCGTCCGCTACCAATCACCGATCTTGGCTCCACATTTAAACACCTCTGTGCTGATTGGTCGCCGACGCTGGGCGCGACCAATCACCGATTTTGTCGCCACATTTAAATAGCGTCCGCGACCAATCAGCACAGCGGTGTTTAACTTTTGCGGCAAGATCAGTGATTGGTCGCGGGCCAAGACCACGACCAATCACCGATTTGTGCGGCACATTTAAATAGCGTCCGCGACCAATTGGATGTCAGCGCCACTCCCAGGTCCTCCCTTCACACCCTAGCCGCATGGATGTCAGCGGCGCTGCCTGTGCGGATACTTCCGCTGCGAGAACCCGGCGCCCAAATTTAAATTTGGCGCCCAAATCGGTGATTGGTCGCGATTTGGTCACCGATTTGGGCGCCAAATTTAAATATCGGCCGCGACCAATCACGATCTTGGCTCCACATTTAAACACCGCTGTGCTGATTGGTCGCCGACGCTGGGCGAGACCAATCACCAATTTTGGCGCCACATTTAAATAGCATCGCGATCAATCAGCGATTTTTAACACAAATGTCCGGACCTTTGTAACACCATGCGGATACTGTGGGGACATCAGCGGCTAGGGTGTCAAGGGAGGATCGGGGAGCGGCGCTGCGGGTCGGGATACTTCTGCTGCGAGCAGTCGCTCATCTCTCGGCTTCTCGCAGCGGAAGTAGCCGCACAGGCAGCGGCGCTCCCCGGTCCTCACTAATACGATTCCGCTCCCCGGTCCTCACCAATACGATTCGCTGATTGGTCGCGCTCTCCGCACGCGACCAATCAGTGATCTTGGCGCTAAAGTTAAACACCGCTCTGCTGATTGGTCGCGGCCGCTGCCCGCGACCAATCACCGATTTAGGCGCCACATTTAAACACTGCTGTGCTGATTGGTCGCGGACGCCAGCCACGACCAATCAGCGAGCTTGGCGCCAAATTTAAACAATGCTCTGCTGATTGGTTGCGGTTGCCGGCCGCGAACAATCTGCAGTATTGGCGCCAAATTTAAACACTGCTCTGCTGATTGGTCGCGGTGGCCAGCCACGACCAATCAGCGATTTTGGCACCAAATTTAAACACCGCTCTGCTGACTGGTCGCGGTCGGCGATTGCGACCAATCAGCATTATTGGCGCCAAATTTAAACCCCGCTCTGCTGATTGGTCGCGACCGCTGGCCGCCACCAATCTGCGATTTTGGCGCCAAATTTAAACCCCGCTCCGCTGATTGGTCGCGGTTGCCGTCCGCGACTAATCAGCATTGTTGGCGCCAAATTGCCGGCCGCGACTATTCAGTATTGCCGCCAAATTTAAACACCGCTCTGCTGAATGGTCGCGGCCGTGACCAATCACCATTATTGGCGCCAAATTTAAACACCATTTTGCTTATTGGTCGCGACCGCCGGCCGCAACCAATCAGCATTATTGGCACAAAATTTAAACCCCGCTCTGCTGATTGGTCACGTTCGCTGGCCGCGACCAATCTGCATTATTGGCGCAAAATTTAAACCCCGCTCTGCTGATTAGTTGCGACCGCCGGCCGTGACCAATCAGCGATATAGTCGCCAAATTTCAACACCGCTTTGCTGATTGGTCGCGGTTGCCAGCCGCGACCAATCAGCGATTTTGCCGCCAAATTTAAACACCGCTCTGCTGATTCCGCCCGGTCTGCCGCATACATATTCTAGAATACCCGATGCGTTAGAATCGGGCCACCATCTAGTAAAAATAGACTTTGTGACTTTCAGAGTCCCTCCATCATAAATGAAACAGGATGTGTCTGGTGATTTGTCACACATCACATGGCCTGTTAAGGTAGTAAAATGTTAAAATGACATTTCCCGGTGAATGCATTTGTCTTGGTTGAAAGCAATGCAAAAGTGCAAAAACACGAATCAAAAACGCAACATGTGAACATAGCCCAAGGGGTGGAGGAGCATTTTTGTTTTTGGTTATTTATTTTGCCTTATATACAAGTCATTACCCTGGAAAGGATGTTCCTTAACATATTTCCCAGGAAAATCCATTTTGTTTTTGTTATTTTTATTGTGAGTCCGTAAAAGTGGCGTAATACTCTGACCACGTTGCTGACTGCAGTGATCTGGGAGTCACAAATGCTTCCAGGGGTCTTCCCCATGCTGTTCCCAAGTCATTTGAGCACTGTTCAAATCAATTTGGGCAATTTTTAGTCTCTCTGCAGACCGCCGGGGGGAGCCGAAAGCTAGAGTTTCCATAGACTTACATTGGGCTCGTTACTCGGTCCGAGCACTCGAGCATTCCAATTTGCTCGACTCGATCAACGAGTACCCGAGGATTTTAGTGCTTGTTCATCACTAATTGTCATTGAACCATTTCTTCGCCAATCTCGAAGTACGCTTTGGGTCATTGTCCTGCTGGAACACTGTCTTCCTATTCATACCCATAGTACTCGAGCGTACGAAGTAACTTGTCTTGTAGGATACTCACATATAGCTCAGCATTGAGACCACCATTTACCCTGATAAAGAATCCACGCCTTTGGCTGTGAAACAACCACATATCATCAGGCTTCCTCCACCGAAATGACAGTTCCTTCAATTTCTCGATCTTTTAGCCCCTTCTTCCTTTGTTTCTTCCACAACCATTTGCACCCATCAGAGTCTAGTCTATTCAATTTTGTCTCATAGCTCCAAATCACCCATTTCCATTCTTCTACTGTCCACTTTTCGTACTATTTTGCAAACTTGAGCCAACGCTTCTTATGACGATATTGAAGTCGAGGCTTCTTTATCTTTTTTCGAGCCACCATTCCAGGCTTGTGTAATGTACGTCACACGGTGCTTGCAAGGAAGTCAGTGATCTCACTATTACGAAGCATATGAGCCACCTCCACAGCCATGTTTGCAGCTCCAGAAGTGATAGACCTTATGATAAGCCGACTTGTTGGCTCCGATATTTTGCCTGGACATCCACCTCGTCTTATGAATGGATGGACGGACCTAATTTCATATTCTTTCAGCTGTCATGGCACTCACAAGGTGCAATTTGACAACTTTGTTGGCCACGAGACCACTATAGAGGAGCTGGACGATGTTGTTTCTCTTTTTTGGGGGGGGAAATCTTCTTCATAGCTGCTCCTCGATTTGAACCAGTGACATTTCATTTGGGAATCAACCTAATAACACACTGAGCTATTAGGGAATGTGAGAACAGGTTGTATTTTGTAGTATACAGGAAGAAAAAGATTTTTCTATCACCAGGAGCAAAACAGTAACAATGCAGTGACATGACAAGAATCTGCATAACTAATCACATGCTAAATAGTTGCAAATGAAATTTATGTAAGAGATAGCCAAGATGATTGTCTATAAAATGATGTCCGTCTCACATTCGAAGCAGTAGTGGATGGTGAGATATGGAGCCTGAAAGTCAAAAATTCTAAACATTGTTACCCTTTTGCTTGTCACTGTACTTCAAAGCCAAAAAGAAAAAAACAGAAGGTATCAGCCACTTAAAAGATGATAATAAGATAATTATTAGTGTTGAGCGAGCACTAAAATGCTCGGGTGCTCGAAGCTCGGGCCGAGCTCGCCGTGATACTCGGGTGCTCGACCCGAGGAATGAGCCCAATGTTAGTCTATGGGAGACTCGAGCATTTTTGCGGTGGCACCCCCGGCAGTCTTTTAAAAGCCTAACAAGTGCCCAAAACGATAGTGACAGTGCTCAAATGACATGGGGACAGCATGGGGATCGCCCCAGGAAGCATTTCTGACCCCCAGGTCACTGCTGTCAACAACGTGGTCAGAGGTATTAAGCCACTTTTACGGGCTCACAATAAAACGTTCAAAAAAGAAAGTGAAACTTTTTTCCTGTGAAATATGTTAAGGAACATTCTTTCCAGGGAAAAGACTTGTGTATAAGTTAAAATAAATGATCAAAAACAAAAATACTCCTCCACACCTTCGGCTATGTTCACAAGTAGCATTTTTTATGCGTTTTTGCACTTTTGTATTGCTTTCAACTATGACAAATGCATTCACCGGGAAATGTCATTTTAACATTTTACAACCTTATCTGGCCATGTGCTGTGTGACACATGCATAAAGTGCTGAAAAGACATGGGAACAGCATGGGGAAGACCCCTGGAAGCATCTCTGACTCCCAGGTCACTGTCTAAAAGTGTGCCCATCATAAGTGATCCTTGCCGCATCAGAAGATGCAGACTTGCAACTATCCCCATGCAAGTTCTAGTCCCAGGGCAGTGTTCAATTGTACCTCCCCCATTCCTTGCAATACAAGCGCAAGTATGCAGCCTGCCACCCACCCACCCCCAGGCTGCAATACCATACTGCTTGATTGCTTGAACTTGAAATTGGGCATTTTAGGCATGTGGAGGCGGAATCTGGCCACCACGTCATGGCTGTGTTGGCGGCCTGGAATCCATACTCAGTCCCCAGCCGCCCGGCGGCCGGGTGTCCATACTCGGTCCCCAGCCGCCCCGCGGCCGGGTGTCCACACACGGTCCCCAGCCGCCTGGGGGCAGCCGGGTGTCCATAAACTGTCCCCAGCCGCCCCTATTTCTCCTTGGAACATCCCCCCACACACTTTTCTTAGCCCGGCCTGCTTTAGGCAGCATTGGACGAGCCCACCAGAGAACCAGACTCCTCCGGTGGGCCCTGACTTCTCCATCGGTGGAGTTGAGAGTGCCAAGGTGAGGAGCATGATGATGATGACAGAAGTTAGCATCTGCTATGTTTTCTTTTAATGCAAGTGTAAGTGTGCAGCCTGCCACCCACCCACCCCCAGACTGCAATTCCATACTGCTAGCTTGCACTTGAAATGGGGCCTTTTAGTTTGGAGGAGGCCGAAGCTGGCCACTACCTCATGGCTGCTTCGGCAGCGAGGTATCCATACTCAGTCCCCAGCCGCCCCTATTTGTCCTGGTGTGCCTTATACATAAGATTAAGCGCGTATACCAAAACATTACCTGTGCCCTCCCCAGTGCATTTAGTGGGAAGGAGAGCCTATTCCGCTGTAGTGTGTGCATGCCAAACCCCTGTTCATGGTACATGCGAAGATGCCTCCCGCCTTGCACCTGTCGTTGCAGACTTGCAACTATCCCCATTCAAGTCCTTGTCCCAGGGCAGTATTCAATTGTACCTCTCCCATTCCTTGCAATGCAAGCGCAAGTATGCAGCCTGCCACCCACCCACCCCCAGGCTGCAATACCATACTGCTTGCTTGCTTGCACTTTAAATTGGGCCTTTTAGGCATGTGGAGGCGGAATCTGGCCACCACGCCATGGCTGTGTCGGCGGCCTGGTATCCATACTCAGTCCCCAGCCGCCTGGTGGCCGGGTGTCCCCGCTTGCTCCCCAGCCTCCAGGGGGTGGCCGGGTGTCCATACTCGGTCCCCAGCCACCCCTATTTGTCCCGGTAACCTTTCCCACACTTTTGTTAGCCTGGCCTGCTTTAGGGCAGCATTGGCCGAGCCCACCGGACTATCAGACTCCTCCGGTGGGCCCTGGCTTCTCCATCAGGGGAGTTGAGAGTGCCAAGGTGAGGAGCATGATGAGGATGATAGAAGTTAGCATCTGCTTTGTTTTGTTGTAATGCAAGCGCATGTATGTAGTAGCGGCTAGGCCTGAGGTGGTCAGCGTTTTGGCGCATATCCTACCTCCTCCGAGGACTGCTGGATGTTTTACTGCTACTATCCAAGTTCTATGACTCCCGTTAAAACAAAGCTTCAGGTGATAAATGATGGATGAGGTAGTGGCAAAGGAGAAAGAGGAGGAGGAACAGGGACCATTCACATCAATATCAGGCCAGTCAACCAGATATGTCTTGTAGGATATGTTTCTGTAACAAAAGCAGCGGTTCGGCTACACAGTTATAGGGCATACAGTGAGTGCAATGCCTACCAAAAATTTCGAGGCACTCCAATGCCCCTTGGAAATGACATGGAGGTCAGAGGGCGTTAACTAAACCTTTTTTTCCATTTATAGCAACTGGGTCTCCTGTGCACTGTTGGCCTAAGCAGTGAATGGAAGGCTTTCCAAAAATTATGAGGAACTGCAATGCCCCTTACAAGAGCCATGTGTGGCACCCCAGGGGTCTGGTCACCACAGTAATAGAGATATTACGTCGGAGAGCAAGTGGGAGGTTTACTGGTCAGGATCCCTTAAACATGCAACATCCTCCTGCCCCAGTCCTGGGAGGGGAGAATTCTGCCCTTATAAACTGGATCTGGGGCGGGGTTGAGTGAGTCAGAGAACAGAGAACAGTCAGAGTCAGAGTGAGAGCAAGGGAATGTAACAGCAAGGAGCTCTGTAGGACCTATGAGCTAAAGACCAGGGGCTGGAAGCTGGCAGAAGACAATAGGAACCGGACACAGGAGTCCGAGGCTGTGAGGACTTATATATCCAGCAGCAGAAACCAGCCGGCAGGGGATTTCAGGTCCTCTGGCCATAGAAGCCCGGAGGCTTAGTCACAAGCAAGGGACCAGCACCGCCGTTGTGGAGCGGAGGCTAACAGAAGGCCCCAAGTCACCAGCCATACGAGTGAGCACTACACGGTACACTCAGGAACGTGGGCTACTTCTACCCGCTTACAGCAAGGTAGCCAGGAAGAGTGCAGACAGACGGGGAGGCCTACAACTCCACCTGGCCAGGGGAACTCCTGCTTGCTCACAGACTGACCAGGCCTCTTATGCTAGCCAGTACTCCCGGGAGGGTCTACCTTATAATCATCGGTAAAGACCCGGAACTGCACTGCAAAGACTCTGAGTCGTTCCTGCTGCGCTCGTGCACCATCACCCCCATCATCCACACTCACTGCCCTGAGGCTATACTCCTCCCGTGGGGAGGTATCCCATTCTCTGCTGCGCACACAACACCAGCCTCAGCGGTCTGCCTCGCAGCGGTGGTACTCCCTGACCGCAATCCACGGGTGGCGCAGTCGGACAATTAACCTCAAAACCTAAGAAAGACTGCCACTGGTTTGACCAGCCTGAGCCACGGGACCGGGTCACCGCCACGGAGACTACAGACCCCAGAGACCCGGCACACGTGTACACACGGCCCAGGGGGCGCGTCACATGCAGTACAGCATATTACAAACATAAGTCCCATTATTGGGGAGTGGGTCTCCCATAGTATTTGCTTATGCCTTGCAAGCAAAAGCTGCCAAAAATTAGGACGGAGCAACTTGCAATGCCCCTTACAAGAGCCATGCAGTACAGCATATTACAAACTTAAGTCCCATTATTGGGGAGTGGGTCTCCCATAGTATTTGCTTATGCCTTGCAAGCAAAAGCTGCCAAAAATTAGGACGGAGCAACTTGCAATGCCCCTTACAAGAGCCATGCAGTACAGCATATTACAAACATAAGTCCCATTATTGGGGAGTGGGTCTCCCATAGTATTTGCTTATGCCTTGCAAGCAAAAGCTGCCAAAAATTAGGACGGAGCAACTTGCAATGCCCCTTACAAGAGCCATGCAGTACAGTATATTACAAACATAAGTCCCATTATTGGGGAGTGGGTCTCCCATAGTATTTGCTTATGCCTTGCAAGCAAAAGCTGCCAAAAATTAGGACGGAGCAACTTGCAATGCCCCTTACAAGAGCCATGCAGTACAGCAGATTACAAACATAAGTCCCATTATTGGGGAGTGGGTGTCCCATAGTATTTGCTTATGCCTTGTAAGCAAAAGCTGCCAAAAATAAGGACGGAGGAACTTGCAATGCTGGCACCCTGGTGGTATAGTGGTGGTGGAGGCTGAGGATAAGGAGAAGAAGATAAAACAGCCGAAGCGAGGAAGTGTATACCCATGTGTGGGTGTGAAGCGGTGCATGTGAATACACCTCCCGAAATAACACAGTGGATTTGACTTTATGTTACTCTGCTGTCATTTGGTGGTGATGAGAAGTCTGGCCCAATCCAGCCCTTGTTCATTTTGATAAGGGTCAGCTTGTCAGAATTGTCAGTTGACAGGCGAGTGCGCTTATCAGTTATAATTCCCCCAGCGGCACTAAAAACACGCTCCGATAACACGCTAGCGGCAGGGCAGGCCAGGACCTCCAAGGCGTACAGAGCGAGTTCATTCCAAGTGTCCAGCTTGGATACCCAATAATTAAAAGGCACAGAGGAATCACGGAGGACGCTGGTACGGTCGGCAAGGTACTCCCTCACCATCTTTTGAAACTTTCCACTCCTTGCGAGAGTACCCCGCACCTCAGGGCCTGTAAGCTGGGCGGGTGTCAGAAAACTGTCCCAGAATGTAGACAGTGTTCCCCTCCCTCTGCTGGATTGGAGTTGCATCTCTCTCGCCTGTACGCCTTGGTTGGGCAACGAACTGTGACCTCTGCCGCTAGCGTGTTCAGATGGGAATTTTTTTAAGAGTTGTGCAGCAAGGGCCTTCTGGTACTGACCCATTTTTGTAGACCTCTCCACCTCAGGAATAAGAGAGTGAAAGTTCTCCTTGTAGCGGGGGTCTACAAGTGTCACCAACCAGTAATGACTGTCACCCAACATTTTGACAACGCGTGGGTCACGGTTAAGGCAGCGTAACATAAAGTCAGCCATGCGTGCCAGACTGGTAACGGGCAAGATTTCCGTGTCCTCACCAAGATGACGACTGACCATGCTCTCCTCCTCTTCCTCTTTCTCCTCCCCCCTGTCCTCAGGCCACCCACGCTGAACCGACGGTATGACAGTTGTACAGGTACTACCGTCTACAGCGCATGATACCAGCTCCTGTTCTTCCTCTTCCTCCTCCTCTCCCTCATTGTCCCCCAATGCACGTTGGGATGAGATGAGGCTGGGCTGTGTGTAATTGCCCGCTACGGCTTCTTGATCCATCTCATCATACTCTGGCTGCAATGCCTCCTCTTTAATTCTCTGCAGAGAGCGTTGCAAAAGTCAGACAAGTGGGATGCTGACACTAATGATGGCGTCATCGCCACTCACCATCTTGGTGGCCTCCTCAAAGTTTGTCAGGATGGTACATATGTCAGACATCCAGGTCCACTCCTGAGGTCTTATGTGTGGAGTCTGACCTGAATATCGACGGCCTTGTTGCAGCTGGTACTCCACAACTGCTCTCTTCTGCTCACAAATCCTTTGCAACATGTGGAGGGTAGAGTTCCAACGTGTGGGAACATCACACACCAGTCGGTGTGCCGGTAGCTGCAAACGCTGCTGCAACACAGCAAGGGCGGCGTAAGCTGTAGCCGACTTGCGAAACTGAGCTGACAGGCGGCGTACTTTCACGAGCAGATCTGGCAACTCGGGGTACGATTTAAGAAACCGCTGAACCACGAGGTTAAGCACATGAGCCAGGCATGGTACGTGTGTGATCTCATCTCGCCTCAGAGCCGCCACCAGGTTACGGCCATTGTCACACACGACCATGCCGGGATGTAGGTTCAGCGGTCTCAGCCACAGATCTACCTGCTCTTTCACAGCTGTCCACAACTCACAAGCAGTGTGAGGTTTATCACCTAAGCTTATGAATTTCAGCACAGCCTGTTGCCGCTTGGCGGAGGCAGTACTGCAATGCTTCCAGCTTGTAACTGATGTGGTGATATCTGAGATGGAGGCTGAACATAAGGAGGAGGAGGATGCGCAGGAGCTGTACACTGTGGGGGCAACTCTGACTGACATAGGGCCCGCAATCCTCGGTGTGGGGAGGATGTGTTCCGTCCCAAGGTCCGACTGGGTCCCGGCTTCCACTATGGTTACCCAGTGTGCCGTCAGAGAGATGTACCGTCCCTGGCCACAAGCACTTGTCCACGTGTCCGTTGTCAGGTGGACTCTCCCAGTAACTGCATTGTTGAGGGCACGGCAGATGCTTTGGGACACGTGCTTGTGTAGTGCGGGGATGGCACACCGGGCAAAATAGTGTCGGCTGGGGACCGAGGGACGGCCACCGCCATAAGATTGCGGAAGGATTCCGTCTCCACCAGCCTAAAAGGCAGTATTTCCAACGCAAGCAGTCGTGAAATGTGCGAATTTAGGACTGTGGCCTGTGGGGCGTTAGCTGCGAATTTCCGCTTTCGTTCAAAGGTCTGGGATATAAACAATTGAACGCTGCGGTGGGACGTGGACGTTGATGCTGTTTCTTGAGAAACTGCCATAACAAGTGAAGACTGAGAGGAGGGGGCATCTTTACAAGCAGTATGGACAGGGGATTGCCTTGCACACATAACAGGGGGTTCTATTGCACGCACAACAGTGGAAGAAGCAGTGGTGACACCCGCTGACACTGGTCGTGGACCCTGGGATTCGCCCCACAAAGTCGGGTGCTTTGCTGCCATGTGCCTGATCATGCTGGTGGTGGTCAGGCTGGTAGTTTTGTCACCCCTGCTGATGCTGGCATGGCAGGTGGAACATATGGCCTTTTTGGGGTTATCAGCAGAGTCTTTAAAAAAATTCCAGACTCTGGAAGACCTACCGCTTGTACTGGCAACGTCCCTCGTGTTGGTGTTACGGGGAACGGTTGCCTGCCTTCTGTCTGCGGCCACCACACTGCTTCTTCCTGCCTGTTGGGGTACTCTGCCCCCCTCCCCCTGTATGCTGCTGGCCTCACTCTGCATGTCCTCCTTCCACGTTGGGTCAGTTACTAGATCATCCACCACCTCCTCTTCTTCCACTTGCGCACCACGATGCTCCTCCTCACTTCCTGGCAATTGTGTCTCGTCATCGTCCACCTCTTGTGACAGATTGCCAACGTCAACTTCCTGTGGCCGTGGCTGTTCAAATATTTGGGCATCGCAACATGGGATCTCCTCTTCCACCACTTCAAGCATATCAGGCGAGGGGCCCAAATATGGAAATGGACCAGTGAACAGCTCTTCAGAGTGTCCAAGTGTGGGATCACTTGCTGTCTGACGACACTCGGCATGGTGGGAGGAAGGAGCATCAGGGTGAAGAGGAGTATGCGGTCGAGACTCACGGCTACTAAGAGTTGACCGTGTGGAAGACAGACCGGAGGTGGTGGTGCCCAGGTAACGGGAAGTATTATCTGCTATCCAATTAATAACCTGTTCACACTGATCAGTTCTCAATACTGGTGTTGTTCTGTGCTTCCCTAGTAATTCGGTCAAGAAGTGGGAGCGAGAAGATGTGGCTGTTGGTTGTGGCACATTTTCACCTTGGCCACGGCCCCGTCCTCTGCACGAACCATCACCAGAACGTCCACTTCCACGTCCCTTGCCATGCGCCTTGCCCATTGTAAATGAAGTAAAATAGCTTACACTTGCACTATCAATGGAAAAAGGGTAATAAAGAGTAGATTAGAACTGTGGAAGAGCAAAACCACAGTAATTGTTTACTGGGGTATACCACACTTTTTTAAATAGAGATATTTGCGGCTGAACAGTGAGCGACACACTCAAACTGCTTTTTTTTTAGATACCAAAGGCCCAAAACTGGATAGTACAGCGATTTAACCCGTGGAACTGCGAAACCACACTGGGATGTCGGGCCTACACAAGACTATTTTCAACAGATATATTATTGTGTCACAACAGTCAGGAGACACTACTGTTTTTCTTTACGGAAAAAACTACCAAAACCTGAATAATAGAGATTTTTTACCGTGGGATGGCAAAACCACAGTTATTGTTTACTGGGGTATACCACACTTTTTTAAATAGAGATATTTGCGGCTGAACAGTGAGCGACACACTCAAACTGTTTTTTTTTTTTTAGATACAAATGGCCCAAAATGGATAATACAGAGGTTTGTAGGAAAAGAAAATCCCGGCACTCACGTGTTGATAATCAGTTGATTTATTCCACAACTCACACAAGACGTTTCAGCCTGTCCAAGGCTTTTTTCAATTGTGGTTAAATACATTCAGTCAAGACATTTATATACAGATCCACGGAAATGACATAATTCTCATTAACATAAAAATAAAAAAAAGAGTAGACCAGCAAGACAAAAAATATATAACAAAACTTTACAACAACATACAAAAATGAAGCAATAATACACTTAAATTCCACAATAAGAAAGAACAAGTGAATTCATATATTTAAATAATCCCCAACTACATATAAGAACATATAAATCGTAGATTGTAAAATTTATTGCATGAATGTACCACATTTCAATATCCATATTCCTCCATATTCTTTTGGCCAGATATATGTAACATTTCATAATTGTTCCAGAAAAAATTCCTTTAATATTTTAAGATTTTTTGATATTTCCCATAGAATCCAATATATCAATGACAAATAAATACATATATCTAAATAGTCTCCAACCAAATATAAGAATATAAATCCTGAGATATGGATTCCATTTCATAAATATATCATAAATGTTCTAATCTAAATTTCTCAATGTTCTTTTTGTTAAACATATCCAGCATTATATAATTTTTTGGAAAAAAATCTTTCACATTTTAAGATTTTTTCAGAATATTTATTAGAACAATACTGCTTGTTACATTAATATATACAACTGATATCCCATGAACAGCCTGCATCAAGTGACTGAATCTATCCTTTATTTTCTTCTCCCTTGTAATCATATTAGTAAATACCTTATAAAGAGATCAATATACTGCCATATTCCCATAAATCCTAATTTATATCATAAAGAAACTCATCATATTATTCCTATATCACTTTATATCTCATTATAAATTGTAACTACATATAAAGCTACTGCTGAAGGAATCATCACAGACGTACGGGAATAGAGAACATCTGTATTGTAACTGATTCTCACCTCCCCCAGATCGGTATCTGAGATAAGAGAGATTCTTTAAAATTCATCCTTTGTTATCCTCTATCCCCTGAAAAAGACTTTATTTCATTAAAGGTGACAGTATAATTAATTGTCTCTCCATCATTCCTAGAATTATCATAAATACATAGGGAAACCCAGGGCCGGCGTCAGCACCCGGCGCACCCGGGCAAATGCCGGGGCCCTGAGCACACAGAGGGGCCCACTGGCGGTCGCGCACCCCGCTGGGCTATGGGCGGAGGAGAGCGGTGTCAGCGCCCGCCCTTCTCCGCCGCTTGCTCAGGGCCCCGGCAGCCGGATACTTACCTCTCCCCGTGCCTCCGCAGTTCAGCTGTCTTCCTGCTCTCCACTCCCTGTGACGTCTCAGGTCAAAGGGCGCGGTGACGTCTTTACACCGCGCCCTCCCCTGAGCCGTCACAGGGAGCGCTGAGCGGGAAGACGCCGACAACGCTGGAGTCCGGACCCGAGCAGCGGGCAGCAGGTAGCAGGTGAGGAGAAGGAAGGTGAGTATTTGATTTTTTTTTTTTAATGTATGGAGGCATGGGGCAGTATAAAGAGAGGGGGGGTACATCCTGCATGGGGCATTATAAAGAGGGGGGGTACATTCTTTATGGGGCATTATAAAGGGGGGGGGCATCCTGCATGGGGCATTATAAAGAGAAGGGGGGGGCATCCTGCATGGGGCATTATAAAGAGAGGGGGGGTACATCCTGCATGGGGCATTATAAAGAGGGGGGGTACATCCTTTATGGGGCATTATAAAGGGGGGGGGCATCCTGCATGGGGCATTATAAAGAGGGGGGGGGGTGACATCCTGCATGGGGCATTATAAGGTGGGGAACAGCCTGCATGGGGCATTATAAAGGGGGGGGCCTGTATGGGGCATTATGTGGGGGGTAACAGCCTGCATGGAGCATTATTAAGGGGGCACAGCCTGCATGCAGCATTATATGGGGGCCAGTATCTTGTATGGAGTTTTATAAGGGGACCAGTATCCTGTATGGAGCGTTATATGGGGGCCAGTATCCTGTATGGAGCTTTATAAGGGGACCAGTATTCAGTATGGAGCGTTATATGGGGGCCAGTATTCTGTATGGAACCTTATATGGGGGCCAGTATTCCGTATGGAGCCTTATATGGAGGCCAGTATTCCGTATGGAGCCTTATATGGGGGCCAGTATTCCGTATGGGGGCCAGTATTCCGTATGGAGCCTTATATGGGGGCCAGTATTCCGTATGGGGCCTTATATGGGGGCCAGTATTCCGTATGGGGGCCAGTATTCCTTATGGGGCCTTATATGGGGGCCAGTATTCCGCATGGAGCCTTATATGGGGGTCAGTATTCCGCATAGAGCCTTATATGGGGGTCAGTATTCCGCATGGAGCCTTATATGGGGGCCAGTATTCCGTATGGGGCCTTATATGGGGGCCAGTATTCCGTATGGGGGCCAGTATTCTTTATGGGGCCTTATATGGGGGCCAGTATTCCTTATGGGGCCTTATATGGGGGCCAGTATTCCGTATGAAGCGTTATATGGGGGCCAGTATTCCGTATGAAGCGTTATATGGGGGCCAGTATTCTGTATGGAGCTTTATATGGGGGCCAGTATTCTGTATGGAGCTTTATATGGTGGCCACTATTATGTGTGGAGCGATTCACCGGTTTCTGAGCTATTGTGGAATTTACAATAGATATCACTCATGTAATGTAAGAAGTGAAATCTTTGCATTGTACTATATATATATATTTCTCCGCCGTATCTCTGCATCATGAATCGTGGTATGTGTTAAAGGGGCCCACTGAGACTCTTTCGCCCAGGGCCCAGAAAAACCTGGAGCCGGCCCTGGGGAAACCATCCATCTTACGTCATGTCTTATCTCAGTTCTCAATCTCATTTAACCCAACAAAATATGGCAAGTACAATATGCATCCCATTTGTTCCCATGCAGATATTTCAGGAGTTCATCGCATCTGGGATGTCTAAAGAGAGAAATAGGATGCATATATTACTCATTATCCTGGTCACATAATACCACTAACATCATATTCTCGATTCAGGCCATTTGGATATAAAGTTCCCAAAGTATATATCCAGAAGGCTTCTCTACGTAAAAGAATTTTTTTGATACTACCTCCTCTTCTAGGTGTATCTATTTGTTCTAAAACCTGATATTTCAATTGGGCTATTGAATGCCCTTTTTCCTTAAAATGTAATGGAAGGGGAAGCAAAGTATCACCACACCTGATAGTAGATTTATGTTTATTGACCCGTGTTCCCACTGGCTGCATGGTTTCTCCAATATATGAAAAACCGCACGGACATTTTATCTGGTAAACCACATTTGTAGATTTGCAAGTATAGAAGCCCTTAATACCAAATCTTTTACCTGTCCTAGGATGACTAAAATATTCCCCCTTAATTACATTACTACATTGAGCACAATTCAGACAGGGATATGTTCCTTTATTTTTTGTTGAAAGAAAAGTCTGTCTAGGAATTATTGCATCGCTCCCAACATCCGCCCGTACTAGTTTATCCTTCACATTGGGCAATCTTTTGTTACAGATGAGGGGAGGTGCATTAAATTCCATCACACTCGGATATGCCTGTCCTAGAATATACCAATATTTCTTTATAATCTGATCTACTTTTAAATTGACCGGATGATATTCCCTCACAAAGCATATACGTGATTCATCCCTTCTGTGTGTTCTCTTATCCGTGACTACCTCTCTTAATGCCCCATCCAGAATATGTTGGGGATAATCTCTCAATCTAAAATTTTCACACATTTCCTTAATTCTTCTTGAACGAGTAGAGGGGTCGCTAACAATCCTAGTCACCCGCTGAAACTGTGATTTGGGGATAGCCTTTTTAACAGAATGTGGGTGTGCACTCCTAAAATGTAAGATACTATTCCTGTCCGTATCTTTTTTATATAAATCTGTCTCAAAGTCTCCTTTCTCATTCCTAATCACCATAGTATCCAGAAAATTTATCCTCTCAGTGCTATATGAAATGGTAAATTTTAATTCACTCCACACACCATTCAAATCCTCATAGAATGTCATTAGGGTTTCTTGTGGCCGCTCCCATACGCAAAAAATGTCATCTATGAACCTAAACCAGGCTCTTCCATGCTCTTCCAAATCTTAAAATATGAAAGAATTTTTTCCAAAAAATTATATAATGCTGGATATGTTTAACAAAAAGAACATTGAGAAATTTAGATTAGAACATTTATGATATATTTATGAAATGGAATCCATATCTCAGGATTTATATTCTTATATTTGGTTGGAGACTATTTAGATATATGTATTTATTTGTCATTGATATATTGGATTCTATGGGAAATATCAAAAAATCTTAAAATATTAAAGGAATTTTTTCTGGAACAATTATGAAATGTTACATATATCTGGCCAAAAGAATATGGAGGAATATGGATATTGAAATGTGGTACATTCATGCAATAAATTTTACAATCTACGATTTATATGTTCTTATATGTAGTTGGGGATTATTTAAATATATGAATTCACTTGTTCTTTCTTATTGTGGAATTTAAGTGTATTATTGCTTCATTTTTGTATGTTGTTGTAAAGTTTTGTTATATATTTTTTGTCTTGCTGGTCTACTCTTTTTTTTATTTTTATGTTAATGAGAATTATGTCATTTCCGTGGATCTGTATATAAATGTCTTGACTGAATGTATTTAACCACAATTGAAAAAAGCCTTGGACAGGCTGAAACGTCTTGTGTGAGTTGTGGAATAAATCAACTGATTATCAACACGTGAGTGCCGGGATTTTCTTTTCCTACAGACATTGTTTTCCACGTGCACCACCCTAGCTATACGGAGTGCCGACTATTCCTTTTTGACATTGCTCGTTTGAAGTACGAGCACACGTCTTTCCTGATGGCAGCAGTAAGCAAAACTTTTAATGAAGAGGAGGCTGCAAAGATTATTTCGTTATCCACAATCTTGACAGAGTTTCTTAAGATACCTACAAGTGAATTTAAAAGATGAGATTTGGAAAAAGAGATGAGAAGGCTGGTTTCTTATGAACTCCATGCAGCAACATTAACTGAATATTATAAGGAGAAACGAATACCACGAGGGTTGAGAGTGCACCTACGCCCAACTCTTTTCTCAGACGATTTGGCTTTCTGCGATGGATTTGAACAGATTATAAATAAGTGTTCACTGGACTTAATTCTCCTGACGATTGATAGATTACAAAAAGCTATTACTGATTTGGGGACTGAAATTAATAATTTCGAGACTCAATTGTGTACTTGCTTAAAACTGGATGAATTGACTGCCCTGAAAGACTCTCTGAATATCTCTATGGATAATTTTCGTAAAGATCTACAGGAAAGAAAACGCCGAAAGTTTGCTAGAGACACAGAGGATTACCTTATGAATAAGGTCTATAAGTGGCGGGACCCGGCTTTTGGTCATGAAAAATACTCCAGAACTTTTTTCCGCAGCAGTCAATACTCTTCGGATTCTGGGAGTGATACTTCAGGATCTTGGAACCCGCAGCGCCCTTTTTTCAGGAGAGGAAGAGGACGACATTTCAGAAGAAACCGAGGAGAGCCGGTCGTCATCACAGGAGGAACTACTCCAGCGATGACAACAAGGTCGCAGGTACTAAGGACATGCTAGTTATTAATATTTCCTCTAAGACTTTACAACCGTCACAAATAGAATTATTACAGAAGGGTTTGTCTTTTGGTGTTATGTCTACACTTAATGGTTTTCAATTAGATCTGGACTTAAATCGTTTCTTTAGAAATGTAAGGTTAAAAACACATTTCTCCACTATACCACCACCGGCACCAGTTAGATCTGTTGTAGATAAGGAGGAGTGTTTGAAGTTAGCAGATTTAGATTTGAGAATCAAGAGCAGTTTTTCGCCACCCAAGATTTATCACCCGACAGAAACATATATTAGCTTTGTTACAAGAGAAGTTGAATCTTTATTACATCGGACACAACTAGGAGGTTTTTTTCACAGTAGTAACTTAACCATGAGAGAAAGGGAAGCCCTTAAACTTCTACAGGATGATAAGACGATAGAGATAAAGCCCGCTGACAAAGGGGGATCAATTGTAATAATGGATAGAGAGAGATATATTGGGGAGATAATGAGACAATTATCAGATTCTACAACTTATCAACCATTAAAAGGGA
Organism: Phyllobates terribilis; assembly: GCF_046119375.1. Classification (NCBI taxonomy): domain Eukaryota; kingdom Metazoa; phylum Chordata; class Amphibia; order Anura; family Dendrobatidae; genus Phyllobates; species Phyllobates terribilis. Next base: position 208,032,331 of record NW_027362770.1, on the reverse strand, counting down.
ACCCATTGAATGATATACAAAGGAAAATCGAAATAATGGTAGATAGATATAAATTAAGGGGGAATATTGATTCAAAGTTGGCTGATTTTTTGATTAAAGATGATCCTATCACCCCAGTATTTTATATATTACCGAAAGTGCATAAAACTTTAATTGATCCTACAGTCAGACCAATTGTGGCGTCCACAGAGTCAGTATTATCCCCTCTATCTATAACGTTGGAACACATCCTGACCCCTCTAGTGAAGAAAAATAAATCTTTTTTATTAGATACAGGAGATTTTTTAGAAAAAATTAAAACCATTCATAATATATCTGCAGATGCCATCATTACTACAATAGATGTGACAAGTTTATATACAGTACAGACCAAAAGTTTGGACACACCTTCTCATTTAAAGATTTTTCTGTATTTTCATGACTTTGAAAATTGTACATTCACACTGAAGGCATCAAAACTATGAATTACCACATGTGGAATTATAGACTTAACAAAAAAGTGTGAAACAACTGAAAATATGTCTTATATTCTAGGTTCTTCAAAGTAGCCACCTTTTGCTTTGATGACTGCTTTGCACACTCTTGACATTCTCTTGATGAGCTTCAAGAGGTAGTCACCGGAAATGGTTTTCACTTCACAGGTGTGCCCTGTCAGGTTTAATAAGTGGGATTTCTTGCCTTATAAATGGGGTTGGGACCATCAGTTGTGTTGTGCAGAAGTCAGGTGGATACACATCTGATAGTCCTACTGAATAGACTGTTAGAATTTGTATTATGGCAAGAAAAAAGCAGCTAAGTAAAGAAAAACGAGTGGCCATCATTACCTTAAGAAATGAAGGTCAGTCAGTCCGAAAAATTGGGCAAACTTTGAATGTGTCCCCAAGTGCAGTTGCAAAAACCATCAAGCGCTACAAAGAAACTGGCTCACAAGAGGACCGCCCCAGGAAAGGAAAACCAAAAGTCACCTCTGCTTCTGAGGATAAGTTTATCCGAGTCACCAGCCTCAGAAATCGCAGGTTAACAGCAGCTCAGATTAGAGACCAGGTCAATGCCACACAGAGTTCTAGCAGCAGACACATCTCTACAACAACTGTTAAGAGGAGACTTTGTGCAGCAGGCCTTCATGGTAAAATAGCTGCTAGGAAACCACTGCTAAGGACAGGCAACAAGCAGAAGAGACTTGTTTGGGCTAAAGAACGCAAGGAATGGACATTAGACCAGTGGAAATCTGTGCTTTGGTCTGATGAGTCCAAATTTGAGATCTTTGCTTCCAACCACCGTGTTTTTGTGCGACGCAGAAAAGGTGAACGGATGGACTCTACATGCCTGGTTCCCACCGTGAAGCCTGGAGGAGGAGGTGTGATGGTGTGGGGGGGCTTTGCTGGTGACACTTTTGGGTATTTATTCAAAATTGAAGGCATACTGAACCAGCATGACTACCACAGCATCTTGCAGCGGCATGCTATTCCATCCGGTTTGCATTTAGTTGGACCATCATTTACTTTTCAACAGGACAATGACCCCAAACACCTCCAGGCTATGTAAGGGCTATCTGACCGAGAAGGAGAGTAATGGGGTGCTACGCCAGATGACCTGGCCTCCACAGTCACCAGACCTGAACCCAATAGAGATGGTTTGGGGTGAGCTGGACCGCAGAGTGAAGGCAAAAGGGCCAACAAGTGCTAAGCATCTCTGGGAACTCCTTCAAGATTATTGGAAGACCATTTTCGGTGACTACCTCTTGAAGCTCATCAATAGAATGCCAAGAGTGTGCAAAGCAGTCATCAAAGCAAAAGGTGGCTACTTTGAAGAACTTATAATATAAGACATATTTTCAGTTGTTTCACACTTTTTTGTTAAGTATATAATTCCACATGTGCTAATTCATAGTTTTGATGCCTTCAGTGTGAATGTACAATTTTCAAAGTCATGAAAATACAGAAAAATCTTTAAATGAGAAGGTGTGTCCAAACTTTTGGTCTGTACTGTACATCAATAGAACATGAAAAAGGATTAAACGCAGTGAGGTGGCTTCTTGAGATTAATGAATTTCCAGGGGTTCAAAGAGATATAGTGATGGGGTTACTAAGGGTGGCTCTGTATGAGAACTATTTTCTGTTCCAGGATGTATATTATAAACAGAAGAGGGGATCGGCAATGGGTGCGAATGTGGCCCCCCCATACACAAATGCATATATGTCATTCTTTGAGGAGCATTATGTCTATGAACATCCTCTATTCAAAACGCATGGAAGAGCCTGGTTTAGGTTCATAGATGACATTTTTTGCGTATGGGAGCGGCCACAAGAAACCCTAATGACATTCTATGAGGATTTGAATGGTGTGTGGAGTGAATTAAAATTTACCATTTCATATAGCACTGAGAGGATAAATTTTCTGGATACTATGGTGATTAGGAATGAGAAAGGGGACTTTGAGACAGATTTATATAAAAAAGATACGGACAGGAATAGTATCTTACATTTTAGGAGTGCACACCCACATTCTGTTAAAAAGGCTATCCCCAAATCACAGTTTCAGCGGGTGACTAGGATTGTTAGCGACCCCTCTACTCGTTCAAGAAGAATTAAGGAAATGTGTGAAAATTTTAGATTGAGAGATTATCCCCAACGTATTCTGGATGGGGCATTAAGAGAGGTAGTCACGGATAAGAGAACACACAGAAGGGATGAATCACGTATATGCTTTGTGAGGGAATATCATCCGGTCAATTTAAAAGTAGATCAGATTATAAAGAAATATTGGTATATTCTAGGACAGGCATATCCGAGTGTGATGGAATTTAATGCACCTCCTCTCATCTGTAACAAAAGATTGCCCAATGTGAAGGATAAACTAGTACGGGCGGATGTTGGGAGCGATGCAATAATTCCTAGACAGACTTTTCTTTCAACAAAAAATAAAGGAACATATCCCTGTCTGAATTGTGCTCAATGTAGTAATGTAATTAAGGGGGAATATTTTAGTCATCCTAGGACAGGTAAAAGATTTGGTATTAAGGGCTTCTATACTTGCAAATCTACAAATGTGGTCTACCAGATAAAATGTCCGTGCGGTTTTTCATATATTGGAGAAACCATGCAGCCAGTGGGAACATGGGTCAATAAACATAAATCTACTATCAGGTGTGGTGATACTTTGCTTCCCCTTCCATTACATTTTAAGGAAAAAGGGCATTCAATAGCCCAATTGAAATATCAGGTTTTAGAACAAATAGATACACCTAGAAGAGGAGGTAGTATCAAAAAAATTCTTTTACGTAGAGAAGCCTTCTGGATATATACTTTGGGAACTTTATATCCAAATGGCCTGAATCGAGAATATGATGTTAGTGGTATTATGTGACCAGGATAATGAGTAATATATGCATCCTATTTCTCTCTTTAGACATCCCAGATGCGATGAACTCCTGAAATATCTGCATGGGAACAAATGGGATGCATATTGTACTTGCCATATTTTGTTGGGTTAAATGAGATTGAGAACTGAGATAAGACATGACGTAAGATGGATGGTTTCCCTATGTATTTATGATAATTCTAGGAATGATGGAGAGACAATTAATTATACTGTCACCTTTAATGAAATAAATAAAGTCTTTTTCAGGGGATAGAGGATAACAAAGGATGAATTTTAAAGAATCTCTCTTATCTCAGATACCGATCTGGGGGAGGTGAGAATCACTTACAATCCAGATGTTCTCTATTCCCGTACGTCTGTGATGATTCCTTCAGCAGTAGCTTTATATGTAGTTACAATTTATAATGAGATATAAAGTGATATAGGAATAATATGATGAGTTTCTTTATGATATAAATTAGGATTTATGGGAATATGGCAGTATATTGATCTCTTTATAAGGTATTTACTAATATGATTACAAGGGAGAAGAAAATAAAGGATAGATTCAGTCACTTGATGCAGGCTGTTCATGGGATATCAGTTGTATATATTAATGTAACAAGCAGTATTGTTCTAATAAATATTCTGAAAAAATCTTAAAATGTGAAAGATTTTTTTCCAAAAAATTATATAATGCTGGATATGTTTAACAAAAAGAACATTGAGAAATTTAGATTAGAACATTTATGATATATTTATGAAATGGAATCCATATCTCAGGATTTATATTCTTATATTTGGTTGGAGACTATTTAGATATATGTATTTATTTGTCATTGATATATTGGATTCTATGGGAAATATCAAAAAATCTTAAAATATTAAAGGAATTTTTTCTGGAACAATTATGAAATGTTACATATATCTGGCCAAAAGAATATGGAGGAATATGGATATTGAAATGTGGTACATTCATGCAATAAATTTTACAATCTACGATTTATATGTTCTTATATGTAGTTGGGGATTATTTAAATATATGAATTCACTTGTTCTTTCTTATTGTGGAATTTAAGTGTATTATTGCTTCATTTTTGTATGTTGTTGTAAAGTTTTGTTATATATTTTTTGTCTTGCTGGTCTACTCTTTTTTTTATTTTTATGTTAATGAGAATTATGTCATTTCCGTGGATCTGTATATAAATGTCTTGACTGAATGTATTTAACCACAATTGAAAAAAGCCTTGGACAGGCTGAAACGTCTTGTGTGAGTTGTGGAATAAATCAACTGATTATCAACACGTGAGTGCCGGGATTTTCTTTTCCTACAGACATTGTTTTCCACATGCACCACCCTAGCTATACGGAGTGCCGACTATTCCTTTTTGACATTGAATACAGAGGTTTGAACCGTGGACGTGCAAAACCACACTTCTGTTTCTCTGGCCTACACCAGACTATTTTCAACAGTTATATTTGTGTCTGAAAAATCAGAGACACGCTTTTTTTGGGGGGGGGGGGAACACACCAAAAGGTTAATAAGACGGGTATTTGTACAGTGTGAAGGAGGAAAAAAAAGGAGGATTTAGATGAAAAAAAAAGGATTTTTCCTGGCCCCCGACACCTGGTGCTAAGTCCAGCAATTTCAGCAGCAGCAGCACACAGGACTGTAATGCAGCGTTTGCTGGTATAACCACTGCGTCTCCTATACAGCCTGCCTGCCTGATATCTGGGATGGATATTAGTCCTCAGAAGGACTGTTTGTTTGATCTGGCAGCCTTTACAGACCCTACACTAACTATTTCGCAGTTTATATCTCTCCCTAACTCAGCAGCGCTGTCCCTACACTGTCTAATCCGGAGCGACTGTGTCCAAGATGGCGGCGCCCCGTTTTAAATACTCGAGGTGACGCTGTGCGGCCAGCCAATCACTGTAATGCCCACAAACAACATGGCTGCAGCATTACAGTGAGTGGCAAGCAATCCCTGCATGTTCATTGGCTCTGTAAAGAGCGCCAAACATGCAGGGCGGAGACCCGAGCTCCCACCCGAGGAACCCGGAAATGCTCGGTGCTCGCCGAACATCCCGAGTAGTGAGATGCTCGGGCGAGTACCAAGCAGTGTCGAGCATGCTCGCTCAACACTAATAATTATAGAGGACAAAGAAAAGACTGAGATATTAAACCTGTACCTCTCATCAGTGGTCACCAATGAACTGACTGTTCCAGGGATCTTTCAACAAGGCAAAAATCACAATTCACCACCAGCTATAATCAGTTTAACAGAAGAAGTACTCCTGGGTCTGAGCAAATTAACACTGACAAATGCCCCAGCCCAGATGGCATTCATCCACAGATGCTGAGGGAGCTGAGCGCAGTAATTAACAGACTACCGTGATGACACAGAATTTAGTCTTAATTATCCAGATGTCTATTTTCAGTAGGTCAAGAGACTTTATCATATTGTCTGAATGTTGACACTTGAATTGATATTTACTGTAACTTATCGTCTGTTAATTTTGAAAGAGAGACACGTGGATGTTTGCTAATTTTGATAAATATGTTAATTAATCATTGTGTGGGCCCTGTCGTTTGTTGACACGCAAAACAGAGAACAAACTATGCAAATTGATTAAATACTCAAACAACGAGGCATGCGCCCCTTCCACCTTTCTCCCTGACCTGTGAATGATGACCTGAGCCACAGATGTAAATATAAAAAGGGATTTCTATCGTGCTGCAGAGAGACTCTTCAGGACAGCAGCTAGGACACATGGCTCCATCAAGAAGGATAAAGATTTGACTTTACAGGATGTCAGCTTAGGGGATCCCGGCCCCAGCTGAAGGGATACAGATCTGATCCATTGACCATCACTGACCCTATGGAGACGTTTGGGGAAACCAGGATTGTGACCCTCAGTCACCAGGTCCCATGAATATGTTCTGAGACGCCAGGTTGGGACCATCCCGTTGCCTGGTCCCATGGAGACATTTGGGAAAGCCATAATTGTGACCCTCCGGTCACCTGGTCCCATGGATATGTTTGGGTTAGCCAGGTTGGGACCATCCGGTCACCTGGAACCCATGCATACACTCGGAGAAAGACAGGTTGGGACCATCCGGTCACCTGGTCCCATGAATATATTTGGAGAAGCCAGGGTGGGACCCTCGGGTGTCAATGGACTGTCAGCTTCCTAAGCTTGCCACTACCTCCTCTATATGGGTGTCCACAGAGAGGAGGACACGAAGTGCGGTGGACACCTACCTGGTGGAGGTAGTTGAACCTGGAAGTCCCAAAGTTGCAGCTGTTCTATTCCAGGCAGGCGGAGAAGGAAGGGTGAGACTGTGTAATGTTGCACCATCTTGGGTATCTGCTGGAACTGTTCTATGTGTTTATTGTCCACTTTGTGGTTCAGTAAAGTATTAACACACTGTTTTACCAGCACCCTGTGTTGTCTGTAGTGTTGTAGTGTTATACCCATGGAAGTCTTCACAACCGCTGTATCTGATATTCTTATGCTCTCTACACTCTCTTATAACAGGGGTGGTGCCACAGGATTGGAGGAGGCTGATGTGGTACCGATATTTAAGAAAGGTAAGAAGGTGGATCCAGATAACTACCATCCAGTAAGTCTGACATCAGTGGTGTGTGACATTTATGAAGGCATCATAAGAGATGACCTGCAGAGTTATATCACAGAGAATCTATATATATAATCGTCTTATCCTGTCTGTCTGTTTGTCTGTGTGTCTGTCTGTCCAGGAAATTCCGCGTCGCTCATTGGTCCGGCAGCGGCCAATCAGCGCCGCGGGATTTCTGAAAAAAGATGGCGGCCGTTAGCGGCTCATCTGCGGGACGGAGCTGAGCGGCGATGCAGCCGGGAGATGAGCGCCGCGAGGCGCTCATCTCCCGGCCGGCAACAGCAGAAGGACCCCGACCGCCGGACCCATCTGCGGGACGGAGATGCAGCCGGGAGATGAGCGGCGCGAGGCGCTCATCTCTCGGCCGGTATCAGCGGAAGGACCGCCGGCGCCGCTGACCTCCATGCGGAAGGGAGGACCGGGGAGCGGCGCTGCGGGTAGGGATACTTCTGCTGCGAGCGCCCGCTATGTCCCGGGTTCTCGCAGCGTAAGTACCCGCACAGGCAGCGCCGCTCCCCGGTCCTCACCAAGACGATTCAATGATTGGTCGCGGTCTTCGGACCCGACCAATCACTGACCTTAGCGCAAAACTTAAACACCGCTGTGCAGATTGGTCGCCGACGCTGCACGCGACCAATCACGGATTTGGGCGCCACATTTAAATATCGGCCGCGACCAATCAGCACGGCGGTGTTTAAATGTGGAGCCAAGATCGGTGATTGGTCGCGGCCGATATTTAAATTTGGCGCCCAAATCGGTGATTGGTCGCAGGCAGCGTCCGTGACCAATCAGCACAGTAGTGTTTAACTTTGGCCGCAAGATCAGTGATTGGTCGCAGGCCAAGTCCGCGACCAATCAACGATTTGTGCGGCACATTTAAATAGCGGCCGCGACCAATTGGACCCGCAGCGCCGCTCCCCGGTCCTCCCTTCACGCCCTAGTAGCATGGATGTCAGCGGCGCTGCCTGTGCGGGTACTTCCGCTCCGAGAACCCGGGACATGAGCGGGCGCTCGGAGCAGAAGTATCCGGACCCGCAGCGCCGCTCCCCGGTCCTCCCTTCACACCCTAGCCGCTGATGTCCCCACAGTATCCGCATGGTATTACAAAGGTCCGGACATTTGTGTTAAAAAACGCTGATTGGTGGCTGGCGCTGCCCGCGACCAATCACCAATTTTGGCGCCAAATTTAAATATCGGCCGCGACCAATCACCGATCTTGGCTCCACATTTAAACACCGCTGTACTGATTGGTCGCGGACGCTATTTAAATGTGCCGCCCGAATCGGTGATTGGTCGCGCACAGCGTCGGCGACCAATCAGCACAGCGGTGTTTAACTTTAGCGCCAAGATCACTGATTGGTCGCGTGCGGAGAGCGCGACCAATCAGCGAATCGTATTGGTGAGGAGCGGGGAGCGGAATCGTATTAGTGAGGACCGGGGAGCGCCGCTGCCTGTGCGGATACTTCCACTCCGAGAACCCGGGACATGAGCGACTGCTCGCAGCAGAAGTATCCCGACCCGCAGCGCCGCTCCCCGGTCCTCCCTTCACACCCTAGCCGCTGATGTCCCCACAGTATCCGCATGGTGTTACAAAGGTCCGGACATTTGTGTTAAAAATCGCTGATTGGTCCCTGGCGCTGCCCGCGACCAATCACCGATTAGGGCGCCAAATTTAAATATCGGCCGCAACCAATCACCGATCTTGGCTCCACATTTAAACACCGCTGTGCTGATTGGTCGCCGACGCTGCCCGCGACCAATCACCGATTTTGGCGCCAAATTTAAATATCGGCCGCGACCAATCAGCACAGCGGTGTTTAAATGTGGAGCCAAGATCGTGATTGGTCGCAGCCGCTATTTAAATGTGGCGCCTAAATCGGTGATTGGTGGCGGGCAGTGGCCGCGACCAATCAGCAGAGCGGTGTTTAACTTTAGAGCCAAGATCACTGATTGGTCTCGTGCGGAGAGCGCGACCAAAGTTAAACACCGCTCTGCTGATTGGTCGCGGCCGCTGCCCGCCACCAATCACCGATTTAGGCGCCACATTTAAATAGCGGCCGCAACCAATCACCGATCTTGCCGCAACATTTAAACACTGCTGTGCTAATTGGTCGCGGACGCCAGCCGCGACCAATCAGCGAGCTTGGCGCCAAATTTAAACAACGCTCTGCTCATTGGTCGCGGACGCCAGACGCGTCCAATCAGCGAGATTGGCGCCAAATTTAAACAACGCTCTGCTGATTGATCGCGGTCGCTGGCCGAGATCAATCAGCAGTATTGGCGCAAAATTTAAACCGCACTCTGCTGATTGGTCGCGGTCGCCGGCCGCGACCAATCAGCAGTATTGGCGCCAAATTTAAACGTCACTCTGCTGATTGGTCGCGGTCGCGACTAATCAGCGATTTTGGTGCCAAATTTAAACACGCTCTCCAGTCCTCACTAACACAGTTCGCTGATTGGTCGCGGCCGCCGCCCGCGACCAATCACCAATATTGCCGTCAAATTTAAACACCGCTTTGCTGATTGGTCGCGGTTGCCGAACGCGACCAATCAGCGATTTTGGCGCAAAATTTAAACACCGCTCTGCTGATTGCGCCCGGTCGGCCGCATACCTATTCTAGAATACCCGATGCATTAGAATCGGGCCACCATCTAGTAATATAATAACTGAAAATCAACACGGATTCATGAAGGATGGGTCGTGTCTAACCAACATGTTGGGTTCTATGAGTAGGTAAGTGCAAATCTGGATGAGCCGTGGGGACTACAGGGATCTGTACCGGGAGTAGTGGGGACCACAGGAATCTGTACCGGGAGCAGTGGGGACCGCAGGGATCTGTACCGGGAGCAGTGAGGGCCGCAGGGATCTGTAACGGGAGCAGTGGGGACCGCAGGGATCTGTACCGGGAGCAGTGAGGGCCGCAGGGATCTGTAACGGGAGCAGTGGGGACCACAGGGATATGTACCGGGAGCAGTGGGGACCACAGGAATCTGTACCAGGAGCAGTGGGGGCCGCAGGGATCTGTACCAGGAGCAATGGGGGCCGCAGGGATCTGTACCGGAAGCAGTGTGGGCCGCAGGGATCTGTACAGGGAGCCGTGGGGACCACAGGAATCTGTACCAGGAGCAGTGGGGGCCGCAGGGATCTGTACAGGGAGCAGTGGGGGCCACAGGAATCTGTACCAGGAGCAGTGGGGGCCGCAGGGATCTGTACAGGGAGCAGTGGGGGCCACAGGGATCTGTACCGGGAGCAGTGGGGACCGCAGGGATCTGTACCGGGAGCAGTGGGGACTGCAGGGATCTGTACCGGGAGCAGTGAGGGCCGCAGGGATCTGTACCGGGACCAGTGAGGTCCGCAGGGATCTGTACTGGGAGCAGTGGGGGCCGCAGGCATCTGTACCGGGAGCAGTGAGGTCCGCAGGGATCTGTACCGGGAGCAATGAGGGCCACGGGGATCTGTATCGGGAGCCGTGGGGACCACAGGGATCTGTACCGGGAGCAGTGGGGACCACAGGAATCTGTACCAGGAGCAGTGGGGGCCACAGGGATCTGTACCAGGAGCAGTGGGGGCCACAGGAATCTGTACCGGGAGCAGTGGGGACTACAGGGATCTGTACTGGGAGCAGTGGGGGCCGCAGGGATCTGTACTGGGAGCAGTGGGGACCGCAGGGATCTGTACCGGGAGCAGTGGGGGCCACGGGGATCTGTACCGGGAGCAGTGAGGGCCATGGGGATCTGTATCGGGAGCCGTGGGGACCAGAGTGATCTGTACCGGGAGCAGTGGGGACCGCAGGGATCTGTACAGGGAGCAGTGGGGACCGCAGGGATCTGTACAGGGAGCAGTGGGGACCGCAGGGATCTGTACCGGAAGCAGTGGGGACAGCAAGGATCTGTACCGGAAGCAGTGGGGACCTCAGGGATCTGTACCGGGAGCACTGGGGACCTCAGGGATCTGTACCGGGAGCAGTGGGGACCTCAGCGATCTGTACCGGGAGCAGTGGGGACCACAGGGATCTGTACAGGGAGCAGTGGGGGCCACGGGGATCTGTACCGGGAGCAGTGAGGGGCATGGGGATCTGTATCAGGAGCCGTGGGGACCGGCTTGCTCTGTACCGGGAGCAGTGGTGTCCGCAGGGTTCTGTACTGGGAGCAGTGGGGGCCGCAGGGATCTGTACCGGGAGCAGTGAGGTCCGCAGGGATCTGTACCGGGAGCAGTGAGGGCCACGGGGATCTGTATCGGGAGCCGTGGGGTACGGAGTGATCTGTACCGGGAGCAGTGGTGTCCGCAGGGATCTGTACCGGGAGCAGTGAGGTCCGCAGGGATCTGTACAGGGAGCAGTGAGGGCCACGGGGATCTGTATCGGGAGCCGTGGGGACCGGAGTGATCTGTACCGGGAGCAGTGGTGTCCGCAGGGATCTGTACTGGGAGAAGTGGGGACCGCAGGTATCTGTACCGGGAGCAGTGACCGCAGGGATCTGTACCAGAAGCAGTGGGGACAGCAGGGATCTGTACCGGGAGCAGTGACCGCAGGGATCTGTACCGGAAGCAGTGGGGACAGCAGGGATCTGTACCGGGAGCAGTGGGGACCTCAGGGATCTGTACCGGGAGCACTGGGGACCTCAGGGATCTGTACCGGGAGCAGTGGGGAACTCAGGGATCTGTACCGGGAGCAGTGGGGACCTCAGGGATCTGTACCGGGAGCAGTGGGGACTACAGGGATCTGTACTGGGAGCAGTGGGGGCCGCAGGGATCTGTACTGGGAGCAGTGGGGACCGCAGGGATCTGTACCGGGAGCAGTGGGGGCCATGGGGATCTGTATCGGGAGCCGTGGGGACCAGAGTGATCTGCACCGGGAGCAGTGGGGACCGCAGGGATCTGTACAGGGAGCAGTGGGGACTGCAGGGATCTGTACCGGAAGCAGTGGGGACCTCAGGGATCTGTACCGGGAGCACTGGGGACCTCAGGGATCTGTACCGGGAGCAGTGGGGACCTCAGCGATCTGTACCGGGAGCAGTGGGGACCACAGGGATCTGTACAGGGAGCAGTGGGGGCCACGGGGATCTGTACCGGGAGCAGTGAGGGCCATGGGGATCTGTATCGGGAGCCGTGGGGACCGGATTGCTCTGTACCGGGAGCAGTGGTGTCCGCAGGGTTCTGTACCGGGAGAAGTGGGGACCGCAGGTATCTGTACTGGGAGCAGTGACAACAGGGATCTGTACCGGGAGCAGTGGGGACAGCAGGGATCTGTACTGGGAGCAGTGACTGCAGGGATCTGTACCGGGAGCAGTGGGGACAGCAGGCATCTGTACCGGGAGCAGTGGGGACCACAGGGATCTGTACTGGGAGCAGTGGGGACCACAGGGATCTGTACCGGGAGCAGGGGGGATTACAGGGATCTGTACCGGGAGCAGTGGGGACCTTAGGTATCTGTACCGGGAACAGTGGGGACCACAGGGATCTGTACCGGGAGCAGTGGGGACCGCAGGGATCTGTACCGGGAGCAGTGGGGGCCGCAGGGATCTGTACCGGGAGCAGTGGGGACCACAGGAATCTGTACCAGGAGCAGTGGGGGCCGCAGGGATCTGTACAGGGAGCAGTGGGGACCACAGGGATCTGTACCGGAAGCAGTGTGGGCCGCAGGGATCTGTACAGGGAGCAGTGGGGACCACAGGAATCTGTACCAGGAGCAGTGGGGGCCGCAGGGATCTGTACCGGAAGCAGTGTGGGCCGCAGGGATCTGTACAGGGAGCAGTGGGGGCCACAGGGATCTGTACCGGGAGCAGTGGGGACCGCAGGGATCTGTACCGGGAGCAGTGGGGACTGCAGGGATCTGTACCGGGAGCAGTGAGGGCCGCAGGGATCTGTACCGGGAGCAGTGGGGACCGCAGGGATCTGTACCGGGAGCAGTGGGGACTGCAGGGATCTGTACCGGGAGCAGTGAGGGCCGCAGGGATCTGTACCGGGACCAGTGAGGTCCGCAGGGATCTGTACTGGGAGCAGTGGGGGCCGCAGGGATCTGTACCGGGAGCAGTGAGGTCCGCAGGGATCTGTACTCGGAGCAATGAGGGCCACGGGGATCTGTATCGGGAGCCGTGGGGACCACAGGGATCTGTACCGGGAGCAGTGGGGACCACAGGAATCTGTACCAGGAGCAGTGGGGGCCACAGGGATCTGTACCGGAAGCAGTGGGGGCCACGGGGATCTGTATCGGGAGCAGTGGGGACCGCAAGGATCTGTACCGGAAGCAGTGGGGAGCGCAGGGATCTATACCGGGAGCAGTGGGGACCACAGGAATCTGTACCAGGAGCAGTGGGGACCACAGGAATCTGTACCGGAAGCAGTGGGGGCCGCAGGGATCTGTACCGGGAGCCGTGGAGACCACAGGGATCTGTACCGGGAGCAGTGGGGACCACAGAAATCTGTACCGGGAGCAGTGGGGACCGCAGGGATCTGTACCGGGAGCAGTGAGGGCCGCAGGGATCTGTACCGGGAGCAGTGAGGTCCGCAGGGATCTGTACCGGGAGCAGTGAGGGCCGCAGGGATCTGTACCGGGAGCAGTGAGGTCCGCAGGGATCTGTACCGGGAGCAGTGGGGGCCGCAGGGATCTGTACCGGGAGCAGTGAGGTCCGCAGGGATCTGTACCGGGAGCAGTGAGGGCCACGGGGATCTGTATCGGGAGCCGTGGGGACCGGAGTGATCTGTACCGGGAGCAGTGGTGTCCGCGGGGATCTGTACCGGGAGAAGTGGGGACCGCAGGTATCTGTACCGGGAGCAGTGACCGCAGGGATCTGTACCAGAAGCAGTGGGGACAGCAGGGATCTGTACCGGGAGCAGTGGGGACCTCAGGGATCTGTACCGGGAGCACTGGGGACCTCAGGGATCTGTACCGGGAGCAGTGGGGACCTCAGGGATCTGTACCGGGAGCAGTGGGGACTACAGGGATCTGTACTGGGAGCAGTGGGGGCCGCAGGGATCTGTACTGGGAGCAGTGGGGACCGCAGGGATCTGTACCGGGAGCAGTGGGGGCCACGGGGATCTGTACCGGGAGCAGTGAGGGCCATGGGGATCTGTATCGGGAGCCGTGGGGACCAGAGTGATCTGTACCGGGAGCAGTGGGGACCGCAGGGATCTGTACAGGGAGCAGTGGGGACCGCAGGGATCTGTACCGGAAGCAGTGGGGACAGCAAGGATCTGTACCGGAAGCAGTGGGGACCTCAGGGATCTGTACCGGGAGCACTGGGGACCTCAGGGATCTGTACCGGGAGCAGTGGGGACCTCAGCGATCTGTACCGGGAGCAGTGGGGACCACAGGGATCTGTACAGGGAGCAGTGGGGGCCACGGGGATCTGTACCGGGAGCAGTGAGGGCCATGGGGATCTGTATCAGGAGCCGTGGGGACCGGCTTGCTCTGTACCGGGAGCAGTGGTGTCCGCAGGGTTCTGTACTGGGAGCAGTGGGGGCCGCAGGGATCTGTACCGGGAGCAGTGAGGTCCGCAGGGATCTGTACCGGGAGCAGTGAGGGCCACGGGGATCTGTATCGGGAGCCGTGGGGTACGGAGTGATCTGTACCGGGAGCAGTGGTGTCCGCAGGGATCTGTACCGGGAGCAGTGAGGTCCGCAGGGATCTGTACAGGGAGCAGTGAGGGCCACGGGGATCTGTATCGGGAGCCGTGGGGACCGGAGTGATCTGTACCGGGAGCAGTGGTGTGCGCAGGGATCTGTACTGGGAGAAGTGGGAACCGCAGGTATCTGTACCGGGACCAGTGACCGCAGGGATCTGTACCAGAAGCAGTGGGGACAGCAGGGATCTGTACCGGGAGCAGTGGGGACCTCAGGGATCTGTACCGGGAGCACTGGGGACCTCAGGGATCTGTACCGGGAGCAGTGGGGAACTCAGGGATCTGTACCGGGAGCAGTGGGGACCTCAGGGATCTGTACCGGGAGCAGTGGGGACTACAGGGATCTGTACTGGGAGCAGTGGGGGCCGCAGGGATCTGTACTGGGAGCAGTGGGGACCGCAGGGATCTGTACCGGGAGCAGTGGGGGCCATGGGGATCTGTATCGGGAGCCGTGGGGACCAGAGTGATCTGCACCGGGAGCAGTGGGGACCGCAGGGATCTGTACAGGGAGCAGTGGGGACTGCAGGGATCTGTACCGGAAGCAGTGGGGACAGCAAGGATCTGTACCGGAAGCAGTGGGGACCTCAGGGATCTGTACCGGGAGCACTGGGGACCTCAGGGATCTGTACCGGGAGCAGTGGGGACCTCAGCGATCTGTACCGGGAGCAGTGAGGTCCGCAGGGATCTGTACTCGGAGCAATGAGGGCCACGGGGATCTGTATCGGGAGCCGTGGGGACCACAGGGATCTGTACCGGGAGCAGTGGGGACCACAGGAATCTGTACCAGGAGCAGTGGGGGCCACAGGGATCTGTACCGGAAGCAGTGGGGGCCACGGGGATCTGTATCGGGAGCAGTGGGGACCGCAAGGATCTGTACCGGAAGCAGTGGGGAGCGCAGGGATCTATACCGGGAGCAGTGGGGACCACAGGAATCTGTACCAGGAGCAGTGGGGACCACAGGAATCTGTACCGGAAGCAGTGGGGGCCGCAGGGATCTGTACCGGGAGCCGTGGAGACCACAGGGATCTGTACCGGGAGCAGTGGGGACCACAGAAATCTGTACCGGGAGCAGTGGGGACCGCAGGGATCTGTACCGGGAGCAGTGAGGGCCGCAGGGATCTGTACCGGGAGCAGTGAGGTCCGCAGGGATCTGTACCGGGAGCAGTGAGGGCCGCAGGGATCTGTACCGGGAGCAGTGAGGTCCGCAGGGATCTGTACCGGGAGCAGTGGGGGCCGCAGGGATCTGTACCGGGAGCAGTGAGGTCCGCAGGGATCTGTACCGGGAGCAGTGAGGGCCACGGGGATCTGTATCGGGAGCCGTGGGGACCGGAGTGATCTGTACCGGGAGCAGTGGTGTCCGCAGGGATCTGTACCGGGAGAAGTGGGGACCGCAGGTATCTGTACCGGGAGCAGTGACCGCAGGGATCTGTACCAGAAGCAGTGGGGACAGCAGGGATCTGTACCGGGAGCAGTGGGGACCTCAGGGATCTGTACCGGGAGCACTGGGGACCTCAGGGATCTGTACCGGGAGCAGTGGGGACCTCAGGGATCTGTACCGGGAGCAGTGGGGACTACAGGGATCTGTACTGGGAGCAGTGGGGGCCGCAGGGATCTGTACTGGGAGCAGTGGGGACCGCAGGGATCTGTACCGGGAGCAGTGGGGGCCACGGGGATCTGTACCGGGAGCAGTGAGGGCCATGGGGATCTGTATCGGGAGCCGTGGGGACCAGAGTGATCTGTACCGGGAGCAGTGGGGACCGCAGGGATCTGTACAGGGAGCAGTGGGGACAGCAGGGATCTGTACCGGAAGCAGTGGGGACAGCAAGGATCTGTACCGGAAGCAGTGGGGACCTCAGGGATCTGTACCGGGAGCACTGGGGACCTCAGGGATCTGTACCGGGAGCAGTGGGGACCTCAGCGATCTGTACCGGGAGCAGTGGGGACCACAGGGATCTGTACAGGGAGCAGTGGGGGCCACGGGGATCTGTACCGGGAGCAGTGAGGGCCATGGGGATCTGTATCAGGAGCCGTGGGGACCGGCTTGCTCTGTACCGGGAGCAGTGGTGTCCGCAGGGTTCTGTACTGGGAGCAGTGGGGGCCGCAGGGATCTGTACCGGGAGCAGTGAGGTCCGCAGGGATCTGTACCGGTAGCAGTGAGGGCCACGGGGATCTGTATCGGGAGCCGTGGGGTACGGAGTGATCTGTACCGGGAGCAGTGGTGTCCGCAGGGATCTGTACAGGGAGCAGTGAGGTCCGCAGGGATCTGTACAGGGAGCAGTGAGGGCCACGGGGATCTGTATCGGGAGCCGTGGGGACCGGAGTGATCTGTACCGGGAGCAGTGGTGTGCGCAGGGATCTGTACTGGGAGAAGTGGGGACCGCAGGTATCTGTACCGGGAGCAGTGACCGCAGGGATCTGTACCAGAAGCAGTGGGGACAGCAGGGATCTGTACCGGGAGCAGTGGGGACCTCAGGGATCTGTACCGGGAGCACTGGGGACCTCAGGGATCTGTACCGGGAGCAGTGGGGAACTCAGGGATCTGTACCGGGAGCAGTGGGGACCTCAGGGATCTGTACCGGGAGCAGTGGGGACTACAGGGATCTGTACTGGGAGCAGTGGGGGCCGCAGGGATCTGTACTGGGAGCAGTGGGGACCGCAGGGATCTGTACCGGGAGCAGTGGGGACTGCAGGGATCTGTACCGGAAGCAGTGGGGACAGCAAGGATCTGTACCGGAAGCAGTGGGGACCTCAGGGATCTGTACCGGGAGCACTGGGGACCTCAGGGATCTGTACCGGGAGCAGTGGGGACCTCAGCGATCTGTACCGGGAGCAGTGGGGACCACAGGGATCTGTACAGGGAGCAGTGGGGGCCACGGGGATCTGTACCGGGAGCAGTGAGGGCCATGGGGATCTGTATCGGGAGCCGTGGGGACCGGATTGCTCTGTACCGGGAGCAGTGGTGTCCGCAGGGTTCTGTACCGGGAGAAGTGGGGACCGCAGGTATCTGTACTGGGAGCAGTGACAACAGGGATCTGTACCGGGAGCAGTGGGGACAGCAGGGATCTGTACTGGGAGCAGTGACTGCAGGGATCTGTACCGGGAGCAGTGGGGACAGCAGGCATCTGTACCGGGAGCAGTGGGGACCACAGGGATCTGTACTGGGAGCAGTGGGGACCACAGGGATCTGTACCGGGAGCAGGGGGGATTACAGGGATCTGTACCGGGAGCAGTGGGGACCTTAGGTATCTGTACCGGGAACAGTGGGGACCACAGGGATCTGTACCGGGAACAGTGGGGACCGCAGGGATCTGTACCGGGAGCAGTGGGGACCGCAGGGATCTGTACCGGGAGCAGTGGGGGCCGCAGGGATCTGTACCGGGAGCCGTGGAGACCACAGGGATCTGTACCGGGAGCAGTGGGAACCACAGGAATCTGTACCAGGAGCAGTGGGGGCCGCAGGGATCTGTACCAGGAGCAGTGGGGGCCGCAGGGATCTGTACCGGAAGCAGTGTGGGCCGCAGGGATCTGTACAGGGAGCAGTGGGGACCACAGGAATCTGTACCAGGAGCAGTGGGGGCCGCAGGGATCTGTACCGGAAGCAGTGTGGGCCGCAGGGATCTGTACAGGGAGCAGTGGGGGCCACAGGGATCTGTACCGGGAGCAGTGGGGACCGCAGGGATCTGTACCGGGAGCAGTGGGGACTGCAGGGATCTGTACCGGGAGCAGTGAGGGCCGCAGGGATCTGTACCGGGACCAGTGAGGTCCGCAGGGATCTGTACTGGGAGCAGTGGGGGCCGCAGGCATCTGTACCGGGAGCAGTGAGGTCCGCAGGGATCTGTACCGGGAGCAATGAGGGCCACGGGGATCTGTATCGGGAGCCGTGGGGACCACAGGGATCTGTACCGGGAGCAGTGGGGACCACAGGAATCTGTACCAGGAGCAGTGGGGGCCACAGGGATCTGTACCGGAAGCAGTGGGGGCCACGGGGATCTGTATCGGGAGCAGTGGGGACCGCAAGGATCTGTACCGGAAGCAGTGGGGAGCGCAGGGATCTGTACCGGGAGCAGTGGGGACCACAGGAATCTGTACCAGGAGCAGTGGGGGCCTCAGGGATCTGTACCGGAAGCAGTGGGGGCCGCAGGGATCTGTACCGGGAGCCGTGGAGACCACAGGGATCTGTACCGGGAGCAGTGGGGACCACAGAAATCTGTACCGGGAGCAGTGGGGACCGCAGGGATCTGTACCGGGAGCAGTGAGGGCCGCAGGGATCTGTACCGGGAGCAGTGAGGTCCGCAGGGATCTGTACCGGGAGCAGTGAGGGCCGCAGGGATCTGTACCGGGAGCAGTGAGGGCCGCAGGGATCTGTACCGGGAGCAGTGGGGGCCGCAGGGATCTGTACCGGGAGCAGTGAGGTCCGCAGGGATCTGTACCGGGAGCAGTGAGGGCCACGGGGATCTGTATCGGGAGCCGTGGGGACCGGAGTGATCTGTACCGGGAGCAGTGGTGTCCGCAGGGATCTGTACCGGGAGAAGTGGGGACCGCAGGTATCTGTACCGGGAGCAGTGACCGCAGGGATCTGTACCAGAAGCAGTGGGGACAGCAGGGATCTGTACCGGGAGCAGTGGGGACCTCAGGGATCTGTACCGGGAGCACTGGGGACCTCAGGGATCTGTACCGGGAGCAGTGGGGACCTCAGGGATCTGTACCGGGAGCAGTGGGGACTACAGGGATCTGTACTGGGAGCAGTGGGGGCCGCAGGGATCTGTACTTGGAGCAGTGGGGACCGCAGGGATCTGTACCGGGAGCAGTAGGGGCCACGGGGATCTGTACCGGGAGCAGTGAGGGCCATGGGGATCTGTATCGGGAGCCGTGGGGACCAGAGTGATCTGTGCCGGGAGCAGTGGGGACCGCAGGGATCTGTACAGGGAGCAGTGGGGACCGCAGGGATCTGTACCGGAAGCAGTGGGGACAGCAAGGATCTGTACCGGGAGCAGTGGGGACCTCAGGGATCTGTACCGGGAGCACTGGGGACCTCAGGGATCTGTACTGGGAGCAGTGGGGACCTCAGCGATCTGTACCGGGAGCAGTGGGGACCACAGGGATCTGTACAGGGAGCAGTGGGGGCCACGGGGATCTGTACCGGGAGCAGTGAGGGCCATGGGGATCTGTATCAGGAGCCGTGGGGACCGGCTTGCTCTGTACCGGGAGCAGTGGTGTCCGCAGGGTTCTGTACTGGGAGCAGTGGGGGCCGCAGGGATCTGTACCGGGAGCAGTGAGGTCCGCAGGGATCTGTACCGGGAGCAGTGAGGGCCACGGGGATCTGTATCGGGAGCCGTGGGGACCGGAGTGATCTGTACCGGGAGCAGTGGTGTCCGCAGGGATCTGTACTGGGAGAAGTGGGGACCGCAGGTATCTGTACCGGGAGCAGTGACCGCAGGGATCTGTACCAGAAGCAGTGGGGACAGCAGGGATCTGTACCGGGAGCAGTGGGGACCTCAGGGATCTGTACCGGGAGCAGTGGGGACCTCAGGGATCTGTACCGGGAGCAGTGGGGAACTCAGGGATCTGTACCGGGAGCAGTGGGGACCTCAGGGATCTGTACCGGGAGCAGTGGGGACTACAGGGATCTGTACTGGGAGCAGTGGGGGCCGCAGGGATCTGTACTGGGAGCAGTGGGGACCGCAGGGATCTGTACCGGGAGCAGTGGGGGCCATGGGGATCTGTATCGGGAGCCGTGGGGACCAGAGTGATCTGCACCGGGAGCAGTGGGGACCGCAGGGATCTGTACAGGGAGCAGTGGGGACTGCAGGGATCTGTACCGGAAGCAGTGGGGACAGCAAGGATCTGTACCGGGAGCAGTGGGGACCTCAGGGATCTGTACCGGGAGCACTGGGGACCTCAGGGATCTGTACCGGGAGCAGTGGGGACCTCAGCGATCTGTACCGGGAGCAGTGGGGACCACAGGGATCTGTACAGGGAGCAGTGGGGGCCACGGGGATCTGTACCGGGAGCAGTGAGGGCCATGGGGATCAGTATCGGGAGCCGTGGGGACCGGATTGCTCTGTACCGGGAGCAGTGGTGTCCGCAGGGTTCTGTACCGGGAGAAGTGGGGACCGCAGGTATCTGTACTGGGAGCAGTGACAACAGGGATCTGTACCGGGAGCAGTGGGGACAGCAGGGATCTGTACTGGGAGCAGTGACTGCAGGGATCTGTACCGGGAGCAGTGGGGACAGCAGGCATCTGTACCGGGAGCAGTGGGGACCACAGGGATCTGTACTGGGAGCAGTGGGGACCACAGGGATCCGTACCGGGAGCAGGGGGGATTACAGGGATCTGTACCGGGAGCAGTGGGGACCTTAGGTATCTGTACCGGGAACAGTGGGGACCACAGGGATCTGTACCGGGAACAGTGGGGACCACAGGGATCTGTACCGGGAGCAGTGGGGACCGCAGGGATCTGTACCGGGAGCAGTGGGGGCCGCAGGGATCTGTACTGGGAGCAGTGACTGCAGGTATCTGTACCGGGAGCAGTGGGGACAGCAGGGATCTGTACTGGGAGCAGTGACTGCAGGGATCTGTACCGGGAGCAGTGGAGACAGCAGGGATCTGTACCGGGAGCAGTGGGGATTACAGGGATCTGTACCGGGGGCAGTGGGGACCTCAGGTATCTGTACCGGGAGCAGTGGGGACCACAGGGATCTGTACCGGGAGAAGTGGGGACCGCAGGGATCTGTACTGGGAGCAGTGGGGACCGCAGGGATCTGTACTGGGAGCAGTGACTGCAGGGATCTGTACCGGGAGCAGTGGCAGCCTCAGGGATCTGTACTGGGAGCAGTGACTGTAGGGATCTGTACCGGGAGCAGTGGGGACAGCAGGGATCTGTACCGGGAGCAGGGGGGATTACAGGGATCTGTACAGGGAGCAGTGGGGACCTTAGGTATCTGTACTGGGAGCAGTGGGGACCACAGGGATCTGTACTGGGAGCCGTGGGGACCGCAGGGATCGGTACTGGGAGCAGTGGGGACCGCAGGGATCTGTACTGGGAGCCGTGGGGACCGCAGGGATCTGTACCAGGAGCCGTGGGTGTTAGAACTCTCCTGTTAGGTTTTTTCTATCTTGCTGGTCACATGACCTTTTTTGCCTATTTAGTCCTGCTCCGCCCTCCTGGCCTTGCTGGACTTCATTGTAATTTCTACTCTTAAGTTAGCCTGGTGCTTAGTTACCTTTCTCAGTCAGTTTAGCTAGGTCTTCGGACCTTTATGTTCTATGTTGTGTGTTTGTCTTTTACTGCTACAATTTCTGCTAGGAGGTGTCCAACTTTATCCCAGTCCCTAGTTCTTGTAGGGATCCCTCCCTTGCATCTATAGGTCTTCGTACAGACTAGCTGAGGACTTTAGCGGGTCTGATCGCAGGATCAGGTTCCCCGTTACATCGTAGGGATCTAGCTTAGTTCTATTGTAGGGACAGATCTCCTATCTTTCCTTAGTGCTTGTAGCAGATCATAACAGTAAGTCCAGCCCAAAAATATCTCTAAGGAAAGACTTCCAGTTTCCATCATGGTGTCGGTTCAGGATTTGGCTCAACGCCTGCAGGGACTCTCTCTGGAGGTGGCCGAGCTCCAACAACACGTGAGTAACTGTTCTGGACCACATTTTGTGGAGCCAAAGGTACGTTTGCCTGATTTATTTTTTGGTGATCAAGAAGAATTTTTTTCCTTTAAAAATGCTTGTTTGTTGTATTTTCGTTTGAGACCCAGATCCTCTGGTGATGAATCACAGCGCATAGGGTTCATAATGTCACTTTTGCGCAAAGAACCTCAGGGATGGGCCTTTTCTCTCCAACCTAGTGATCCATGCTTTAGATCAGTGGATAGTTTTTTTTTCTGCTTTGGGTTTGTTGCATGATGATCCTGATCGTGTCTCATCAGCTGAGACTGAATTGAGACGTTTGAGGCAGGGATCAAGTAATGTGGAAAAATATTGTTCTCACTTCCGTCGGTGGTCTGCCCAGGTGGGGTGGAACGATTGAGCTTTGAAAAGTTTGTTTCTTGCAAGGCTAGGTGAAAGGGTTAAGGATTTGCTGATTGCTTATCCCACACCTGGAAACTTGCAGGAGGCAATGCAATTAGCTATACGGGTGGACAGGAGACTGCGTGCAAGGGTTAATGAGAGTAAATCCTCTGCCATGTCAGCTCCGAGTCTTGAGAAGGTCTGTACTGACTTTGGAGAGCCGATGGAGATTGGGGCGATGGCACCCCGCTCTCAGGAAAAAGACCGCAGATCTTCTGAAGGTTTGTGCTTTTATTGCGGGAAATCTGACCATTTTATTAAGAACTGTGTGCTTCGTATGAACAAAGAAAAAAAAAGGTCAGTTACGCCCGCATTGCCTGTTTAAATTCTAAGGGGGTATTTCTTTCTGCTACTACTGCTGCTCAGGAAGAATCAATTGAATTTCGGATATTTGTGGATTGTGGTTCTACTCTGAATGTGATTGATGGGGGATTCTTGGAAAAACTTAAATTAAAACCCAAACCTTTGTCATCCCCTATTGCTGTGGTTTCTGTCGATGGCTCCCCCTTGAAGAGTGTTACTCACAAGGTCTGTGAATTTCCCCTCACTATTAATGGTATTCACCAAGAAAATTTGGATTTGGTGGTATTAAATAATTTGCCTTCTCCAGTAATTTTGGGGTTACCCTGGTTAAAATTGCACAATCCTGTACTGGATTGGTCTACCAATGAAATTAAGTCCTGGAGCCCTAAGTGTTATGACAAGTGTTGTAACGGACGTATTGCTGCAGTGGAAAAAGGGGAATTGCCTGTACCTATTCAGGATTTTTGGAGAGTTTTTTTCTGAGAAGTCACAAATTTTGCCTCCCCATAGAGACTATGATTGCACCATTGAATTTGTCCCTGGAGCGACTCTTCCTAAAAGTCGTTTATTTAATCTTACTATTCCTGAGAGAAAGGCTTTGGAGGAATACATACAGACAAGCTTGGCCGCTGGTCACATTAGGCCTTCCAAGTCTCCTGTGGCTGTTGGATTTTTTTTTGATAAAAAAAAGGACGGCGGTTTACGTCCTTGTCTGGATTTTCGTGAGATTAATAAAATTACTGTACGCAATCCTTACCCACTGCCATTGATTCCTGATTTGTTTAACCAGTTAGTGGTTCTCTAAAATTGATCTCCGGGGGGCATACAATTTGTTGCGCATGAAGGAGGGTGATGAATGGAAGACTGCTTTTAACACTCCTGTGGGTCATTTTGAGAACCTGGTTATGCCTTTTGGTCTTACCAATGATCCAGCATTTTTTCAGAATCTGATTAATGACATCCTTAGACCTTTGATCGGCAAAAATGTGGTTGTGTATTTGGATGACATTTTGATTTATTCGCCAGATCTGGAGTCTCATTGGCGGAGCGTACGTGAGGTATTACAGCTATTAATTGACAATTCGCTTTTTTGCTAAGCTGGAGAAATGTGAGTTCGCTGTACAGAGAATTAGTTTTTTGGGCTATATTATCTCCAGCGAGGGCTTTGAGATGGACCCGGTTAAAGTTCAAGCTGTGCAGGAATGGCCTAGGCCTATTGGTTTGAAATTGATACAGAGGTTTTTGGGTTTCGCCAATTATTACAGAAAATTCATTTAAAAATTTTCTATTATTGTCAAACCACTGACCGATCTCACCAGGAAAGGTGCTAATGCGGTTCAGTGGACTACTGAGGCCATTGAGGCGTTTGTGTTTCTAAAGGAGAGGTTCAGCTCTGCTCCCATCCTTATGCAGCCTGATGTGACTAAGCCGTTTTTGGTTGAGGTTGATGCTTCTTCGGTGGGGGTTGGTGCGGTGTTGTCTCAGGAAAACAAGGATGGATTACATCCTTGTGCTTTTTTTTCAAAAAATTTTTCTGAGACTGAACTTAATTACGATATTGGTAATCGGGAATTGCTGGCTATTAAACTCGCATTTGAACACTGGCGCCACTTCTTGGAAGGTGCTGAATTTCCCATTCAGGTTTTCACTGATCATAAAAATCTGATCTATCTTGATGCTGCCAAGCGCTTGAATGCCCGTCAGGCTAGGTGGGCACTTTTTTTCTCGCGGTTTAATTTTTCCGTTACTTACATCCCGGGTACCAAGAATGTTAAAGCGGATGCTTTGTCTCGCAGCTTTTCTCCCATGGCCGGTGCTGAGCATTTTACAAGAAGGTGTTGTGATTGCTGCTTTGGACTCCGTTTTGGAAGATGAGATTCTTAAAGCACAGGAGAATGCCCCATCTAACACTCCCCATGGGAGGTTGTTTGTGCCTAGGACCTTTAGGAGAGATTTGTTTGTTGAGTGTCATGAGTCTCGGTTGGCAGGTCATCCAGGAATTTCTGAGACCAAGAGACTTGTGGGTTGCAGTTTTTGGTGGCCTGGATGGCAGAAGGAAGTCATTAAGTGGGTGCGTCAATGTACTGTGTGTGCTAGATCTAAGTCTTCGCATGCTCCTGCTGCGGGGTTGCTTTGCCCTCTGGAGGTTCCTAGTGCACCTTGGACACATCTGGCTATGGACTTTATTACTGACCTTCCCCCCTCTGAGGGTTTCACAGTCATCTGGGTGGTCGTGGACCGTTTTAGCAAGATGTGTCACTTGGTTCCTTTCATCAAACTGCCCTGCGCTAAGACACTCGCTAAGGCCTTTGTCAAGGAAATTGTCAGACTACATGGCGTTCCTACTGACATTGTTTCGGATAGGGGACCTCAGTTCGTGGCTCGTTTTTGGCGTGCCTTTTGTGACAGGTTGGGAGTTCATTTGTCATTTTCATCAGGATATCATCCTGAGTCTAATGGCCAGACAGAAAGGAAGAATCAGGATGTTGAGCAGTTCTTGCGTTGTTTTGTGGCAGACAATCAGGAGGGGTGGTCTGAGTTTCTGCCACTTGCTGAATTTGCTCTTAACAACCATACATCTTCTTCTGCTGGTTGTTCGCCTTTTTTTTGTTGTTCTGGGAGACATCCGTCTTTTGGGTCATTCTCCAAATTGGTATCGGCTGTGCCTGAGGAGGAGAGTTTTTCCGGTGATTTGGAGAGAGTTTGGACGGATGTGCGTGGTAATCTTCAGGAGGCTAACAAAAAATCTAAGAGGTACTTTGATAGGAAATGGCAAGAGGTTTTGTTTGCTATTGGTGACATGGTTTGGTTGTCCTCTAAGAATCTGCGGTTGAGGATTCCTTCGAAAAAATTGGGTCCCAAGTTTGTAGGGCCCTTTAAGGTGCTTCAGGTAGTTAACCAATCTGCTGTTAGGTTGGAGGTTCCTACCTCCTGGAAGATTAATCCGGTGTTTCATGTTTCTCTGTTGAAAAGAGCTTATGTATCAGATAGAGAAGCCACTGCCACTGTTCCTCCAGTGGTGGAGGACGGGGAATACGAAATTTCCCGCATCCTTAATTCTAGACGGTATAGAGGGAGTTTGCAGTATCTCGTCGCTTGGAAGGGTTTCGGACCCGAGGATAACTCATGGGTGAGGGCGGATGATGTTTCTGCTTCCAGACTTGTCAGAGCGTTTCACAAGAGGTTTACTGATAAGCCTGGGCCTAGGGGATCCGGAGGATCCTCATAGAAGAGGGGGTACTGTTAGAACTCTCCTGTTAGGTTTTTTCTATCTTGCTGGTCACATGACCTTTTTTGCCTATTTAGTCCTGCTCCGCCCTCCTGGCCTTGCTGGACTTCATTGTAATTTCTACTCTTAAGTTAGCCTGGTGCTTAGTTACCTTTCTCAGTCAGTTTAGCTAGGTCTTCGGACCTTTATGTTCTATGTTGTGTGTTTGTCTTTTACTGCTACAATTTCTGCTAGGAGGTGTCCAACTTTATCCCAGTCCCTAGTTCTTGTAGGGATCCCTCCCTTGCATCTATAGGTCTTCGTACAGACTAGCCGAGGACTTTAGCGGGTCTGATCGCAGGATCAGGTTCCCCGTTACATCGTAGGGATCTAGCTTAGTTCTATTGTAGGGACAGATCTCCTTTCTTTCCTTAGTGCTTGTAGCAGATCATAACAGTGGGGACCGCAGGGATCTGTACCGGGAGCCGTGGGGACCGCAGGGATCTGTACCGGGAGCAGTGGGGACAGCAGGGATCTGTACCGGGAGCCGTGGGGATTATAGGGATCTGTACCGGGAGAAGTGGGGACCGCACGTTTCTGTACTGGGAGCAGTGACTGCAGGGATCTGTACCGGGAGCAGTGGGGACAGCAGGGATCTGTACCGGGAGCAGTGGGGATTACAGGGATCTGTACCGGGAGCAGTGGGGACAGCAGGGATCTGTACTGGGAGCAGAGAAGACCGCAGGGATCTGTACTGGGAGCAGTGGGGACAGCAGGGATCTGTACTGGGAGCAGTGGGACCGCAGCTTTATACAGGGGCTGATACTATAATAGCTTTATTCAAGGGCCCGACACTATAACAGCTTTATACAGGGACCGACACTATAACAGCTTTATACAGGGGCCGACGCTATAACAGTTTTATACAGGGGCCGACGCTATAACAGCTTTATACAAGGGTTGGATGATATCCTCGATACACAGAACGGTTAAATTAGTGACATCTTAATGTATACTTACCTTGTAAAGTCTTCACATCCTGTTCCGTCCAGATGTGTCCGGATCCCAGAATTCCAAGCGGCGGAAGTTCGTCGACCGCCATATTGGAACACCCAAGAGATGGTGTCTCAATATGGAAACCGCTGGTGGTACCAGCCTCTTGCGCGGTACCACCAGCGGAACACTGTCGCGTTCACGCCGCACACACCGCCGCCGGGATCAGCCGAATGATTCACTGACCGCCGCCATCTTTGTACAGGAGGAGCGCATGCGCAGTTTTAATGTGACGCCGCTATCTGCCTGCACAGAGATGGCGGCAATCTGATTTACTGCGCCTACACGAATTCCGCGCAGGCGCAGTGAATAATTCGGCTGATCCCGGCGGTGTTCTCAAACGAGAGAACACATGAAGAAAGAAGACAGCAAAGGGGTGGAGAGAGAGAGCAGACAAGGGGGAGAGCACATGGGGTAGACAGGTCAAAGAAGAGATCACATCAGAGGAGAAGACAGCAGATGGGGGAGAGAGACAGAGCACAGGGGGGAGAGAGACAGAGCACAGGGGGAGAGAGACAGAGCACAGGAGGGAGACAGCTCAAACGGGACAGCACATGAGGGGAGAACACAGCACAGGAAGGAGAGAGACAGCAGACAAGGGGGAGAGCACATGGGGTAGACAGGTCAAAGAAGAGATCACATGAGAGGAGAAGACAGCAGATGGGGGAGAGAGACAGAGCACAGGGGGAGAGAGACAGAGCACAGGGGGGAGAGAGACAGAGCACAGGGGGGGGGACAGCTCAAACGGGACAGCACATGAGGTGAGAACACGGCACAGGAAGGAGAGAGACAGCAGACAAGGGGGAGAGCACATGGGGTAGACAGGTCAAAGAAGAGATCACATCAGAGGAGAAGACAGCAGATGGGGGAGAGAGACAGAGCACAGGGGGGAGAGAAACAGAGCACAGGGGGAGAGAGACAGAGCACAGGAGGGAGAGAGCTTAAACGGGACAGCACATGAGGGGAGAACACAGCACAGGAAGGAGAGAGACAGCAGACAAGGGGGAGAGCACATGGGGTAGACAGGTCAAAGAAGAGATCACATGAGAGGAGAAGACAGCAGATGGGGGAGAGAGACAGAGCACAGGGGGAGAGAGACAGAACACAGGGGGGAGAGAGACAGAGCACAGGGGGGGGGACAGCTCAAACGGGACAGCACATGGGGTGAGAACACGGCACAGGAAGGAGAGAGACAGCAGACAAGGGGGATAGCACATGGGGTAGACAGGTCAAAGAAGAGAGCACAGATGGGGGAAGTCAGCACATGGGGAGAGAGAGAGTGGATAGGTGGGTGAGCACATGGGGGGGAGAGATTCTCAACGCTCCACAGCCTGCCCCCATCGTGACATTACCGCCCTCCATGTAGTCTACTATATAATTGTCTTATCCCGTCTGTCTGTCTGTCTATCTATCTGTCTGTCTTTCTGTCTGTCTGTCTGTCCTGGAAATCCAGCGTCGCTCATTGGTCCGGCAGCGGCCAATCAGCGCCGCGGGATTTCTGAAAAAAGATGGCGGCCGTTAGCGGCTCATCTGCGGGACGGAGCTCAGCGGCGATGCAGCCGGGAGATGAACGCCGCGAGGACCTCGACCGCCGGACCCATCTGCGGGACGGAGATGCAGCCGGGAGATGACCGGCGCGAGGCGCTCATCTCCCGGCCGGTAGCAGCGGAAGGACCGCCGGCGTCGCTGACCTCCATGCGGAAGGGAGGAACGGGGAGCGGCGCTGCGGGTCGGGATACTTCTGCTGCGAGCGCCCGCTCATGTCCCGGGTTCTCGCTGCGAAAGTACCCGCACAGGCAGCGCCGCTCCCCGGTCCTCACGAAGACGATTCGATGATTGGTCGCGGTCTTCGGACCCGACCAATCACTGATCTTACCGCAAAAGTTAAACACTACTGAGCTGATTGGTCGTGGACGCTGCCCGTGACCAATCACCGATTTGGGCGCCAAATTTAAATATCGGACGCGACCAATCACTGATCTTGGCTCCACATTTAAACACCGCTGTGCTGATTGGTCGCTGACGCTGGGCGCGACCAATCACCGATTTTGGCGCCACATTTAAATAGCGTCCGCGACCAATCAGTACAGCGGTGTTTAAATGTGGAGCCAAGATCAGTGATTGGTCGCGGCCGATATTTAAATTTGGCGCCCAAATCGGTGATTGGTCACGGGCAGCGTCCGCGACCAATCAGCACAGTAGTGTTTAACTTTTGCGTTAATATCAGTGATTGGTCGCGGGCCAAGACCGCGACCAATCACCGATTTGTGCAGCACATTTAAATAGCGGCCGCGACCAATTGGATGTCTGCTCGCAGCAGAAGTATCCTGACCCGCAGCGCCGCTCCCCGGTCCTCCCTTCACACCCTAGCCGCTGATGTCCCCACAGTATCCGCATGGTGTTACAAAGGTCCGGACATTTGTGTTAAAAATCGCTGATTGGTCGCCGACGCTGGGCGCGACCAATCACCGATTTTGGCACCACATTTAAATAGCGTCGGCGACCAATCAGCGATTTTTAACACAAATGTCCGGACCTTTGTAACACCATGCGGATACTGTGGGGACATCAGCGGCTAGGGTGTGAAGGGAGGACCGGGGAGCGGCGCTGCGGGTCGGGATACTTCTGCTGCGAGCGCCCGCTCATGTCCCGGGTTCTCGCAGCGGAAGTATCCGCACAGGCAGCGCCGCTGACATCCATGCGGCTAGGGTGTGAAGGGAGGACCGGGGAGCGGCGCTGACATCCAATTGGTCGCGGACGCTATTTAAATGTGCCGCACAAATCGGTGATTGGTCGCGCCCAGCGTCGGCGACCAATCAGCACAGCGGTGTTTAAATGTGGAGCCAAGATCGGTGATTGGTTGCGGCCGATATTTAAATTTGGCGCCCTAATCGGTGATTGGTCGCGGGCAGCGCCAGGGACCAATCAGCGATTTTTAACACAAATGTCCGGACCTTTGTAACACCATGCGGATACTGTGGGGACATCAGCGGCTAGGGTGTGAAGGGAGGACCGGGGAGCGGCGCTGCGGGTCGGGACACTTCTGCTGCGAGCAGTCGCTCATCTCCCTGCTTCTCGCAGCGGAAGTAGCCGCACAGGCAGCGGCGCTCCCCGGTCCTCACTAATACGATTCCGCTCCCTGGTCCTCACCAATACGATTCGCTGATTGGTCGCGCTCTCCGCACGCGACCAATCAGTGATCTTGGCGCTAAAGTTAAACACCGCTCTGCTGATTGGTCGCGGCCGCTGCCCGCGACCAATCACCGATTTGGGCGCCACATTTAAATAGCGGCCGCGACCAATCACCGATCTTGCCGCCACATTTAAACACTGCTGTGCTGATTGGTCGCGGACGCCAGACGCGACCAATCAGCGATTTTGGCGCCAAATTTAAACAACGCTCTGCTGATTGATCGCGGTCGCTGGCCGAGATCAATCAGCAGTATTGGCGCCAAATTTAAACACCGCTCTGCTGATTAGTCGCGGTTGCCGGCCGCGACCAATCAGCGATTTTGGCGCCAAATTTAAACCCCGCTCTGCTAATTGGTCGCGGATTAAGGCCGCGACTAATCAGCATTATTGCCGCCAAATTTAAACACCGCTCTGCTGAATGGTCGCAACCGCCGGCCGCAACCAATCAGCATTATTGGCGCAAAATTTAAACCCCGCTCTGCTGATTGGTCACGTTCGCTGGCCGCGACCAATCAGCATTATTGGCGCAAAATTTAAACCCCGCTCTGCTGATTAGTCGCGACCGCCGGCCGTGACCAATCAGCGATATAGTCGCCAAATTTCAAGACCGCTTTGCTGATTGGTCGCGGTTGCTGGCCGCGACCAATCAGCGATTTTGGCGCCAAATTTAAACACCGCTCTGCTGATTGCGCCCGGTCTGCCGCATACATATTCTAGAATACCCGATGTGTTAGAATCCGGCCACCATCTAGTATTGTATAATTGGTAGAGAAATGAGAACTCTATGGACCGGGATCTTTTTTCAACCTATGTAACTATGAAGGTCCTTGTTGTGCGAGTTCTACTGAGTTGTGGCTTTGAATCCAGGACTCGTTGTTGGTCCCGCTCCTTCAATCGTAAATGATTTCTGCGGCCCCCCTCTACGTGTGTTCCAGGGTGTCTCCCAGTGCCTCCTTCTAATGCTTTTCAGCCCTTGCACTTAGTGCATAAGCTTTACCAATCTAGGGGTCCCATTTACAAATGGGAAAAAAATCCAGAAATCTCATGCAGACGATTCCTTTTTTTCCTTACTGAAAAGGAAAACTGCCGCATTTTTGAAATGAGAAAGTGTAAGAACGTAGCAAACACGCTGGGTGTGAATAAAGCCTAAGGGGTGGAGGAGGCGTTTTTTCTCCTTATAATTTTGTATTATATGCAAGTCATTATACAGGAAAGAGTGTTTCCTAACCTTTTTTTTCCTGCAAAAATTTATTTTATCTTCGGTTTTGGATGCTTTATTGTGAGTCCATAAAAGTGGCGAAATACTCTGACAACGTTGTTCCCAGCAGTGACCTGGGAGTCAGAGATGCTTCCAGGGGTCTTCCCCATGCTGTTCCCATGTCATTTGAGTGCGGTTTCCATCCATTTCAGCAATTATCCTCCTCCGCCCCCTTCCCTACTTGTAGGGTCCGCTGGAAAAATGCTCGAGTTTCCATTGACTTCCATTATACTCGGTACTGCAGGCGAGCACCCGAGCATCCGAACTGCTCGCTCATCACTAACTGTACATCATTCTATTTGGGGACCTCGTTTTTGGGATGGGGGCTTGTCACCGCCCTTGTGAATTGGCGATAAATGCCGTTTGTGGGATAGCCCCTTTAGATACCTGTGGTGTGAAACCATTTACCAGGATAATGATTGGGTCTAACTTCTTATAACTTTTTATTTGAAGTAAACTTTGCTAGATGAGATTTAGCTTTTTTGCAGGCCCTAGGTACAAGTGTCCGGCAATAAGTGCTGCCCTAAGTGCCAAATCCAGGCAGATCTTTGGGCCAACCAAAAGTTGGGAGACAGTGAGTATCGCTTGGTATGGAGGCAGTGGGACTACAGGCCCCGGGGAGGGGATCTTGTGCACTGGGGGGCAATGTATTTTGGACATTTACCTGGAGTTTTTGTAAAACCTTGGATGTAAGGAATAAAAAATAGTTGCATCGTTGACCTGCCTAGGTGGTTATTACAACCCACAATCTCAGAATTTCACAGAGCTTGAAGCTGAGGCCCAGAATAGTACGGAAGGAGACTAAAGACCTCTTAAACACACCGGTATTGGCTGCAGGAAGGGTACTTGGTGCGCTGGACCCAAGGAGTCTGCATATGCACCTGGAGGAGCTGGGGAGCACACAGAGAAGGTGTGGCGCACCCAGAAGAGCTGGGGAGCACCTGGAGGAGCTGGGGAGCATGTGGAGGAGCTCGAGAGAACCCAGAGGAGCTGTGCAGCACGCGTAAAAACTGGGGAGCACCTGGAGGAACTGGGGAGCACCTGGACAAGCTAGGTAGTACTTGGAGGAGCTAGAGTGCACCTAAACGAGCTGGGGAGCACCCGGAGGAGCTGGGAAGCACCCGGAGGAGCTGGGAAGCACCTGGAGGAGTTAGGGAAAACGAGGAAAAGCTGGGGATCACCCAGAAAAGCTAAGGAACACCTGGAAAAGCTGGGGGGAACCTGGATGAGCTAGTGAGAATCTGGAGCAGCACTAGAAAAAGCCTGGGAGCACCTGGAGGAGCTGAGAAGCAACTAGAGGAGCTGAGGAGCACCCAGGAAAGCTGGGGAGCACCGGGAGCAGCTGGGGAGCACCAGGAGAAGCTGGGAAGCACCTGGAGGAGCTGGAAAGCACCCAGAGGAGCTAGTGAGCACCTGGAAGAACTGGGGAGCACCTGAAGGAGCTGGGGAGCACCCGAAGGAGCTGGGAGTACCTGTAGGAACTGGAAGCACCTGGAGGAGCTGGGAAGCATCCAAAAAAGCTGTGAAGCACCAGGACAAGATGGAGAGTACCTGAAGAAGCTAGGGTGCACCTAAATGACCTGGGAAGCACCCAGAAAAGCTGGGGAGCTCCCAGAGGAGCTGGGAAGCACCCGGAGGAGTTGGGAAGAACCAGGAAAAGCTGGGTATTACCCAGAAAAGCTAAGGAACACCTGGAAAAGCTGAGGAGTACCTGGAGGAGCTGGGGAGCACCTGGAAAAGCTGGGGGGAACCTGGATGAGCTAGTGAGAATCTGGAGCAGCACTAGGAAAAGCCTGGGAGCACCTGGAGGAGCTGAGGAGCAACCAGAGGAGCTGAGGACCCAAGAAAGCAGGGGAGCACCGGGAGCAGCTGGGGAGCACCTGGAGAAGCTGAGAAGCACCAGGAGAAGCTGGGTAGCACTTGGAAGAGCTGGAAAGGACCCAGAGGAGCTAGTGAGCACCTGGAAGAACTGGGGAGCACCTGAAGGAGCTGGGGAGCACCCAAAGGAGCTGGGAGTACCTGTAGGAACTGGAAGCACCTGGAGGAGCTGGGAAGCATCCAAAAAAGCTGGGGAGCACCCGGACAAGCGGGAGAGTACCTGGAGAAGCTAAGGTGCACCTAAACAAGCTTGGAAGCACCCAGAAAAGCTGGGAAGCACCCGGAGGACCTGGGAAGCATCAGGAAAATCTGGGGAACACCTGGAAAAGCTAAGGGACATCTGGAAAAGCGGGAGAGTACCTGGAGAAGCTAAGGTGCACCTAAACAAGCTGGGAAGCACCCAGAAAAGCTGGGAAGAACCCGGCACACACCTCATACACTGTATACATACAGCACACACCTCATACACTGTATACATACAGCACACACCTCATACACGGTATACATACAGCACCCACTTCATACACTGCATACATACAGCACACACCTCATACACTGCATACATACAGCACACACCTCATACTCTGCATACATACAGCACACACCTCATACACTGTATACATACAGCACACACCTCATACACTGCATACACACAGCACACACCTCATACACTGTATACATACAGCACACACCTCATACACTGTATACATACAGCACACACCTCATACACTGCATACACACAGCACACACCTCATACACTGTATACACACAGCACACACCTCATATACTGTATACATACAGCACACACCTCATATACTGTATACACACAGCACACACCTCATACACTGCATACACACAGCACACACCTCATACACTGTATACACACAGCACACACCTCATATACTGTATACACACAGCACACACCTCATATACTGTATACACACAGCACACACCTCATACATCGTATATATACAGCACACACCTCATACACTGCATACACACAGCACACACCTCATACACTGCATACATACAGCACACACCTCATACACTGCATATATACAGCACACACCTCATACACTGTATACATACAGCACACACCTCATACACTGCATACATACACCACACACTTCATACACTGCATACACACAGCACACACCTCATACACTGCATACATACAGCACACACCTCATACACTGTATACATACAGCACACACCTCATACACTGCATACATACAGCACCCACCTCATACACTGTATACATACAGCATGTCAAGGAAAACACTCTTGGTTAGACCTTGCAGCCCTCTGGCGCCCCCTTAGCCTGCTGGTCAAACACGGTATTGACCGGGGATAAGCATGGGCTCTAATTTATGTCGACTATTGTGGCACGTGATGTGAGAGGACATATATATACCACCAGTTCCTTCCAGGAACGTATAGTAATGCAGCGCCTTGCTTGGCATTACTGTATGGTCCAGGGTATGTTTTGGCTGACCAGTTACCTCCCCCTCAGCTGACTGGTCACATGACTGTGACATCACACAGGTCCTTCTGCACACCGAAGGTCTGAACACTTGACTGTGACATCAGCTCAGGTCCTGTCTGTGTGTGTGTGTGCTACAGGATATAAAAACCCTGTTAATTTGAGACAGGTGTGAGATAGGCGTGAGGCCGGTTCCTCGTGTGTGGGACACCGTTCGTGTAAGGCCTAGTGAGGCCGAGTGAAGCCTGGCAGCCTGAAAGGTCGAGTCTGGATCCTGTGTGTGGATGCTAGTGGCCTTGCAGGGAAAGCCGGCTTGGTGAAGAGTCCTGAAAGGCGCAGGCTGGATGTCAAGTGTGAAAGACATACCAGTAGTCTTAGAGGGAGCGACGGCTAGAGACCCCCATCTGGGAAGCCGCAAAGCCACAGTGGTGGCAAATCAAATGGACGGAAGCAGCTAAAACCCGGCAAATGTAATCCACTGCGTTATATGGACATTGATATTGACATTGATAATTTATTACCTTGCTGAAGGCTGTACCTGGAGCCAAGTGGGCCTGTCTGCCACTTGGGGCTCGTGGATATTATATGTGTGAACAGCAGTTTATGATGATAATAAACGGCTGCATTGTGAAATACCGGAAGGACATTGCACGTGTGCTTGATTTACCCGATGCAGCGAGTATCCCCCAGTATGATGACTAGCGCTGCCTTACATATGGTTCGAGAATGCGGGCAACTGCAGCCCGGTTGCTAGCGGCAACGACAACCCGGTTGCTAGGGGCAACTGCAGCCCGCTTGCTAGCGGCAAAGACAGCCCGGTTGCTAGGGGCAACGGCACAGGACGGCGAGTGTGGATAAAAGCATCTGGCTGCAACTCGGCGGGGTTGCGAAGATTATCATCGCACTGAAACCTGGCTTGCTGTGGCTCGGCGGGGCAACGAAAATTTTTCGGGGAGAGCGGTGAAGTTTTAGTGTGAACAGCATACCGCGATGGCTATGAGCAAAGCAGCCGATGTGTTTGGAGCTATTGAGCGATTGAAGGGCCGGTTGGGACCGGAGCAGGTATTTGGGAAACGTCTACTGGACATGGTGCAGGAACCGCAGGAGCTGGGGGCACCATATGGAATGGCGGCAGTGGACCATTCTATGAACTCTCCAGGGGCGCCATTGTTGTCCCAGAGTGCCCGGGGAGGTGGTAAGAGCTGTTGTGAACTAAGTCCTAAGACTATTGCTGATTTTTTTTCTAAAAATTACCCTGCCGGTGTGATTGTTAAAAAGGGGGCGGAGTCTAAAAAAGGTTGCGGATTTTCACAAGAGTGTGGAGTGTAGAAAACTGAAAATTGTTACTGGTTGTGGGTTGGTACCTCCTAAAAATGACAATGTGACCGTTGATAACGGGGTAGCTCCAGTAGAAGGGGGTGACGTCAAAGTGGGAGGTGACCTGTTAGTCCACAACACCATGGGGAATGACACAGACCCCGTAGCTGACGGTGACACTACGAAAGTAGAAGGAGAGGTCAGTCAGGAGGGGCTAGACGAGGTGAGAAAGTCCCCATCTCGTAGACGGCGCAAGGGCCACAAAAAGGTTGCTCCTGTAGTCTTCGCTGAAAGAGAAAATAAAAAAAATTTAATGGTGTGTGCCATTGTTTCAAGGGTGGATCCTCCTTTCGAGGCAGAAGAGGAGGTGACGTTGCCAGTAGCAACCTCCGGTACAGTACCAAGTCAGAAGGATCTGACAGCCTTGAAAGAGGAGGCGGCCAGTTGTGACCAAGAGCTGGAGCCTATCAGGCAGCAGTGTCAGAGTGACATGCAACAACTATGTGGAAACCTGGAGATCGTGTCCTCAGACCAGCAGAGCCTGGAGTCTGAAAGGCAGAAATTATACCAGGTTGTGAGGAATTTACAGCGAGACCTGAAGGGAAGCAACGAGGAAATTAACCAGTGGAAGGAAATGTACTACGAAATTAAGGAGGACCGCCGCAAAATCCAGGGAGAGCTTTTGCAGTTGAAGCTTGAGAAGGAGACGCGGCATGATGGAGTTTCTGGACGTGATCAGGAACTAGAACGACTGTGCGAACAGTTCAACCAGGAGCTGTGTGAATCCAAAAAGGAGTATGGGGAACTCATGAGGGAGCTGCAGCAATTCCAGGACCAAGTAAAGCCTCTAATACAGGAGAAGGAGCGGCTGGAGGACTCTCTGTACCAGCGAGACCAGGAGCTATCCGCCCTGAAAGAGGCAGTAAAAGTTGAAGTGTCTGGTCACGACCATGAGGCAGAAAAGAGGCATGAAAAGTTCAGTGAGGAACTGCAACAGATTAAGAGAGATTATGAGGATCTCCTCAAGGTTAAAGAAAAACTAGAGGAGGATAAGGCGGATGCAGAGCAAGTGCGCCAAGTGGTTGAGACCACTCTGCAAAACACCCGTGATGAAAATGGTGATCTTCGCAGAAAGACCTTAGGTCTGGAAGCTCAGGTGAAGGAGCTGCAGACGTTCTGTGATAATCTCCAGAGGGCAGAGACGTGCCTGAAGGAAAGAATCAGCAATATGGAAGCTGAGTGGGAAAAGATGGAGTCTGTCGGAGAAGCCACAGACCAGGGCCAGGAGTTGGCCACTGGAGATGGGAGGTATGAAGCAGATACTTCCTCGAGTGATGTGAGTTCGGATGATTCAGTGGATGTAGGAGCCGAGATCAAGGAGTCGCTACAAGCCCATTTGAAGCAAGAGAAGCTTGAGAGACTGGCTGTTGAGAGCCGAGTGGGCGCATTGGAGACAGAGAGGTCTGATAGAACTCTACTGTTAAAGGAACAGTTGAAGCAGGAAGAGCTTCAGAGACGGGCCGCTGAGAGGCGAGTGGCGGAGCTAGAGAAAGAAGTTTCCGGGCTCAAAAGCCACCTGACAAAGTATCACTCAGTGAAAGAGGCCTCCTTGGAGAAGAAAAAGGGCAAACACGTTACACTCACTCCCTTATACCATGAGAAGGTGGACCTGAGGAGAGCTAAGAGAGTGTTAACAGAAGATAAATATGAAATGGAAGTGGTCAGGACAAAAATTCGTGAATTTGTAGCTGTGAGTCAGCTCAGGGGAAGCATACAGGGTGAAGAAGTTGGAAGTCAGTTGTCCCTGAAACCTGAGCTGGTTGATCGTCTGGAAACCACTGGTGAGACCGAAACGTCTCGGTACAAGTGCCTCGTAGATGTACCCGAGGATTTGAGGGAAGAATGCACCAGTGAGTACGTGCATGAGGAATTTAAGAAGGCCGTGGGAGCCGGTAAGGTGTACTTGACCTCAGAAGCTAAACAGCTGGTGGTCCAGTCCACGACCGAAGTCACAGTGAAGAGGGTGGCTATCCTAAGGCCGTTAGACGACTGGAGCTTATGAGAAATGCTCAAAGTCTGCGGGAAGAGGTCATCCGGGTGCCTCATGTTCTGGTGAGAAAGCTCGTTGGGAGAAATGGTCGTGCCATGCAGATGATGGTCAAGAAGTCTGGTGTGGTGAAAGTAAGCAGTCCACGTGATCGTCAGAACTGGATACCAGACGAAGACGGCATGGTGTCATTCTTCGCTGTAGGAACGGAAGAAAGTCTTGCTTATATGAGCATGCTGATAGAGTACCGAGTGATCTACCTGCGAGAGGTAGAACAGTTGAATCTCGCTAGACTGCGAGTGGATAGACAGCATCATCTGAGCAGCAGAAGAGGGCAGCCGTCTAGAAATTGTGAGACCAGACAGAGAAAGGGCCCCCTAAATAACAGAACAGCTATAGCTGAAGTTAGTGACCTTTCAAGATGTCCTGAAAGTAGTGGCATGGGTTTAGAGGTAGTGAGACCTCCAGTTACTCAGGTTTGAGAGGCCCATACAAACGACCCAATAGAGTACAGGACAGTACGGAGTCTAACCGGACCTTGGATACCAGGGCATATGAGTCACACTGCTGTATGACTGACCGCTGGGAGCGGGGGAGACCTGACAAGGTTACAACTGACAGCTGGGAGCGGGGGAGCTCTGACAAGGTTACGACCCGGAAAGGTGACCTGACGAAGTCAGTGACATTGACAGATGGTAGGTCCCTAAGGAATGGGCTAATGTCGAGGACTAATGTTCCAGGGGCTGGACAACGCAAATGTCAAGTACATGGTCTCGGTGTGTACTGTGGGTTATAGTGGTTTATGTATGTTATGTGTTCAACACCACAAGTTTGAACAGAGGGGGGGGGGGGGGATATGTAATGCAGTGCCTTGCTTGGCATTACTGTATGGTCCAGGGTATGTTTTGGCCGACCAGTTACCTCCCCCTCAGCTGACTGGTCACATGACTGTGACATCACACACGTCCTTCTGCACACCGAAGGTCTGAACACTTGACTGTGACATCAGCTCAGGTCCTGTCTGTGTGTGTGTGTGTGCTACAGGATATAAAAACCCTGTTAATTTGAGACAGGTGTGAGATAGGCATGAGGCCTGTTCCCCGTGCGTGGTACACCGTTCGTGTGAGGCCGAGTGAAGCCTGGCAGCCTGAAAGGTCGAGCCTGGATCCTGTGTGTGGATGCTAGTGGCCTTGCAGGGAAAGCCGGCTTGGTGAAGAGTCCTGAAAGGCGCAGGCTGGATGTCAAGTGTGAAAGACATACCAGTAGCCTTAGAGGGAGCGACGGCTAGAGACCCCCATCTGGGAAGCCGCAAAGCCACAGTGGTGGCAAACCAAATGGACGGAAGCAGCTAAAACCCGGCAAAGGTAATCCACTGCGTTATATGGACATTGATATGGACATTGATAATTTATTACCTTGCTGAAGGCTGTACCTGGAGCCAAGTGGGCCTGTCTGCCACTTGGGGCTAGTGGACATTATATGTGTGAACAGCGGTTTATGATAATAATAAACGGCTGCATTGTGAAATACCGGAAGGACATTGCACGTGTGCTTGATTTACCCGGTGCAGCGAGTATCCCCCAGTATGATGACTAGCGCTGCCTTACAGTATATATACCTCCGACCAGCCACCCTCAAACCACAATATCACATAAATACTGGTATACTGCCACCACCGATCGCTTAACAGGTGGATCGGGTACCCGTAACGGAACGTGAATTAGCGGGTGAGGAACGTGTTTGCTCGACATAGGACAAGAAGAACGAAGCTGGTAAATAATACTGGTTTACTCACGAAAGTGGGCAGTGTTTACAAAAGATATACAAGATATTATAAAAGAGACAATTTACATATATGCATAAAACAGTTATTAAAATAAAAGGGGTAAATAATAGCAAAACCTGCGCCACGAGGTGATGGTCTCAGATTCTGTGGGGGGGAGGCGGCTCCCCAGAAATTAGATGTGATTCTTCAACGCAGCGAGGTGTGCATGCGTCTGACGTCCCAGGCAAGAATGACTTAAAAATGGCCGTTCTGGTTTTTAGTAAGGGGCCAAAACATTGGGAGACACCCCTGTTGTTTACCTCAGACGGGGGCTCGGTTTTGTGAACCCACCCAGCTGCAGGAGACATAAAAATCCTTCAGATTTCATATCTTGGTATGGGGGAGTCCCACATCCAAGATGGAGACATCATGTTTGCCGTCATCACTATTCATGAAGATGGATATTAAATATGATATCTCTATGACGCTCAGAAGCTCAGAACCCATTTCTCGGGCTTCAGGTGGTCTCCCAGCCACGAAAACCACACCATCACAATTGGTTGGAAAAAGGTGACCATCTCAAAAATGTGGTCCGTGTGTTTGTGACCGTCATGTGCATTATTAAAATCGACATTAAAAGTTTGTACAGATAGACAATAGGATTTTTGGAGGGTATTTCCAGTTTACCAGAAGGCTTGCTCTGGGATGAGGCTTTATGGTGCTCATAAAAATTCCTGGTTTTGGGGGAAGTACGAGTGAGTACTATGTAGCTTCTTCCAAATGAGCAGGAGGGTGGAGATTTAAGACATCTCTCATTTTTAAAACTAGGACAAAAATACATTTTGCCTGACACAGCACACACCTCATACACTGCATACATACAGCACACACCTCATACACTGTATACATACAGCACACACCTCACACACTGTATACATACAGCACACACCTCATACACTGTATACATACAGCACACACCTCATACACTGTATACACACAGCACACACCTCATACACTGTATACACACAGCACACACCTCATATACTGCATACACACAGCACACACCTCATACACTGCATATATACAGCACACACCTCATACACTGCATACATACAGCACACACCTCATACACTGCATACATACAGCACACACCTCATACACTGTATACATACAGCACACACCTCATACACTGTATACATACAGCACACACCTCATACACTGTATACATACAGCACACACCTCATACACTGTATACATACAGCACACACCTCATACACTGTATACATACAACACACACCTCATACACTGTATACACACAGCACACACCTCATACACTGTATACACACAGCACACACCTCATACACTGTATACATACAGCACACACCTCATACACTGTATACACACAGCACACACCTCATACACTGTATACACACAGCACACACCTCATACACTGTATACACACAGCACACACCTCATATACTGCATACACACAGCACACACCTCATACACTGCATACATACAGCACACACCTCATACACTGTATACACACAGCACACACCTCACACACTGTATACATACAGCACACACCTCATACACTGTATACATACAGCACACACCTCATACACTGTATACACACAGCACACACCTCATACACTGTATACACACAGCACACACCTCATATACTGCATACACACAGCACACACCTCATACACTGCATATATACAGCACACACCTCATACACTGCATACATACAGCACACACCTCATACACTGTATACATACAGCACACACCTCATACACTGTATACATACAGCACACACCTCATACACTGTATACATACAGCACACACCTCATACACTGTATACATACAGCACACACCTCATACACTGTATACACACAGCACACACCTCATACACTGTATACACACAGCACACACCTCATACACTGTATACACACAGCACACACCTCATATACTGCATACACACAGCACACACCTCATACACTGCATACATACAGCACACACCTCATACACTGTATACACACAGCACACACCTCATACACTGTATACACACAGCACACACCTCATATACTGCATACACACAGCACACACCTCATACACTGCATACATACAGCACCCTACTGAAGCACATGTGGAATTGTATAATGCTGGGAAATAGTGACCACAACATTATACAATTCCACATGTGCTTCAGTAGGTGCCCAGCAAGGGAGTCACAAAAACACCGAACTTCAGGAGGGCAAAGTTTGATCAGCTAAGAGATGCCCTTCACCTTATAGACTGGGATAGTACCTTCAGTAATAGGAGCACGGATAGAAAATGGGAAATTTTCAAAACAGTCCTACATAGTCACTGTAGAAGGTCCATACCTTATGGGAATAAAAGGGCTAGGAATAGGAGGAAGCCAATGTGGCTAAATAAGGAGGTCAAGAGGGCAATGAAAAACAAAAAAGGGCTTTCGGTAAACTTAAACAAGAAGGCAGCGAGGAAGCGCTAATATCTTATAGGGAAAAAAACAAAATCTGTAAGAAACAAATAAGAATAGCAAAAGAGGAGACAGAGAGACTAATTGCCAAGGAAAGTAAAACCAATCCCAAACTGTTCTTTAACTATATAAACAGTAAAAGGATTAAAACTGATGGCGTTGGCCCATTGAAAAATAACCTGGGTAAAATCATAGAGGGCGATGAGGGTAAAGCAAACCTACTCAATAGCTTCTTCTCCACTGTTCTCACAAAAGAAAACAATTTATCGGAGGAAATGCAGAGTGATAAAGTAAACCCTCCACTAAATATCACCCACCTAACCCAGGAGGAAGCTCAGAAACGCCTAAATAATATCAAAATAGACAAGTCACCAGGCCCAGATGGCATACACCCCCGGGTACTAAAAGAATTAAGTAATGTGATAGACAGACCGCTGTATCTTATATTCAAGCACTCTTTATGGACAGGGACTGTCCCACTAGACTGGCGCCAAGCAAATGTGGTACCAGTATTCAAAAAGGGGTCTAAAAGTGACCCTGGGAACTATAGAGCAGTCAGCTTAACGTCTGTTGTGGGTAAATTGTTTGAAGGATTTCTTAGAGATGCTATTGTAGAATATCTTAATGATAATAACTGTCTAACTCCATATCAACATGGATTCATGAGGGATTGCTCCTGATGGCCTTCTACGAGGAGGTGAGCTCACAGCTGGACCGGGGAGAGTCAGTGGATGTTGTAGACCTTGACTTCTCCAAAGCGTTTGATACCGTGCCACACAAAAGGTTGGTATATAAAATGAGAATGCTTGGTCTGGGGGATAATGTGTGCAAGTGGGTAAATAGCTGGCTGAGTGATAGAAAGCAGAGGGTGGTTATCAATGGTGTAAGCTCAGGGGG
Organism: Phyllobates terribilis; assembly: GCF_046119375.1. Classification (NCBI taxonomy): domain Eukaryota; kingdom Metazoa; phylum Chordata; class Amphibia; order Anura; family Dendrobatidae; genus Phyllobates; species Phyllobates terribilis. Next base: position 207,988,734 of record NW_027362770.1, on the reverse strand, counting down.
TGTCAGGGTTACTAGCGGGGGGCCTCAAGGGTCTGTCTTGGGCCCTATATTATTTAATATATTTATTAATGATCTAGTGGAAGGGTTGCATAGTAAAATAGCAATATTGGCCTCTCTTGAACTCATTAAGTGAGTTGGACATCACCACTTCCTCTCCCAGAGTGTTCCAGAGTCTCACGGCTCTGACCGTAAAGAATCCCCTTCTATGCTGGTGCAGGAACCTCCTTTCCTCCAGACGCATAGTGTGCCCCCTCGTCTTTGTCACCATCCTTGGTATAAACAGGTCATGGGAGAGATCTCTGTACTGCCCCCTGATGTATTTATACATGTTTATGAGGTCTCCCCTAAGCCTTCTCTTTTCCAACGTAAATAGGCCTAATTTTGACAACCTCTCTGGGTATTCTAGTCCCTCCATTCCCTTTATTACCTTAGTCGCCCTCCTTTGTACCCTCTCTAGCTCCAATATGTCTTTCCTGAGCACCGGAGCCCAGAACTGTGCACAATATTCTAAGTGCGGCCTTACCAGCGCTTTATACAGAGGAAGAACAATGTTCTCATCATATGCCCCTATTCCTCTTCTGATGCATGCCATGACTCTATTTGCCTTCGCAGCTGCTGCCTGACACTGGGCACTCCAATTTAATTTGCTATTAACCAACACGCCCAGGTCCTTCTCCATGTCAGATTTCCCCAACGGTTTCCCATTTAATATGTATGGGTGACTGCTGTTTTTCTTTCCCATGTGCATGACCTTACATTTATCGGCATTGAACCCCATTTGCCATTTTTTGGCCCAACTCCCCAATTTATCTAAATCCTCCTGTAGCTGTGCTCTATCCTCATCTGTATTAAATACTTTACAAAGTATGTTAAGTGTGTGCTGTGTGTATAGTGTATGAGGCGTGTGCTGTATGTATACAGTGTATGAGGTGTGTGCTGTATGTATGCGGTGTATGAGGTGTGTGCTGTGTGTATAGTGTATGAGGCGTGTGCTGTATGTATACAGTGTATGAGGTGTGTGCTGTATGTATACAGTGTATGAGGTGTGTGCTGTATGTATACGGTGTATGAGGTGTGTGCTGTGTGTATGCAGTGTATGAGGTGTGTGCTGTATGTATACAGTGTATGAGGTGTGTGCTGTATGTATGCAGTGTATGAGGTGTGTGCTGTATGTATGCAGAGTATGAGGTGTGTGCTGTATGTATACAGTGTATGAGGTGTGTGCTGTGTGTATGCAGTGTATGAGGTGTGTGGTGTATGTATACGGTGTATGAGGTGTGTGCTGTATGTATGCAGTGTATGAGGTGTGTGCTGTGTGTATACAGTGTATGAGGTGTGTGCTGTGTGTATGCAGTGTATGAGGTGTGTGCTGTGTGTATACAGTGTATGAGGTGTGTGCTGTATGCATACAGTGTATGAGGTGTGTGCTGTGTGTATGCGGTGTATGAGGTGTATGCTGTGTGTATGCGGTGTATGAGGTGTGTGCTGTGTGTATACAGTGTATGAGGTGTGTGCTGTATGTATACAGTGTATGAGGTGTGTGCTGTATGTATACAGTGTATGAGGTGTGTGCTGTATGTATACAGTGTATGAGGTGTGTGCTGTATGTATACAGTGTATGAGGTGTGTGCTGTATGTATGCAGTGTATGAGGTGTGTGCTGTATGTATGCAGTGTATGAGGTGTGTGCTGTATGTATGTAGTGTATGAGGTGTGTGCTGTATGTATACAGTGTATGAGGTGTGTGCTGTATGTATGCAGTGTATGAGGTGTGTGCTGTATGTATGCAGTGTATGAGGTGTGTGCTGTGTGTATACAGTGTATGAGGTGTGTGCTGTATGTATGTAGTGTATGAGGTGTGTGCTGTATGTATACAGTGTATGAGGTGTGTGCTGTATGTATGTAGTGTATGAGGTGTGTGCTGTATGTATACAGTGTATGAGGTGTGTGCTGTATGTATGCAGTGTATGAGGTGTGTGCTGTATGTATGCAGTGTATGAGGTGTGTGCTGTGTGTATACAGTGTATGAGGTGTGTGCTGTATGTATACAGTGTATGAGGTGTGTGCTGTATGTATGCAGTGTATGAGGTGTGTGCTGTATGTATGCAGTGTATGAGGTGTGTGCTGTGTGTATACAGTGTATGAGGTGTGTGCTGTATGTATGCAGTGTATGAGGTGTGTGCTGTATGTATGCAGTGTATGAGGTGTGTGCTGTATGTATGCAGTGTATGAGGTGTGTGCTGTATGTATGCAGTGTATGAGGTGTGTGCTGTGTGTATGCGGTGTATGAGGTGTGTGCTGTATGTATGTAGTGTATGAGGTGTGTGCTGTATGTATGTAGTGTATGAGGTGTGTGCTGTGTGTATACGGTGTATGAGGTGTGTGCTGTGTGTATGCAGTGTATGAGGTGTGTGCTGTATGTATGCAGTGTATGAGGTGTGTGCTGTATGCAGTGTATGAGGTGTGTGCTGTATGTATGCAGTGTATGAGGTGTGTGCTGTGTGTATACAGTGTATGAGGTGTGTGCTGTGTGTATACAGTGTATGAGGTGTGTGCTGTATGCATACAGTGTATGAGGTGTGTGCTGTGTGTATGCGGTGTATGAGGTGTATGCTGTGTGTATGCGGTGTATGAGGTGTGTGCTGTGTGTATACAGTGTATGAGGTGTGTGCTGTATGTATACAGTCTATGAGGTGTGTGCTGTATGTATACAGTGTATGAGGTGTGTGCTGTATGTATACAGTGTATGAGGTGTGTGCTGTATGTATACAGTCTATGAGGTGTGTGCTGTATGTATACAGTGTATGAGGTGTGTGCTGTGTGTATACAGTGTATGAGGTGTGTGCTGTATGTATGCAGTGTATGAGGTGTGTGCTGTATGTATGCAGTGTATGAGGTGTGTGCTGTATGTATGTAGTGTATGAGGTGTGTGCTGTATGTATGCGGTGTATGAGGTGTGTGCTGTGTGTATGCGGTGTATGAGGTGTGTGCTGTATGTATGTAGTGTATGAGGTGTGTGCTGTATGTATGTAGTGTATGAGGTGTGTGCTGTATGTATGCAGTGTATGAGGTGTGTGCTGTATGTATGCAGTGTATGAGGTGTGTGCTGTGTGTATGCAGTGTATGAGGTGTGTGCTGTATGTATACAGTGTATGAGGTGTGTGCTGTATGTATGCAGTGTATGAGGTGTGTGCTGTGTGTATACAGTGTATGAGGTGTGTGCTGTATGTATGCGGTGTATGAGGTGTGTGCTGTATGTATGTAGTGTATGAGGTGTGTGCTGTGTGTATACGGTGTATGAGGTGTGTGCTGTGTGTATGCAGTGTATGAGGTGTGTGCTGTATGTATGCAGTGTATGAGGTGTGTGCTGTATGTATGCAGTGTATGAGGTGTGTGCTGTGTGTATGCAGTGTATGAGGTGTGTGCTGTATGTATACAGTGTATGAGGTGTGTGCTGTATGTATGTAGTGTATGAGGTGTGTGCTGTATGTATACAGTGTATGAGGTGTGTGCTGTGTGTATGCAGTGTATGAGGTGTGTGCTGTGTGTATACAGTGTATGAGGTGTGTGCTGTGTGTATACAGTGTATGAGGTGTGTGCTGTATGTATGCAGTGTATGAGGTGTGTGCTGTGTGTATGCAGTGTATGAGGTGTGTGCTGTGTGTATACAGTGTATGAGGTGTGTGCTGTATGTATGTAGTGTATGAGGTGTGTGCTGTATGTATACAGTGTATGAGGTGTGTGCTGTGTGTATGCAGTGTATGAGGTGGGTGCTGTATGTATACAGTGTATGAGGTGTGTGCTGTATGTATACAGTGTATGAGGTGTGTGCTGTATATATGCAGTGTATGAGTTGTGTGCTGTGTGTATGCAGTGTATGAGGTGTGTGCTGTATGTATACAGTGTATGAGGTGTGTGCTGTGTGTATACAGTGTATGAGGTGTGTGCTGTATGTATACAGTGTATGAGGTGTGTGCTGTGTGTATACAGTGTATGAGGTGTGTGCTGTGTGTATGCAGTGTATGAGGTGTGTGTTGTATGTATGCAGTGTATGAGGTGTGTGCTGTGTGTATACAGTGTATGAGGTGTGTGCTGTATGTATGCGGTGTATGAGGTGTGTGCTGTATGTATGCAGTGTATGAGGTGTGTGCTGTATGTATGCGGTGTATGAGGTGTGTGCTGTATGTATACGGTGTATGAGGTGTGTGCTGTATGTATGCAGTGTATGAGGTGTGTGCTGTGTGTATGCAGTGTATGAGGTGTGTGCTGTGTGTATACAGTGTATGAGGTGTGTGCTGTATGTATACAGTGTATGAGGTGTGTGCTGTATGTATGCGGTGTATGAGGTGTGTGCTGTATGTATACGGTGTATGAGGTGTGTGCTGTATGTATACGGTGTATGAGGTGTGTGCTGTATGTATACAGTGTATGAGGTGTGTGCTGTATGTATACAGTGTATGAGGTGTGTGCTGTATGTATGCAGTGTATGAGGTGTGTGCTGTGTGTATGCAGTGTATGAGTTGTGTGCTGTGTGTATGCAGTGTATGAGGTGTGTGCTGTATGTATACAGTGTATGAGGTGTGTGCTGTATGTATACGGTGTATGAGGTGTGTGCTGTATGTATACAGTGTATGAGGTGTGTGCTGTATGTATGCAGTGTATGAGGTGTGTGCTGTGTGTATGCAGTGTATGAGTTGTGTGCTGTGTGTATGCAGTGTATGAGGTGTGTGCTGTATGTATACAGTGTATGAGGTGTGTGCTATGTGTATACAGTGTATGAGGTGTGTGCTGTGTGTATGCAGTGTATGAGGTGTGTGTTGTATGTATGCAGTGTATGAGGTGTGTGCTGTATGTATGCAGTGTATGAGGTGTGTGCTGTGTGTATACAGTGTATGAGGTGTGTGCTGTATGTATACAGTGTATGAGGTGTGTGCTGTATGTATGCGGTGTATGAGGTGTGTGCTGTATGTATACGGTGTATGAGGTGTGTGCTGTATGTATACGGTGTATGAGGTGTGTGCTGTATGTATACAGTGTATGAGGTGTGTGCTGTATGTATATAGTGTATGAGGTGTGTGCTGTATGTATGCAGTGTATGAGGTATGTGCTGTGTGTATGCAGTGTATGAGGTGTGTGCTGTATGTATGCAGTGTATGAGGTATGTGCTGTGTGTATACAGTGTATGAGGTGTGTGCTGTATGTATACAGTGTATGAGGTGTGTGCTGTATGTATGCAGTGTATGAGGTGTGTGCTGTATGTATACAGTGTATGAGGTGTGTGCTGTATGTATACAGTGTATGAGGCGTGTGCTGTGTGTATGCAGTGTATGAGGCGTGTGCTGTGTGTATACAGTGTATGAGGTGTGTGCTGTATGTATACAGTGTATGAGGTGTGTGCTGTATGTATACAGTGTATGAGTTGTGTGCTGTGTGTATGCAGTGTATGAGGTGTGTGCTGTGTGTATACAGTGTATGAGGTGTGTGCTGTGTGTATACAGTGTGTGCTGTGTGTATACAGTGTATGAGGTGTGTGCTGTGTGTATACAGTGTATGAGGTGTGTGCTGTACGTATAAAGTGTATGAGGTGGGTGCTGTACGTATACAGTGTATGAGGTGGGTGCTGTACGTATACAGTGTATGAGGTGGGTGCTGTACGTATACAGTGTATGAGGTGTGTGCTGTACGTATACAGTGTATGAGGTGTGTGCTGTATGTATGCAGTGTATGAGGTGTGTGCTGTGTGTATACAGTGTATGAGGTGTGTGCTGTGTGTATGCAGTGTATGAGGTGGGTGCTGTATGTATGCAGTGTATGAGGTGGGTGCTGTATGTATACAGTGTATGAGGTGTGTGCTGTATGTATGCAGTGTATGAGTTGTGTGCTGTGTGTATGCAGTGTATGAGTTGTGTGCTGTGTGTATGCAGTGTATAAGGTGTGTGCTGTGTGTATACAGTGTATGAGGTGTGTGCTGTATGTATACAGTGTATGAGGTGTGTGCTGTATGTATACAGTGTATGAGGTGTGTGCTGTATGTATACAGTGTATGAGGTGTGTGCTGTATGTATACAGTGTATGAGGTGTGTGCTTTATGTATGCGGTGTATGAGGTGTGTGTTGTATGTATGCAGTGTATGAGTTGTGTGCTGTGTGTATGCAGTGTATGAGGTGTGTGCTGTATGTATACAGTGTATGAGGTGTGTGCTGTATGTATACAGTGTATGAGGTGTGTGCTGTATGCAGTGTATGAGGTGTGTGCTGTATGTATGCAGTGTATGAGGTGTGTGCTGTGTGTATACAGTGTATGAGGTGTGTGCTGTGTGTATATAGTGTATGAGGTGTGTGCTGTATGCATACAGTGTATGAGGTGTGTGCTGTGTGTATGCGGTGTATGAGGTGTATGCTGTGTGTATGCGGTGTATGAGGTGTGTGCTGTGTGTATACAGTGTATGAGGTGTGTGCTGTATGTATACAGTGTATGAGGTGTGTGCTGTATGTATACAGTCTATGAGGTGTGTGCTGTATGTATACAGTGTATGAGGTGTGTGCTGTATGTATACAGTGTATGAGGTGTGTGCTGTATGTATGCAGTGTATGAGGTGTGTGCTGTATGTATACAGTGTATGAGGTGTGTGCTGTATGTATGCAGTGTATGAGGTGTGTGCTGTATGTATACAGTGTATGAGGTGTGTGCTGTATGTATACAGTGTATGAGGTGTGTGCTGTATGTATGCAGTGTATGAGGTGTGTGCTGTATGTATACAGTGTATGAGGTGTGTGCTGTATGTATACAGTGTATGAGGTGTGTGCTGTATGTATGCAGTGTATGAGGTGTGTGCTGTATGTATGCAGTGTATGAGGTGTGTGCTGTATGTATACAGTCTATGAGGTGTGTGCTGTATGTATACAGTGTATGAGGTGTGTGCTGTATGTATACAGTGTATGAGGTGTGTGCTGTGTGTATACAGTGTATGAGGTGTGTGCTGTATGTATGTAGTGTATGAGGTGTGTGCTGTATGTATGCGGTGTATGAGGTGTGTGCTGTGTGTATGCGGTGTATGAGGTGTGTGCTGTATGTATGTAGTGTATGAGGTGTGTGCTGTATGTATGTAGTGTATGAGGTGTGTGCTGTATGTATGTAGTGTATGAGGTGTGTGCTGTATGTATGTAGTGTATGAGGTGTGTGCTGTGTGTATACGGTGTATGAGGTGTGTGCTGTGTGTATGCAGTGTATGAGGTGTGTGCTGTATGTATACAGTGTATGAGGTGTGTGCTGTATGTATACAGTCTATGAGGTGTGTGCTGTATGTACACAGTCTATGAGGTGTGTGCTGTATGTATACAGTGTATGAGGTGTGTGCTGTATGTATACAGTGTATGAGGTGTGTGCTGTGTGTATACAGTGTATGAGGTGTGTGCTGTATGTATGCAGTGTATGAGGTGTGTGCTGTATGTATGTAGTGTATGAGGTGTGTGCTGTATGTATGCGGTGTATGAGGTGTGTGCTGTGTGTATGCGGTGTATGAGGTGTGTGCTGTATGTATGTAGTGTATGAGGTGTGTGCTGTATGTATGTAGTGTATGAGGTGTGTGCTGTATGTATGTAGTGTATGAGGTGTGTGCTGTATGTATGTAGTGTATGAGGTGTGTGCTGTGTGTATACGGTGTATGAGGTGTGTGCTGTGTGTATGCAGTGTATGAGGTGTGTGCTGTATGTATGCAGTGTATGAGGTGTGTGCTGTATGTATACAGTGTATGAGGTGTGTGCTGTGTGTATGCAGTGTATGAGGTGGGTGCTGTATGTATACGGTGTATGAGGTGTGTGCTGTGTGTATGCAGTGTATGAGGTGTGTGCTGTGTGTATGCAGTGTATGAGGTGGGTGCTGTATGTATACAGTGTATGAGGTGTGTGCTGTATGTATACAGTGTATGAGGTGTGTGCTGTATATATGCAGTGTATGAGTTGTGTGCTGTGTGTATGCAGTGTATGAGGTGTGTGCTGTATGTATACAGTGTATGAGGTGTGTGCTGTGTGTATACAGTGTATGAGGTGTGTGCTGTATGTATACAGTGTATGAGGTGTGTGCTGTGTGTATACAGTGTATGAGGTGTGTGCTGTGTGTATGCAGTGTATGAGGTGTGTGTTGTATGTATGCAGTGTATGAGGTGTGTGCTGTATACAGTGTATGAGGTGTGTGCTGTATGTATACAGTGTATGAGGTGTGTGCTGTGTGTATACAGTGTATGAGGTGTGTGCTGTGTGTATGCAGTGTATGAGGTGTGTGCTGTATGTATGCAGTGTATGAGGTGTGTGCTGTATGTATGCAGTGTATGAGGTGTGTGCTGTGTGTATACAGTGTATGAGGTGTGTGCTGTATGTATACAGTGTATGAGGTGTGTGCTGTATGTATGCGGTGTATGAGGTGTGTGCTGTATGTATACGGTGTATGAGGTGTGTGCTGTATGTATACGGTGTATGAGGTGTGTGCTGTATGTATACAGTGTATGAGGTGTGTGCTGTATGTATACAGTGTATGAGGTGTGTGCTGTATGTATGCAGTGTATGAGGTGTGTGCTGTGTGTATGCAGTGTATGAGTTGTGTGCTGTGTGTATGCAGTGTATGAGGTGTGTGCTGTATGTATACAGTGTATGAGGTGTGTGCTGTATGTATACGGTGTATGAGGTGTGTGCTGTATGTATACAGTGTATGAGGTGTGTGCTGTATGTATGCAGTGTATGAGGTGTGTGCTGTGTGTATGCAGTGTATGAGTTGTGTGCTGTGTGTATGCAGTGTATGAGGTGTGTGCTGTATGTATACAGTGTATGAGGTGTGTGCTGTGTGTATACAGTGTATGAGGTGTGTGCTGTGTGTATGCAGTGTATGAGGTGTGTGTTGTATGTATGCAGTGTATGAGGTGTGTGCTGTATGTATGCAGTGTATGAGGTGTGTGCTGTGTGTATACAGTGTATGAGGTGTGTGCTGTATGTATACAGTGTATGAGGTGTGTGCTGTATGTATGCGGTGTATGAGGTGTGTGCTGTATGTATACGGTGTATGAGGTGTGTGCTGTATGTATACGGTGTATGAGGTGTGTGCTGTATGTATACAGTGTATGAGGTGTGTGCTGTATGTATATAGTGTATGAGGTGTGTGCTGTATGTATGCAGTGTATGAGGTATGTGCTGTGTGTATGCAGTGTATGAGGTGTGTGCTGTATGTATGCAGTGTATGAGGTATGTGCTGTGTGTATGCAGTGTATGAGGCGTGTGCTGTGTGTATGCAGTGTATGAGGCGTGTGCTGTGTGTATACAGTGTATGAGGTGTGTGCTGTATGTATACAGTGTATGAGGTGTGTGCTGTATGTATACAGTGTATGAGTTGTGTGCTGTGTGTATGCAGTGTATGAGGTGTGTGCTGTGTGTATACAGTGTATGAGGTGTGTGCTGTGTGTATACAGTGTGTGCTGTGTGTATACAGTGTATGAGGTGTGTGCTGTGTGTATACAGTGTATGAGGTGTGTGCTGTACGTATAAAGTGTATGAGGTGTGTGCTGTACGTATACAGTGTATGAGGTGTGTGCTGTACGTATACAGTGTATGAGGTGTGTGCTGTACGTATACAGTGTATGAGGTGGGTGCTGTACGTATACAGTGTATGAGGTGGGTGCTGTACGTATACAGTGTATGAGGTGTGTGCTGTACGTATACAGTGTATGAGGTGTGTGCTGTATGTATGCAGTGTATGAGGTGTGTGCTGTGTGTATACAGTGTATGAGGTGTGTGCTGTGTGTATGCAGTGTATGAGGTGGGTGCTGTATGTATGCAGTGTATGAGGTGGGTGCTGTATGTATACAGTGTATGAGGTCGGTGCTGTATGTATAGTGTATGAGGTGTGTGCTGTATGTATGCAGTGTATGAGTTGTGTGCTGTGTGTATGCAGTGTATGAGTTGTGTGCTGTGTGTATGCAGTGTATAAGGTGTGTGCTGTGTGTATACAGTGTATGAGGTGTGTGCTGTATGTATACAGTGTATGAGGTGTGTGCTGTATGTATACAGTGTATGAGGTGTGTGCTGTATGTATACAGTGTATGAGGTGTGTGCTGTATGTATACAGTGTATGAGGTGTGTGCTTTATGTATGCGGTGTATGAGGTGTGTGCTGTATGTATGCAGTGTATGAGTTGTGTGCTGTGTGTATGCAGTGTATGAGGTGTGTGCTGTATGTATACAGTGTATGAGGTGTGTGCTGTATGTATACAGTGTATGAGGTGTGTGCTGTATGTATGCGGTGTATGAGGTGTGTGCTGTATGTATACAGTGTATGAGGTGTGTGCTGTATGTATACAGTGTATGAGGTGTGTGCTGTATGTATACAGTGTATGAGGTGTGTGCTGTGTGTATGTAGTGTATGAGGTGTGTGCTGTGTGTATACAGTGTATGAGGTGTGTGCTGTATGTATGCGGTGTATGAGGTGTGTGCTGTATGTATACAGTGTATGAGGTGTGTGCTGTATGTATACAGTGTATGAGGTGTGTGCTGTATGTATACAGTGTATGAGGTGTGTGCTGTATGTATACAGTGTATGAGGTGTGTGCTTTATGTATGCGGTGTATGAGGTGTGTGCTGTATGTATACAGTGTATGAGGTGTGTGCTGTATGTATGCGGTGTATGAGGTGTGTGCTGTATGTATACAGTGTATGAGGTGTGTGCTGTATGTATACAGTGTATGAGGTGTGTGCTGTATGTATGCGGTGTATGAGGTGTGTGCTGTATGTATACAGTGTATGAGGTGTGTGCTGTATGTATACAGTGTATGAGGTGTGTGCTGTATGTATGCGGTGTACAGTCATGGCCAAAAGTTTTGAGAATGACACCAAAATTATATTTTCACATGATCTGCTGGCCTTTGGTTTTTATTAGTGTTTGTCTGATGTTTATATCACATACAGAAATATAATTGCAATCATATTATGAGTACCAATAGGTTATATTGACAGTTAGAATGAGTTAATGCAGCAAGTCAATATTTGCAGTGTTGCCCCTTCTTCTTCAAGACCTCTGTAATTCTCCCTGGCTGCTCTCAATCAACTTTTGGACCAAATCCTGATTGATAGCAGTCCATTCTTGCATAATCAATGCTTGCATTTTGCCAGAATTTGTTGGTCTTTGTTTGTCCACCCGTCTCTTGATGATTGACCACAAGTTCTCAATGGGATTAAGATCTGGGGAGTTTCCAGGCCATGGACCCAAAATCTCTATGTTTTGTTCCATGAGCCATTTAGTTATCACCTTTGCTTTATGGCAAGGTGCTCCATCATGCTGGAAAAGGCATTGTTGGGCGCCAAATTGCTCTTGGACGGTTGGGAGAAGTTGCTCTTGGAGGACATTCTGGTACCATTCTTTATTCATGCCTGTGTTTTTAGGCAAGACTGTGAGTGAGCCGATTCCCTTGGCTGAGAAGCAACCCCACACATGAATGGTTTCAGGATGCTTTACAGTTGGCATGAGACAAGACTGGTGGTAGCGCTCACCTCTTCTTCTCCGAATAAGTTGTTTTCCAGATGTCCCAAACAATCGAAAAGGGGATTCATCAGAGAAAATGACTTTGCCCCAGTCTTCAGCAGTCCACTCCCTGTACCTTTTGCAGAATATCAGTCGGTCCCTGATGTTTTTTCTGGAGAGAAGTGGCTTCTTTGCTGCCTTCCTTGAAACCAGCCCTTGCTCAAAGAGTCTCCGCCTCACAGTGCGTGCAGAAGCACTCACACCAGCCTGCTGCCATTCCTGAGCAAGCTCGGCACTGCTGGTAGTCCGATCCAGCAGCTGAAACAGTTTTAAGATACGGTCCTGGAGCTTTCTGGTCTTTCTTGGGCGCCCTGGAGCCTTTTTGACAACAATGGAAGCTCTCTCCTTGAAGTTCTTGATGATGCGATAGATTGTTGACTGAGGTGCAATCTTTGTAGCTGCGATACTCTTCCCTGTTAGGCCATTTTTGTGCAGTGCAATGATGGCTGCACGTGTTTCTTTAGAGATAACCATGGTTAACTGAAGAGAAACAATGATACCAAGAACCAGCCTCCTTTTAAAGTGTCCAGTGATGTCATTCTTACTTAATCATGACTGATTGATCGCCAGCCCTGTCCTCATCAACACCCACACCTGTGTTAATGGATCAATCACTAAAACGATGTTAGCTGCTCCTTTTAAGGCAGGACTGCAATGATGTTGAAATGTGTTTTGGGGGTTAAAGTTCATTTTCTGGGCAAATATTGACTTTGCAAGTACAGTAATTGCGGTTAAGCTGATCACTCTGACATTCAGGAGTATATGCAAATTGCCATTGCAAAAAATGAAGCAGTAAACTTTGGAAAAGTTACTATTTGTCTCATTCTCAATACTTTTGGCCATGACTGTATGAGGTGTGTGCTGTATGTATACGGTGTATGAGGTGTGTGCTGTATGTATACAGTGTATGAGGTGTGTGCTGTATGTATGCGGTGTATGAGGTGTGTGCTGTATGTATGCGGTGTATGAGGTGTGTGCTGTATGTATACAGTGTATGAGGTGTGTGCTGTATGTATACAGTGTATGAGGTGTGTGCTGTATGTATGCGGTGTATGAGGTGTGTGCTGTATGTATGCAGTGTATGAGTTGTGTGCTGTGTGTATGCAGTGTATGAGGTGTGTGCTGTATGTATACAGTGTATGAGGTGTGTGCTGTATGTATACAGTGTATGAGGTGTGTGCTGTATGTATACAGTGTATGAGGTGTGTGCTGTATGTATGCGGTGTATGAGGTGTGTGCTGTGTGTGTATACGGTGTATGAGGTGTGTGCTGTATGTATACAGTGTATGAGGTGTGTGCTGTATGTATACAGTGTATGAGGTGTGTGCTGTATGTATGCGGTGTATGAGGTGTGTGCTGTATGTATACAGTGTATGAGGTGTGTGCTGTATGTATACAGTGTATGAGGTGTGTGCTGTATGTATGCGGTGTATGAGGTGTGTGCTGTATGTATACAGTGTATGAGGTGTGTGCTGTATGTATACAGTGTATGAGGTGTGTGCTGTATGTATGCGGTGTATGAGGTGTGTGCTGTGTGTATACAGTGTATGAGGTGTGTGCTGTATGTATGCGGTGTATGAGGTGTGTGCTGTATGTATACAGTGTATGAGGTGTGTGCTGTATGTATACAGTGTATGAGGTGTGTGCTGTATGTATACAGTGTATGAGGTGTGTGCTGTATGTATGCAGTGTATGAGGTGTGTGCTGTATGTATACAGTGTATGAGGTGTGTGCTGTATGTATACAGTGTATGAGGTGTGTGCTGTGTGTATGTAGTGTATGAGGTGTGTGCTGTGTGTATGTAGTGTATGAGGTGTGTGCTGTATGTATACAGTGTATGAGGTGTGTGCTGTGTGTATACAGTGTATGAGGTGTGTGCTGTATGTATGCAGTGTATGAGGTGTGTGCTGTATGTATACAGTGTATGAGGTGTGTGCTGTATGTATACAGTGTATGAGGTGTGTGCTGTATGTATGCAGTGTATGAGGTGTGTGCTGTATGTATGTAGTGTATGAGGTGTGTGCTGTATGTATAGTGTATGAGGTGTGTGCTGTGTGTATGTAGTGTATGAGGTGTGTGCTGTATGTATACAGTGTATGAGGTGTGTGCTGTATGTATACAGTGTATGAGGTGTGTGCTGTATGTATGCAGTGTATGAGGTGTGTGCTGTATGTATACAGTGTATGAGGTGTGTGCTGTGTGTATACAGTGTATGAGGTGTGTGCTGTATGTATGCGGTGTATGAGGTGGGTGCTGTATGTATACAGTGTATGAGGTGTGTGCTGTGTGTATGCAGTGTATGAGGTGTGTGCTGTATGTATACAGTGTATGAGGTGTGTGCTGTGTGTATACAGTGTATGAGGTGTGTGCTGTATGTATGCGGTGTATGAGGTGGGTGCTGTATGTATACAGTGTATGAGGTGTGTGCTGTGTGTATGCAGTGTATGAGGTGTGCCTGGACGCCTTTCTTGAGAACAATAAAATTACATCTTATGCTTAGTGATAGTTAATTAATCCAGGGATTTAATCTGACTGCCAGATTGGTGTCAGGAAGTGAATTTTTTCTCAATGATGTAAATTGGCCTATACCGCATGGTTTTTTTTTGCCTTTCCCTGGATCAACGCTGCGGAATAGCTGCAGTGCACAAGAAATAGGCTGAACTGGATGGACACTTGTCTTTTTTCGGCCTTATAAACTATGTAACTATGTAAACTATGTAACACACACCTCATACACTGCATACATACAGCACCCACCTCATACACTGTATACACACAGCACCCACCTCATACACTGCATACACACAGCTCACACTTCATACACTGCATACATACAGCACACACCTCATACACTGTATACACACAGCACACACCTCATACACTGTATACACACAGCACACACCTCATACACTGCATACATACAGCACACACCTCATACACTGCATACATACAGCACACACCTCATACACTGCATACACACACCTCATACACTGCATACACACAGCTCACACCTCATACACTGCATACACACACCTCATACACTGCATACACACAGCTCACACCTCATACACTGCATACATACAGCACACACCTCATACACTGCATACACACAGCTCACACCTCATACACTGCATACATACAGCACACACCTCATACACTGTATACACACAGCACACACCTCATACACTGTATACACACAGCACACACCTCATACACCGTATACATACAGCACACACCTCATACACTGTATACACACAGCACACACCTCATACACTGTATACATACAGCACACACCTCATACACTGCATACATACAGCACACACCTCATACACTGCATACATACAGCACACACCTCATACACTGCATACATACAGCACACACTTCATACACTGCATACATACAGCACACACCTCATACACTGTATACACACAGCACACACCTCATACACTGTATACATACAGCACACACCTCATACACTGCATACATACAGCACACACCTCATACACTGCATACATACAACACACACCTCATACACTGTATACATACAGCACACACCTCATACACTACATACACACAGCACACACCTCATACACTACATACACACAGCACACACCTCATACACCGCATACATACAGCACACACCTCATACACTGTATACACACAGCACACACCTCATACACTGTATACACACAGCACACACCTCATACACTACATACATACAGCACACACCTCATACACTGCATACACACAGCACACACCTCATACACTGTATGCACACAGCACACACCTCATACACTGTATACATACAGCACACACCTCATACACTGTATACATACAGCACACACCTCATACACTGTATACACACAGCACACACCTCATACACTACATACACACAGCACACACCTCATACACTGCATACACACAGCACACACCTCATACACTGTATGCACACAGCACACACCTCATACACTGTATACATACAGCACACACCTCATACACTGTATACATACAGCACACACCTCATACACTGTATACATACAGCACACACCTCATACACTACATACACACAGCACACACCTCATACACTGCATACACACAGCACACACCTCATACACTGTATGCACACAGCACACACCTCATACACTGCATGCACACAGCACACACCTCATACACTGTATACATACAGCACACACCTCATACACTGTATACATACAGCAC
Source organism: Phyllobates terribilis (assembly GCF_046119375.1). Classification (NCBI taxonomy): domain Eukaryota; kingdom Metazoa; phylum Chordata; class Amphibia; order Anura; family Dendrobatidae; genus Phyllobates; species Phyllobates terribilis. Next base: position 207,972,959 of record NW_027362770.1, on the reverse strand, counting down.
ACACCTCATACACTGTATACACACAGCACACACCTCATACACTGTATACATACAGCACACACCTCATACACTGTATACATACAGCACACACCTCATACACTGCATACATACAGCACACACCTCATACACTGTATACACACAGCACACACCTCATACACTGTATACATACAGCACACACCTCATACACTGCATACACACAGCACACACCTCATACACTGCATACACACAGCTCACACCTCATACACTGTATACATACAGCACACACCTCATACACTGCATACACACAGCACACACCTCATACACTGTATGCACACAGCACACACCTCATACACTGTATACATACAGCACACACCTCATACACTGTATACATACAGCACACACCTCATACACTGCATACATACAGCACACACCTCATACACTGTATACACACAGCACACACCTCATACACTGTATACACACAGCACACACCTCATACACTACATACATACAGCACACACCTCATACACTGTATACATACAGCACACACCTCATACACCGTATACATACAGCACACACCTCATACACTACATACATACAGCACACACCTCATACACTGTATACATACAGCACACACCTCATACACTGCATACACACAGCACACACCTCATACACTGTATACATACAGCACCCACCTCATACACCGCATACATACAGCACACACCTCATACACTGTATACATACAGCACACACCTCATACACTACATACACACAGCACACACCTCATACACTACATACACACAGCACACACCTCATACACTGTATACATACAGCACACACCTCATACACTGTATACATACAGCACACACCTCATACACTGCATACATACAGCACACACCTCATACACTGCATACATACAGCACACACCTCATACACCGCATACATACAGCACACACCTCATACACTGTATACACACAGCACACACCTCATACACTGCATACATACAGCACACACCTCATACACTGTATACATACAGCACACACCTCATACACTGTATACACTGCATACATACAGCACACACCTCATACACTGCATACATACAGCACACACCTCATACACTGCATACATACAGCACACACCTCATACACCGCATACATACAGCACACACCTCATACACTGCATACATACAGCACACACCTCATACACTGCATACATACAGCACACACCTCATACACTGTATACACACACCTCATACACTGCATACATACAGCACACACCTCATACACTACATACACACAGCACACACCTCATACACTGCATACATACAGCACACACCTCATACACTGCATACATACAGCACACACCTCATACACTGCATACATACAGCACACACCTCATACACCGCATACATACAGCACACACCTCATACACTGCATACATACAGCACACACCTCATACACTGCATACATACAGCACACACCTCATACACTGTATACACACACCTCATACACTGCATACATACAGCACACACCTCATACACCGCATACATACAGCACACACCTCATACACTGCATACATACAGCACACACCTCATACACTGCATACATACAGCACACACCTCATACACTGCATACATACAGCACACACCTCATACACTGCATACATACAGCACACACCTCATACACTGTATACATACAGCACACACCTCATACACTGTATACATACAACACACACCTCATACACTGCATACATACAGCATACACCTCATACACTGTATACACACAGCACACACCTCATACACTGCATACATACAGCACACACCTCATACACTGCATACATACAGCACACACCTCATACACTGTATACATACAGCACACACCTCATACACTGCATACATACAGCACACACCTCATACACTGTATACATACAGCACACACCTCATACACTGCATACATACAGCACACACCTCATACACTGCATACATACAGCACACACCTCATACACTGCATACATACGGCACACACCTCATACACTGTATACATACGGCACACACCTCATACACTGTATACATACAACACACACCTCATACACAGCATACATACAGCATACACCTCATACACCGCATACATACAGCACACACCTCATACACTGCATACATACAGCACACACCTCATACACCGCATACATACAGCATACACCGCATACATACAGCACACACCTCATACACCGTATACATACAGCACACACCTCATACACTGCATACATACAGCACACACCTCATACACTGCATACACACAGCACACACCTCATACACTGTATACATACAGCACAAACCTCATACACTGCATACATACAGCACACACCTCATACACTGCATACATACAGCACACACCTCATACACTGCATACATACAGCACACACCTCATACACTGCATACATACAGCACACACCTCATACACTGCATACATACAGCACACACCTCATACACCGCATACATACAGCACCCACCTCATACACTGTATACATACAGCACACACCTCATACACTGCATACATACAGCACACACCTCATACACTGTATACATACAGCACACACCTCATACACCGTATACATACAACACACACATCATACACCGTATACATACAACACACACATCATACACCGTATACACACAGCACACACCTCATACACCGTATATACACAGCACACACCTCATACACCGTATACACACAGCACACACCTCATACACCGCATACATACAGCACACACCTCATACACCGCATACATACAGCACACACCTCATACACCGCATATATACAGCACACACCTCATACACCGTATACATACAGCACACACCTCATACACCGCATACATACAGCACACACCTCATACACTGTATACATACAGCACACACCTCATACACTGCATACATACAGCACACACCTCATACACTGCATACACACAGCACACACCTCATACACTGCATACATACAGCACACACCTCATACACCGTATACACACAACACACACCTCATACACCGTATACACACAGCACACACCTCATACACCACATACACACAGCACACACCTCATACACTGTATACATACAGCACACACCTCATACACTGCATACATACAGCACACACCTCATACACCGCATACATACAGCACACACCTCATACACCGCATACATACAGCACACACCTCATACACCACACACCTCATACACCGCATACATACAGCACACACCTCATACACCGTATACATACAGCACACACCTCATACACTGTATACACACAGCACACACCTCATACACTGCATACATACAGCACACACCTCATACACTGTATACACACACCTCATACACTGCATACATACAGCACACACCTCATACACTGTATACATACAGCACACATTTTATACACTGCATACATACAGCACACACCTCATACACTGTATACACACAGCACACACCTCATACACTGCATACATACAGCACAAACCTCATACACTGCATACATACAGCACACACCTCATACACTGCATACATACAGCACACACCTCATACACTGCATACATACAGCACACACCTCATACACTGCATACATACAGCACACACCTCATACACTGCATACATACAGCACACACCTCATACACCGCATACATACAGCACCCACCTCATACACTGTATACATACAGCACACACCTCATACACTGCATACATACAGCACACACCTCATACACCGCATACATACAGCACACACCTCATACACTGTATACATACAGCACACACCTCATACACTGCATACACACAGCACACACCTCATACACTGCATACATACAGCACACACCTCATACACTGCATACACACAGCACACACCTCATACACTGCATACATACAGCACACACCTCATACACCGCATACATACAGCACACACCTCATACACCGTATACATACAACACACACATACACCGTATACACACAGCACACACCTCATACACCGTATATACACAGCACACACCTCATACACCGTATACACACAGCACACACCTCATACACCGCATACATACAGCACACACCTCATACACCGCATACATACAGCACACACCTCATACACCGCATATATACAGCACACACCTCATACACCGTATACATACAGCACACACCTCATACACCGCATACATACAGCACACACCTCATACACTGCATACATACAGCACACACCTCATACACTGCATACACACAGCACACACCTCATACACTGCATACATACAGCACACACCTCATACACCGTATACACACAACACACACCTCATACACCGTATACACACAGCACACACCTCATACACCACATACACACAGCACACACCTCATACACTGTATACATACAGCACACACCTCATACACTGCATACATACAGCACACACCTCATACACCGCATACATACAGCACACACCTCATACACCGCATACATACAGCACACACCTCATACACCACACACCTCATACACCGCATACATACAGCACACACCTCATACACCGTATACATACAGCACACACCTCATACACTGTATACACACAGCACACACCTCATACACTGCATACATACAGCACACACCTCATACACTGTATACACACACCTCATACACTGCATACATACAGCACACACCTCATACACTGTATACATACAGCACACATTTTATACACTGCATACATACAGCACACACCTCATACACTGTATACACACAGCACACACCTCATACACTGCATACATACAGCACACACCTCATACACTGTATACACACACCTCATACACTGCATACATACACCACACACCTCATACACCGCATACATACAGCACACACCTCATACACCGCATACATACAGCACACACCTCATACACCGCATACATACAGCACACACCTCATAAACCGCATACAGCACACACCTCATACACCGCATACATACAGCACACACCGCATACATACAGCACACACCTCATACACCGCATACATACAGCACACACCTCATACACCGCATACATACAGCACACACCTCATACACCGCATACATACAGCATACACGGCATACATACAGCACACACCTCATACACACAGCACACACCTCATACACGGCATACATACAGCATACACCGCATACATACAGCACACACCTCGTACATACAGCACACACCTCATACACCGCATACACACAGCACACACCTCATACACCGCATACATACAGCACACACCTCATACACCGCATACATACAGCACACACCGCATACATACAGCACACACCTCATACATACAGCACACACCTCATACATACAGCACACACCTCATACACCGCATACATACAGCACACACCTCATACACCGCATACATACAGCATACACCGCATACATACAGCACACACCTCATACATACAGCACACACCTCATACACCGCATACACACAGCACACACCTCATACACCGCATACATACAGCACACACCTCATACACCGCATACATACAGCACACACCTCATACACTGCATACATACAGCATACACGGCATACATACAGCACACACCTCATACACACAGCACACACCTCATACATACAGCACACACCTCATACACCGCATACACACAGCACACACCTCATACACCGCATACATACAGCACACACCTCATACACACAGCACACACCTCATACAAGGCATACACACAGCACACACCTCATACACCGCATACACACAGCACACACCTCATACACCGCATACATACAGCACACACCTCATACACCGCATACACACAGCACACACCTCATACATACAGCACACACCTCATACACTGCATACATACAGCACACACCTCATACACCGCATACACACAGCACACACCGCATACACCGTATACACACAGCACACACCTCATACACTGTATACACACAGCACACACCTCATACACTGCATACATACAGCACACACCTCATACACCGCATACACACAGCACACACCTCATACACCGCATACACACAGCACACACCTCATACACTGTATACACACAGCACACACCTCATACACTGTATACACACAGCACACACCTCATACACTGTATACACACAGCACACACCTCATACACTGTATACATACAGCACACACCTCATACACTGTATACATACAGCACACACCTCATACACTGTATACATACAGCACACACCTCATACACTGTATACATACAGCACACACTGTATACATACAGCACACACCTCATACACCGCATACATACAGCACACACCTCATACACTGTATACACACAGCACACACCTCATACACTGTATACATACAGCACACACCTCATACACTGCATAAATACAGCACACACCTCATACACTGCATACATACAGCACACACCTCATACACCGTATACATACAGCACACACCTCATACACCGCATACATACAGCACACACCTCATACACCGTATACATACAGCACACACCTCATACACCGCATACATACAGCACACACCTCATACACTGTATACACACAGCACACACCTCATACACTGCATACATACAGCACACACCTCATACACTGTATACATACAGCACACATCTTATACACCGTATACATACAGCACACACCTCATACACCGCATACATACAGCACACACCTCATACACTACATACATACAGCACACACCTCATACACTACATACATACAGCACACACCTCATACACCGTATACATACAGCACACACCTCATACACTGTATACATACAGCACACACCTCATACACTGTATACATACAGCACACACCTCATACACTGTATACATACAGCACACACCTCATACACTGTATACATACAGCACACACCTCATACACTGTATACATACAGCACACACCTCATACACTGTATACATACAGCACACACCTCATACACTGTATACATACAGCACACACCTCATACACCGCATACATACAGCACACACCTCATACACCGTATACACACAGCACACACCTCATACACTGCATACATACAGCACACACCTCATACACTGCATGCATACAGCACACACCTCATACACTGCATGCATACAGCACACACCTCATACACCGCATACATACAGCACACACATCATACACTGCATACACACAGCACACACCTCATACACCGCATACACACAGCACACACCTCATACACCGCATACACACAGCACACACCGCATACACACAGCACACACCTCATACACCGCATACACACAGCACACACCTCATACACCGCATACACACAGCACACACCTCATACACCGCATACATACAGCACACACCTCATACACCGCATACATACAGCACACACCTCATACACCGCATACACACAGCACACACCTCATACACCGCATACACACAGCACACACCTCATACACCGTATACATACAGCACACACCTCATACACTGCATGCATACAGCACACACCTCATACACTGTATACATACAGCACACACCTCATACACCGCATACATACAGCACACACCTCATACACCGCATACATACAGCACACACCTCATACACCGCATACATACAGCACACACCTCATACACCGCATACATACAGCACACACCTCATACACCGCATACATACAGCACACACCTCATACACCGCATACACACAGCACACACCTCATACACCGCATACACACAGCACACACCTCATACACCGCATACACACAGCACACACCTCATACACCGCATACACACAGCACACACCTCATACACCGCATACACACAGCACACACCTCATACACCGCATACATACAGCACACACCTCATACACCGCATACATACAGCACACACCTCATACACCGCATACACACAGCACACACCTCATACACTGCATACATACAGCACACACCTCATACACTGTATACATACAGCACACACCTCATACACTGTATACACACACCTCATACACTGTATACATACAGCACACACCTCATACACTGTATACACACAGCACACACCTCATACACTGTATACATACAGCACACACCTCATACACTGTATACATACAGCACACGCCTCATACACTGCATACACACAGCACACACCGCATACACCGCATACATACAGCATACACCGCATACATACAGCACACACCTCATACACCGCATACATACAGCACACACCTCATACACCGCATACATACAGCATACACGGCATACATACAGCACACACCTCATACACACAGCACACACCTCATACACGGCATACATACAGCATACACCGCATACATACAGCACACACCTCATACATACAGCACACACCTCATACACCGCATACACACAGCACACACCTCATACACCGCATACATACAGCACACACCTCATACACCGCATACATACAGCACACACCTCATACACTGTATACATACAGCACACACCTCATACACTGCATACATACAGCACACACCTCATACACTGCATACATACAGCATACACCTCATACACTGTATACACACAGCACACACCTCATACACACAGCACACACCTCATACAAGGCATACACACAGCACACACCTCATACACCGCATACACACAGCACACACCTCATACACCGCATACATACAGCACACACCTCATACACCGCATACACACAGCACACACCTCATACATACAGCACACACCTCATACACTGCATACATACAGCACACACCTCATACACCGCATACACACAGCACACACCGCATACACTGTATACACAAAGCACACACCTCATACACCGCATACACACAGCACACACCTCATACACTGTATACACACAGCACACACCTCATACACTGCATACATACAGCACACACCTCATACACCGCATACACACAGCACACACCTCATACACCGCATACACACAGCACACACCTCATACACTGCATACACACACCTCATACACTGTATACACACAGCACACACCTCATACACTGTATACACACAGCACACACCTCATACACTGTATACATACAGCACACACCTCATACACTGTATACATACAGCACACACCTCATACACTGTATACATACAGCACACACCTCATACACTGTATACATACAGCACACACCTCATACACCTCATACACTGTATACACACAGCACACACCTCATACACTGTATACACACAGCACACACCTCATACACTGCATACATACAGCACACACCTCATACACCGCATACATACAGCACACACCTCATACACCGCATACATACAGCACACACCTCATACACCGCATACATACAGCACACACCTCATACACCGCATACATACAGCACACACCTCATACACTGCATACACACAGCACACACCTCATACACCGCATACACACAGCACACACATCATACACCGCATACACACAGCACACACCTCATACACCGCATACACACAGCACACACCTCATACACCGCATACACACAGCACACACCTCATACACCGCATACATACAGCACACACCTCATACACCGCATACATACAGCACACACCTCATACACTGCATACACACAGCACACACCTCATACACTGTATACATACAGCACACACCTCATACATCGTATATATACAGCACACACCTCATACACTGTATACATACAGCACACACCTCATACACTGCATACACACACCTCATACACTGTATACAGCACACACTTCATACACTGTATACACACAGCACACACCTCATACACTGCATACATACAGCACACACCTCATACACTGCATACACACAGCACACACCTCATACACTGTATACACACAGCACACACCTCATACACTATACATACAGCACACACCTCATACACTGCATACATACAGCACACACCTCATACACCACATACATACAGCACACACCTCATACACCGCATACACACAGCACACACCTCATACACTGTATACACACAGCACACACCTCATACACTGTATACATACAGCACACACCTAATACACTGCATACATACAGCACACACCTCATACACTGCATACATACAGCACACACCTCATACACTGCATACATACAGCACACACCTCATACACCGCATACATACAGCACACACCTCATACACCGCATACATACAGCACACACCTCATACACTGCATACATACAGCACACACCTCATACACTGTATACACACAGCACACACCTCATACACTGCATACATACAGCACACACCTCATACACTACATACATACAGCACACACCTCATACACTGCATACATACAGCACACACCTCATACACTGCATACATACAGCACACACCTCATACACTGCATACATACAGCACACACCTCATACACTGTATACATACAGCACACACCTCATACACTGCATACATACAGCACACACCTCATACACTGCATACATACAGCACACACCTCATACACCGCATACATACAGCACACACCTCATACACCGCATACATACAGCACACACCTCATACACCGCATACATACAGCACACACCTCATAAACCGCATACAGCACACACCTCATACACCGCATACATACAGCACACACCTCATACACCGCATACATACAGCACACACCTCATACACCGCATACATACAGCACACACCTCATACACACAGCACACACCTCATAAACGGCATACACACAGCACACACCTCATGCACCGCATACACACAGCACACACCTCATACACCGCATACATACAGCACACACCTCATACACCGCATACACACAGCACACACCTCATACACCGCATGCACACAGCACACACCTCATACACCGCATACATACAGCACACACCTCATACACCTCATACATACAGCACACACCTCATACACCGCATACACACAGCACACACCGCATACACCGCATACACACAGCACACACCTCATACACTGTATACACACACCTCATACACTGTATACACACAGCACACACCTCATACACCGCATACATACAGCACACACCTCATACACCGCATACACACAGCACACATCTCATACACCGCATACACACAGCACACACCTCATACACTGCATACACACACCTCATACACTGTATACACACAGCACACACCTCATACACTGTATACACACAGCACACACCTCATACACTGTATACACACAGCACACACCTCATACACTGTATACATACAGCACACACCTCATACACTGTATAGATACAGCACACACCTCATACACCACATACATACAGCACACACCTCATACACTGTATACATACACCACACACCTCATACACTGTATACATACAGCACACACCTCATACACTGCATACATTCAGCACACACCATACACTGTATACATACAGCACACACCTCATACACTGTATACACACAGCACACGCCTCATACACTGTATACACACAGCACACACCTCATACACTGCATACATACAACACACACCTCATACACTGTATACACACAGCACACACCTCATACACTGTATACATACACCACACACCTCATACACTGCATACATAAAGCACACACCTCATACACTTCATACACTGCATACATACAGCACACACCTCATACACTGCATACATACAGCAGACACCTCATACACTATACATACAGCACACACCTCATACACCGCATACATACAGCACACACCTCATACACCGCATACATACAGCCCACACCTCATACACTGTATACATACAGCACACACCTCATACACTGTATACATACAGCACACACCTCATACACTGTATACATACAGCACACACCTCATACACCGCATACATACAGCACACACCTCATACACTGTATACATACAGCACACACCTCATACACTGTATACATACAGCACACACCTCATACACCGCATACATACAGCACACACCTCATACACTGTATACACACAGCACACACCTCATACACCGTATACATACAGCACACACCTCATACACCGCATACATACAGCACACACCTCCTACACTGTATACACACAGCACACACCTCATACACTGTATACACACAGCTCACACCTCATACACTGCATACATACAGCACACACCTCATACACTACATACATACAGCACACACCTCATACACTGCATACAAACAGCACACACCTCATACACTGCATACATACAGAACCCACCTCATACACTGCATACATACAGCACCCACCTCATACACTGCATACATACAGCACACACCTCATACACTGCATACATACAGCACACACCTCATACACTGTATACATACAGCACACACCTCATACACTGTATACATACAGCACACACCTCATACACTGCATACATACACCACACACCTCATACACTGTATACACACAGCACACACCTCATACACTGTATACACACAGCACACACCTCATACACCGCATACATACAGCACACACCTCATACACCGTATACATACAGCACACACCTCATACACCGTATACATACAGCACACACCTCATACACCGTATACATACAGCACACACCTCATACACCGTATACACACAGCACACACCTCATACACCGCATACATACAGCACACACCTCATACACTGCATACAAACAGCACACACCTCATACACTGCATACATACAGCACCCACCTCATACACTGCATACATACAGCACCCACCTCATACACTGCATACATACAGCACCCACCTCATACACTGCATACATACAGCACACACCTCATACACTGTATACATACAGCACACACCTCATACACTGTATACATACAGCACACACCTCATACACTGTATACATACAGCACACACCTCATACACTGTATACATACAGAACACACCTCATACACTGCATACATACAGCACACACCTCATACACTGTATACATACAGCACACACCTCATACACTGTATACATACAGCACACACTGTATACATACAGCACACACCTCATACACCGCATACATACAGCACACACCTCATACACTGTATACACACAGCACACACCTCATACACTGTATACATACAGCACACACCTCATACACTGCATAAATACAGCACACACCTCATACACTGCATACATACAGCACACACCTCATACACCGTATACATACAGCACACACCTCATACACCGCATACATACAGCACACACCTCATACACCGTATACATACAGCACACACCTCATACACCGCATACATACAGCACACACCTCATACACTGTATACACACAGCACACACCTCATACACTGCATACATACAGCACACACCTCATACACTGTATACATACAGCACACATCTTATACACCGTATACATACAGCACACACCTCATACACCGCATACATACAGCACACACCTCATACACTACATACATACAGCACACACCTCATACACTACATACATACAGCACACACCTCATACACCGTATACATACAGCACACACCTCATACACTGTATACATACAGCACACACCTCATACACTGTATACATACAGCACACACCTCATACACTGTATACATACAGCACACACCTCATACACTGTATACATACAGCACACACCTCATACACTGTATACATACAGCACACACCTCATACACTGTATACATACAGCACACACCTCATACACTGTATACATACAGCACACACCTCATACACCGCATACATACAGCACACACCTCATACACCGTATACACACAGCACACACCTCATACACTGCATACATACAGCACACACCTCATACACTGCATGCATACAGCACACACCTCATACACTGCATGCATACAGCACACACCTCATACACCGCATACATACAGCACACACATCATACACTGCATACACACAGCACACACCTCATACACCGCATACACACAGCACACACCTCATACACCGCATACACACAGCACACACCGCATACACACAGCACACACCTCATACACCGCATACACACAGCACACACCTCATACACCGCATACACACAGCACACACCTCATACACCGCATACATACAGCACACACCTCATACACCGCATACATACAGCACACACCTCATACACCGCATACACACAGCACACACCTCATACACCGCATACACACAGCACACACCTCATACACCGTATACATACAGCACACACCTCATACACTGCATGCATACAGCACACACCTCATACACTGTATACATACAGCACACACCTCATACACCGCATACATACAGCACACACCTCATACACCGCATACATACAGCACACACCTCATACACCGCATACATACAGCACACACCTCATACACCGCATACATACAGCACACACCTCATACACCGCATACATACAGCACACACCTCATACACCGCATACACACAGCACACACCTCATACACCGCATACACACAGCACACACCTCATACACCGCATACACACAGCACACACCTCATACACCGCATACACACAGCACACACCTCATACACCGCATACACACAGCACACACCTCATACACCGCATACATACAGCACACACCTCATACACCGCATACATACAGCACACACCTCATACACCGCATACACACAGCACACACCTCATACACTGCATACATACAGCACACACCTCATACACTGTATACATACAGCACACACCTCATACACTGTATACACACACCTCATACACTGTATACATACAGCACACACCTCATACACTGTATACACACAGCACACACCTCATACACTGTATACATACAGCACACACCTCATACACTGTATACATACAGCACACGCCTCATACACTGCATACACACAGCACACACCGCATACACCGCATACATACAGCATACACCGCATACATACAGCACACACCTCATACACCGCATACATACAGCACACACCTCATACACCGCATACATACAGCATACACGGCATACATACAGCACACACCTCATACACACAGCACACACCTCATACACGGCATACATACAGCATACACCGCATACATACAGCACACACCTCATACATACAGCACACACCTCATACACCGCATACACACAGCACACACCTCATACACCGCATACATACAGCACACACCTCATACACCGCATACATACAGCACACACCTCATACACTGTATACATACAGCACACACCTCATACACTGCATACATACAGCACACACCTCATACACTGCATACATACAGCATACACCTCATACACTGTATACACACAGCACACACCTCATACACACAGCACACACCTCATACAAGGCATACACACAGCACACACCTCATACACCGCATACACACAGCACACACCTCATACACCGCATACATACAGCACACACCTCATACACCGCATACACACAGCACACACCTCATACATACAGCACACACCTCATACACTGCATACATACAGCACACACCTCATACACCGCATACACACAGCACACACCGCATACACTGTATACACAAAGCACACACCTCATACACCGCATACACACAGCACACACCTCATACACTGTATACACACAGCACACACCTCATACACTGCATACATACAGCACACACCTCATACACCGCATACACACAGCACACACCTCATACACCGCATACACACAGCACACACCTCATACACTGCATACACACACCTCATACACTGTATACACACAGCACACACCTCATACACTGTATACACACAGCACACACCTCATACACTGTATACATACAGCACACACCTCATACACTGTATACATACAGCACACACCTCATACACTGTATACATACAGCACACACCTCATACACTGTATACATACAGCACACACCTCATACACCTCATACACTGTATACACACAGCACACACCTCATACACTGTATACACACAGCACACACCTCATACACTGCATACATACAGCACACACCTCATACACCGCATACATACAGCACACACCTCATACACCGCATACATACAGCACACACCTCATACACCGCATACATACAGCACACACCTCATACACCGCATACATACAGCACACACCTCATACACTGCATACACACAGCACACACCTCATACACCGCATACACACAGCACACACATCATACACCGCATACACACAGCACACACCTCATACACCGCATACACACAGCACACACCTCATACACCGCATACACACAGCACACACCTCATACACCGCATACATACAGCACACACCTCATACACCGCATACATACAGCACACACCTCATACACTGCATACACACAGCACACACCTCATACACTGTATACATACAGCACACACCTCATACATCGTATATATACAGCACACACCTCATACACTGTATACATACAGCACACACCTCATACACTGCATACACACACCTCATACACTGTATACAGCACACACTTCATACACTGTATACACACAGCACACACCTCATACACTGCATACATACAGCACACACCTCATACACTGCATACACACAGCACACACCTCATACACTGTATACACACAGCACACACCTCATACACTATACATACAGCACACACCTCATACACTGCATACATACAGCACACACCTCATACACCACATACATACAGCACACACCTCATACACCGCATACACACAGCACACACCTCATACACTGTATACACACAGCACACACCTCATACACTGTATACATACAGCACACACCTAATACACTGCATACATACAGCACACACCTCATACACTGCATACATACAGCACACACCTCATACACTGCATACATACAGCACACACCTCATACACCGCATACATACAGCACACACCTCATACACCGCATACATACAGCACACACCTCATACACTGCATACATACAGCACACACCTCATACACTGTATACACACAGCACACACCTCATACACTGTATACACACAGCACACACCTCATACACTGCATACATACAGCACACACCTCATACACTGCATACATACAGCACACACCTCATACACTGCATACATACAGCACACACCTCATACACTGCATACATACAGCACACACCTCATACACTGCATACATACAGCACACACCTCATACACTGTATACATACAGCACACACCTCATACACTGCATACATACAGCACACACCTCATACACTGCATACATACAGCACACACCTCATACACCGCATACATACAGCACACACCTCATACACCGCATACATACAGCACACACCTCATACACCGCATACATACAGCACACACCTCATAAACCGCATACAGCACACACCTCATACACCGCATACATACAGCACACACCTCATACACCGCATACATACAGCACACACCTCATACACCGCATACATACAGCACACACCTCATACACACAGCACACACCTCATAAACGGCATACACACAGCACACACCTCATGCACCGCATACACACAGCACACACCTCATACACCGCATACATACAGCACACACCTCATACACCGCATACACACAGCACACACCTCATACACCGCATGCACACAGCACACACCTCATACACCGCATACATACAGCACACACCTCATACACCTCATACATACAGCACACACCTCATACACCGCATACACACAGCACACACCGCATACACCGCATACACACAGCACACACCTCATACACTGTATACACACACCTCATACACTGTATACACACAGCACACACCTCATACACCGCATACATACAGCACACACCTCATACACCGCATACACACAGCACACATCTCATACACCGCATACACACAGCACACACCTCATACACTGCATACACACACCTCATACACTGTATACACACAGCACACACCTCATACACTGTATACACACAGCACACACCTCATACACTGTATACACACAGCACACACCTCATACACTGTATACATACAGCACACACCTCATACACTGTATAGATACAGCACACACCTCATACACCACATACATACAGCACACACCTCATACACTGTATACATACACCACACACCTCATACACTGTATACATACAGCACACACCTCATACACTGCATACATTCAGCACACACCATACACTGTATACATACAGCACACACCTCATACACTGTATACACACAGCACACGCCTCATACACTGTATACACACAGCACACACCTCATACACTGCATACATACAACACACACCTCATACACTGTATACACACAGCACACACCTCATACACTGTATACATACAGCACACACCTCATACACTGCATACATAAAGCACACACCTCATACACTTCATACACTGCATACATACAGCACACACCTCATACACTGCATACATACAGCAGACACCTCATACACTATACATACAGCACACACCTCATACACCGCATACATACAGCACACACCTCATACACCGCATACATACAGCCCACACCTCATACACTGTATACATACAGCACACACCTCATACACTGTATACATACAGCACACACCTCATACACTGTATACATACAGCACACACCTCATACACCGCATACATACAGCACACACCTCATACACTGTATACATACAGCACACACCTCATACACTGTATACATACAGCACACACCTCATACACCGCATACATACAGCACACACCTCATACACTGTATACACACAGCACACACCTCATACACCGTATACATACAGCACACACCTCATACACCGCATACATACAGCACACACCTCCTACACTGTATACACACAGCACACACCTCATACACTGTATACACACAGCTCACACCTCATACACTGCATACATACAGCACACACCTCATACACTACATACATACAGCACACACCTCATACACTGCATACAAACAGCACACACCTCATACACTGCATACATACAGAACCCACCTCATACACTGCATACATACAGCACCCACCTCATACACTGCATACATACAGCACACACCTCATACACTGCATACATACAGCACACACCTCATACACTGTATACATACAGCACACACCTCATACACTGTATACATACAGCACACACCTCATACACTGCATACATACACCACACACCTCATACACTGTATACACACAGCACACACCTCATACACTGTATACACACAGCACACACCTCATACACCGCATACATACAGCACACACCTCATACACCGTATACATACAGCACACACCTCATACACCGTATACATACAGCACACACCTCATACACCGTATACATACAGCACACACCTCATACACCGTATACACACAGCACACACCTCATACACCGCATACATACAGCACACACCTCATACACTGCATACAAACAGCACACACCTCATACACTGCATACATACAGCACCCACCTCATACACTGCATACATACAGCACCCACCTCATACACTGCATACATACAGCACCCACCTCATACACTGCATACATACAGCACACACCTCATACACTGTATACATACAGCACACACCTCATACACTGTATACATACAGCACACACCTCATACACTGTATACATACAGCACACACCTCATACACTGTATACATACAGAACACACCTCATACACTGCATACATACAGCACACACCTCATACACTGTATACATACAGCACACACCTCATACACTGCATACATACACCACACACCTCATACACTGTATACACACAGCACACACCTCATACACTGTATACATACAGCACACACCTCATACACTGTATACATACAGCACACACCTCATACACCGCATACATACAGCACACACCTCATACACCGTATACATACAGCACACACCTCATACACTGTATACATACAGCACACACCTCATACACCGTATACACACAGCACACACCTCATACACTGCATACATACAGCACACACCTCATACACTATACATACAGCACACACCTCATACACTGTATACTCACAGCACACACCTCATACACTGTATACACACAGCACACACCTCATACACTGTATACACACAGCACACACCTCATACACCGCATACATACAGCACACACCTCATACACCGTATACATACAGCACACACCTCATACACCGTATACATACAGCACACACCTCATACACCGTATACATACAGCACACACCTCATACACCGTATACACACAGCACACACCTCATACACCGCATACATACAGCACACACCTCATACACTGCATACAAACAGCACACACCTCATACACCGTATACACACAGCACACACCTCATACACTGTATACAGCACACACCTCATACACTGCATACATACAGCACACACCTCATACACTGTATACATACAGCACACACCTCATACACTGCATACATACAGCACACACCTCATACACTGCATACACACACCTCATACACTGCATACATACAGCACACACCTCATACACTGCATACACACACCTCATACACTGCATACATACAGCACACACCTCATACACTGCATACACACACCTCATACACTGCATACATACAGCACACACCTCATACACTGCATACATACAGCACACACCTCATACACTGCATACATACAGCACACACCTCATACACTGTATACACACAGCACACACCTCATACACTGCATACACACAGCACACACCTCATACACTGCATACACACAGCACACACCTCATACACTGCATACACACAGCACACACCTCATACACTGCATACATACAGCACACACCTCATACACTGCATACACACAGCACACACCTCATACACTGCATACATACAGCACACACCTCATACACTGCATACATACAGCACACACCTCATACACTGCATACATACAGCTCACACCTCATACACTGCATACACACAGCACACACCTCATACACTGTATACACACAGCACACACCTCATACACTGTATACACACAGCACACACCTCATACACTGTATACACACAGCACACACCTCATACACTGTATACACACAGCACACACCTCATACACTGTATACACACAGCACACACCTCATACACTGCATACATACAGCACACACCTCATACACTGCATACATACAGCACACACCTCATACACTGCATACATACAGCACACACCTCATACACTGCATACATACAGCACACACCTCATACACTGCATACATACAACACACACCTCATACACTGTATACACACAGCACACAGCTCATACACTACATACAGCACACACCTCATACACCGCATACATACAGCACACACCTCATACACCGCATACATACAGCACACACCTCATACACCGCATACATACAGCACACACCTCATACACCGCATACATACAGCACACACCTCATACACCGCATACATACAGCACACACCTCATACACCGCATACATACAGCACACACCGCATACATACAGCACACACCGCATACACCGCATACATACAGCACACACCTCATACACCGCATACATACAGCACACACCTCATACACCGCATACACACAGCACACACCTCATACACTGCATACACACAGCACACACCTCATACACTACATACATACAGCACACACCTCATACACTATACATACAGCACACACCTCATACACTGTATACATACAGCACACACCTCATACACTGTATACATACAGCACACACCTCATACACTATACACACCGCACACAGCTCATACACTACATACATACAGCATACACCTCATACACCGCATACATACAGCACACACCTCATACACCGCATACATACAGCACACACCTCATACACCGCATACATACAGCACACACCTCATACACCGCATACATACAGCACACACCTCATACACCGCATACATACAGCACACACCTCATACACCGCATACATACAGCACACACCTCATACACCGCATACACACAGCTCACACCTCATACACTGCATACACACAGCACACACCTCATACACTGCATACACACACCTCATACACTGCATACATACAGCACACACCTCATACAATATACATACAGCACACACCACATACACACAGCACACACCTCATACACCGCATACACACAGCTCACACCTCATACACCGTATACATACAGCACACACCTCATACACTGTATACACACAGCACACACCTCATACACTGTATACACACAGCACACACCTCATACACTGTATACATACAGCACACACCTCATACACTGTATACATACAGCACACACCTCATACACTGTATACACAGCACACACCTCATACACTGTATACATACAGCACCCACCTCATACACTGTATACACACAGCACACACCTCATGCACTGCATACACACAGCACACACCTCATACACTGCATACATACAGCACACACCTCATACACTGTATACATACAGCACACACCTCATACACTGTATACTTACAGCACACACCTCATACACTGCATACATACAGCACACACCTCATACACTGTATACATACAGCACACACCTCATACACTGTATACATACAGCACACACCTCATACACTGTATACATACAGCACACACCTCATACACCGTATACATACAGCACACACCTCATACACCGCATACATACAGCACACACCTCATACACCGCATACATACAGCACACACCTCATACACTGCATACATACAGCACACACCTCATACACTGCATACATACAGCACACACCTCATACACCGCATACATACAGCACACACCTCATACACTGTATACATACAGCACACACCTCATACACTGTATACATACAGCACACACCTCATACACTGTATACATACAGCACACACCTCATACACTGCATACACACAGCACACACCTCATACACTGCATACATACAGCACACACCTCATACACTGTATACATACAGCACACACCTCATACACTGCATACACACAGCACACACCTCATACACTGTATACATACAACACACACCTCATACTCTGCATACATACAGCACACACCTCATACACTGCATACACACAGCACACACCTCATACACTGCATACATACAGCACACACCTCATACACTGCATACATACAGCACACACCTCATACACCGTATACATACAGCACACACCTCATACACTGTATACACACAGCACACACCTCATACACTGCATACATACAGCACACACCTCATACACTGTATACACACAGCACACACCTCATACACCGTATACATACAGCACACACCTCATACACTGTATACATACAGCACACACCTCATACACTGCATACATACAGCACACACCTCATACACTGTATACATACAGCACACACCTCATACATACAGCACACACCTCATACACCGTATACACACAGCACACACCTCATACACTGCATACACACAGCACACACCTCATACACTGTATACATACAGCACACGCCTCATACACTGTATACATACAGCACACACCTCATACACCGCATACATACAGCACACACCTCATACACTGTATACATACAGCACACACCTCATACACTGTATACACACAGCACACACCTCATACACTGCATACACACAGCACACACCTCATACACTGTATACACACAGCACACACCTCATACACTGTATACACACAGCACACACCTCATACACTGCATACATACAGCACACACCTCATACACTGTATACATACAGCACACACCTCATACACTGCATACATACAGCACACACTTCATACACTGCATACATACAGCACACACCTCATACACTGTATACACACAGCACACACCTCATACACCGTATACATACAGCACACACCTCATACACTGTATACATACAGCACACACCTCATACACTGCATACATACAGCACACACCTCATACACTGTATACATACAGCACACACCTCATACACTGTATACATACAGCACACACCTCATACACTGCATACATACAGCACACACCTCATACACCGTATACACACAGCACACACCTCATACACTGCATACACACAGCACACACCTCATACACTGCATACATACAGCACACACCTCATACACCGTATACACACAGCACACACCTCATACACTGCATACACACAGCACACACCTCATACACTGTATACATACAGCACACACCTCATACACTGTAAACA
The DNA here is from genome assembly GCF_046119375.1 of Phyllobates terribilis. Lineage (NCBI taxonomy): Eukaryota > Metazoa > Chordata > Amphibia > Anura > Dendrobatidae > Phyllobates > Phyllobates terribilis. The sequence continues at coordinate 207,949,038 of NW_027362770.1, read as the reverse complement.
TACAGCACACACCTCATACACCGCATACATACAGCACACACCTCATACACTGTATACATACAGCACACACCTCATACACTGTATACACACAGCACACACCTCATACACCGTATACACACAGCACACACCTCATACACCGCATACATACAGCACACACCTCATACACTGCATACATACAACACACACCTCATACACTGCATACATACAGCACACACCTCATACACCGTATACATACAGCACACACCTCATACACTGTATACATACAGCACACACCTCATACACTATACATACAGCACACACCTCATACACTGTATACATACAGCACACACCTCATACACCGTATACACACAGCACACACCTCATACACCGCATACACACAGCACACACCTCATACACCGCATACACACAGCACACACCTCATACACCGTATACACACAGCACACACCTCATACACCGCATACATACAGCACACACCTCATACACCGCATACATACAGCACACACCTCATACACCGCATACATACAGCACACACCTCATACACCGCATACATACAGCACACACCTCATACACTGTATACACACAGCACACACCTCATACACTGTATACACACAGCACACACCTCATACACTGTATACACACAGCACACACCTCATACACTGTATACATACAGCACACACCTCATACACTATACATACAGCACACACCTCATACACTATATAGATACAGCACACACCTCATACACTATATACATACAGCACACACCTCATACACTGTATACATACAGCACACACCTTATACACTATATAGATACAGCTCACACCTCATACACTGTATACACACAGCACACACCTCATACACTGTATACACACAGCACACACCTCATACACTGCATACATACAGCACACACCTCATACACTGTATACATACAGCACACACCTCATACACTGCATACATACAGCACACACCTCATACACTGCATACATACAGCACACACCTCATACACTGCATACATACAGCACACACCTCATACACTGCATACATACAGCACACACCTCATACACTGCATACATACAGCACACACCTCATACACTGCATACATACAGCACACACCTCATACACTGCATACATACAGCACACACCTCATACACCGTATACATACAGCACACACCTCATACACCGCATACATACAGCACACACCTCATACACTGCATACACACACCTCATACACTGCATACATACAGCACACACCTCATACACTGTATACATACAGCACACACCTCATACACTGTATACACACAGCACACACCTCATACACTGCATACATACAGCACACACCTCATACACTGCATACATACAGCACACACCTCATACACTGCATACACACACCTCATACACTGCAAACATACAGCACACACCTCATACACTAGACATACAGCACACACCTCATACACTGTATACACACAGCACACACCTCATACACTGCATACATACAGCACACACCTCATACACTGCATACATACAGCACACACCTCATACACCGTATACATACAGCACACACCTCATACACCGCATACATACAGCACACACCTCATACACCGTATACATACAGCACACACCTCATACACTGCATACATACAGCACACACCTCATACACTGCATACACACACCTCATACACTGCATACATACAGCACACACCTCATACACTGTATACATACAGCACACACCTCATACACTGTATACACACAGCACACACCTCATACACTGCATACATACAGCACACACCTCATACACTGCATACATACAGCACACACCTCATACACTGCATACATACAGCACACACCTCATACACTGCATACATACAGCACACACATCATACACTGCATACATACAACACACACCTCATACACTGCATACATACAGCACACACAACATACACTGCATACATACAGCACACACCTCATACACTGTATACATACAACACACACCTCATACACTGCATACATACAGCACACACCTCATACACTGCATACATACAACACACACCTCATACACTGCATACATACAGCACACACCTCATACACTGCATACATACAGCACACACATCATACACTGCATACATACAGCACACACCTCATACACCGCATACATACAGCACACACCTCATACACTGTATACATACAGCACACACCTCATACACTGTATACATACAACACACACCTCATACACTGCATACATACAGCACACACATCATACACTGCATACATACAACACACACCTCATACACTGCATACATACAGCACACACCTCATACACTGTATACACACAGCACACACATCATACACTGTATACAGCACACACCTCATACACTAGACATACAGCACACACCTCATACACTGTATACACACAGCACACACCTCATACACTGCATACATACAGCACACACCTCATACACTGCATACATACAGCACACACCTCATACACTGCATACATACAGCACACACCTTATACACTGTATACAGCACACACCTCATACACTGCATACATACAGCTCACACCTCATACACTGTATACACACAGCACACACCTCATACACTGTATACACACAGCACACACTTCATTCACTGCATACATACAGCACACACCTCATACACTGCATACATACAGCACACACCTCATACACTGCATACATACAGCACACACCTCATACACTGCATACATACAGCACACACCTCATACACTGTATACATACAGCACACACCTCATACACTGCATACACACAGCTCACACCTCATACACTGCATACACACAGCTCACACCTCATACACTGTATACACACAGCACACACCTCATATACTGCATACACACAGCACACACCTCATACACTGCATACACACAGCTCACACCTCATACACTGCATACATACAGCTCACACCTCATACACTGCATACACACAGCTCACACCTCATACACTGTATACATACAGCCCACATCTCATACACTGTATACATACAGCACACACCTCATACACTGTATACATACAGCACACACCTCATACACTGTATACATACAGCACACACCTCATACACTGTATACATACAGCACACACCTCATACACTGCATACATACAGCACACACCTCATACACTGCATACACACAGCACACACCTCATACACTATACATACAGCACACATCTCATACACTGTATACATACAGCACACACCTCATACACTGTATACATACAGCACACACCTCATACACTGCATACACACAGCACACACCTCATACACTGCATACACACAGCACACACCTCATACACTGTATACATACAGCACACACCTCATACACTGTATACACACAGCACACACCTCATACACCGTATACACACAGCACACACCTCATACACCGTATACACACAGCACACACCTCATACACCGTATACACACAGCACACACCTCATACACCGCATACACACAGCACACACCTCATACACCGTATACACACAGCACACACCTCATACACCGCATACATACAGCACACACCTCATACACCGTATACATACAGCACACACCTCATACACCGCATACACACAGCACACACCTTATACACTGTATACATACAGCACACACCTCATACACTGCATACACACACCTCATACACTGCATACATACAGCACACACCTCATACACTGCATACATACAGCACACACCTCATACACTGCATACATACAGCACACACCTCATACACTGCATACATACAGCACACACCTCATACACTGTATACACACAGCACACACCTCATACACTGTATACAGCACACACTTCATACACTGCATACATACAGCACACACCTCATACACTGCATACATACAGCACACACCTCATACACTGCATACACACACCTCATACACTGCATACATACAGCACACACCTCATACACTGTATACACACACCTCATACACTGCATACATACAGCACACAGCTCATACACTGCATACATACAGCACACACCTCATACACTGTATACATACAGCACACACCTCATACACTGCATACACACACGTCATACACTGCATACATACAGCACACACCTCATACACTGTATACATACAGCACACACCTCATACACTGCATACATACAGCACACACCTCATACACTGCATACATACAGCACACACCTCATACACTGCATACATACAGCACACACCTCATACACTGTATACACACAGCACACACCTCATACACTGTATACATACAGCACACACCTCATACACTGTATACACACAGCACACGCCTCATACACTACATACATACAGCACACACCTCATACACTGCATACATACAGCACACACCTCATACACTGCACACATACAGCACACACCTCATACACTGTATACATACAGCACACACCTCATACACTGCATACACACACCTCATACACTGCATACATACAGCACACACCTCATACACTGCATACATACAGCACACACCTCATACACTGTATACATACAGCACACACCTCATACACTGCATACATACAGCACACACCTCATACACTGTATACATACAGCACACACCTCATACACTGCATACACACACCTCATACACTGTATACATACAGCACACACCTCATACACTGCATACATACAGCACACACCTCATACACTGTATACATACAGCACACACCGCATACATACAGCACACACCTCATACACTGTATACATACAGCACACACCTCATACACTATATAGATACAGCACACACCTCATACACTATATACATACAGCACACACCTCATACACTGTATACATACAGCACACACCTCATACACTACATACATACAGCACACACCTCATACACTGTATACATACAGCACACACCTCATACACTATATAGATACAGCACACACCTCATACACTATATACATACAGCACACACCTCATACACTGCATACATACAGCACACACCTCATACACTACATACATACAGCACACACCTCATACACTGTATACATACAGCACACACCTCATACACTATATAGATACAGCACACACCTCATACACTATATACATACAGCACACACCTCATACACTGTATACATACAGCACACACCTCATACACTGCATACATACAGCACACACCTCATACACTGTATACATACAGCACACACCTCATACACTATATAGATACAGCACACACCTCATACACTATATACATACAGCACACACCTCATACACTGTATACACACAGCACACACCTCATACACCGCATACATACAGCACACACCTCATACACTGTATACATACAGCACACACCTCATACACTGCATACATACAGCACACACCTCATACACCGCATACATACAGCACACACCTCATACACCGCATACATACAGCACACACCTCATACACTGCATACATACAGCACACACCTCATACACCGCATACATACAGCACACACCTCATACACCGCATACACACAGCACACACCTCATACACCGCATACATACAGCACACACCTCATACACTGTATACATACAGCACACACCTCATACACTGCATACATACAGCACACACCTCATACACTGCATACATACAGCACACACCTCATACACTGCATACATACAGCACACACCTCATACACCGCATTCATACAGCACACACCTCATACACTGCATACATACAGCACACACCTCATACACTGCATACATACAGCACACACCTCATACACTGCATACATACAGCACACACCTCATACACTGTATACATACAGCACACACCTCATACACCGCATACATACAGCACACACCTCATACACCGCATACATACAGCACACACCTCATACACCGTATACATACAGCACACACCTCATACACTATATAGATACAGCACACACCTCATACACTGCATACATACAGCACACACCTCATACACTGCATACATACAGCACACACCTCATACACTGTATACATACAGCACACACCTCATACACTATATACATACAGCACACACCTCATACACTGTATACATACAGCACACACCTCATACACTATATACATACAGCACACACCTCATACACTGTATACATACAGCACACACCTCATACACTGTATACATACAGCACACACCTCATACACTATATAGATACAGCACACAACTCATACACTGTATACATACAGCACACACCTCATACACTATATAGATACAGCACACACCTCATACACTATATACATACAGCACACACCTCATACACTGTATACATACAGCACACACCTCATACACTGCATACATACAGCACACACCTCATACACTGTATACATACAGCACACACCTCATACACTGCATACATACAGCACACACCTCATACACTGCATACATACAGCACACACCTCATACACTGCATACATACAGCACACACCTCATACACTATATAGATACAGCACACACCTCATACACTATATAGATACAGCACACACCTCATACACTATATACATACAGCACACACCTCATACACTATATAGATACAGCTCACACCTCATACACTGTATACATACACCACACACCTCATACACTGTATACATACAGCACACACCTCATACACTGTATACATACAGCACACACCTCATACACTGCATACATACAGCACACACCTCATACACTGCATACATACAGCACACACCTCATACACTGTATACATACAGCACACACCTCATACACTGTATACATACAGCACACACCTCATACACTGTATACATACAGCACACACCTCATACACTGTATACATACAGCACACACCTCATACACTGCATACACACACCTCATACACTGCATACATACAGCACACACCTCATACACTGTATACATACAGCACACACCTCATACACTGTATACATACAGCACACACCTCATACACTGCATACACACACCTCATACACTGTATACATAAAGCACACACCTCATACACTGTATACATAAAGCACACACCTCATACACTGTATACATACAGCACACACCTCATACACTGTATACATACAGCACACACCTCATACACTGTATACATACAGCACACACCTCATACACTGTATACACACAGCACACACCTCATACACTGCATACATACAGCACACACCTCATACAATATACATACAGCACACACCTCATACACTGTATACATACAGCACACACCTCATACACTGTATACATACAGCACACTCCTCATACACTGTATACATACAGCACACACCTCATACACTGCATACATACAGCACACACCTCATACACTAGACATACAGCACACACCTCATACACTGTATACACACAGCACACACCTCATACACTGCATACATACAGCACACACCTCATACACTGCATACATACAGCACACACCTCATACACTGTATACACACAGCACCCACCTCATACACTGCATACATACAGCACACACCTCATACACTGTATACATACAGCACACACCTCATACACTGTATACACTGCATACATACAGCACACACCTCATACACCGCATACATACAGCACACACCTCATACACTGCATACATACAGCACACACCTCATACACTGTATACATACAGCACACACCTCATACACTAGACATACAGCACACACCTCATACACTATATAGATACAGCACACACCTCATACACTATATACATACAGCACACACCTCATACACTGTATACATACAGCACCCACCTCATACACTGCATACATACAGCACACACCTCATACACTGCATACAGCACACACCTCATACACTGAATACATACAGCACACACCTCATACACTGCATACACACACCTCATACACTGCATACATACAGCACACACCTCATACACTATACATACAGCACACACCTCATACACTGTAAACACACAGCACACACCTCATACACTGCATACATACAGCACACACCTCATACACTGCATACATACAGCACACACCTCATACACTGTATACACACAGCACACACCTCATACACTGCATACAGCACACACCTCATACACTGCATACACACAGCACATACCTCATACACTGCATACATACAGCACACACCTCATACACTGTATACACACAGCACATACCTCATACACTGCATACATACAGCACACACCTCATACACTGTATACAGCACACACTTCATACACTGCATACATACAGCACACACCTCATACACTGCATACATACAGCACACACCTCATACACTGCATACATACAACACACACCTCAAACACTGCATACATACAGCACACACCTCATACACTGTATACACACAGCACACACCTCATACACTGTATACATACAGCACACACCTCATACACTGCATACATACAGCTCACACCTCATACACTGCATACATACAGCACACACCTCATACACTGTATACAGCACACACCTCATACACTGTATACATACAGCACACACCTCATACACTGTATACACACAGCACACACCTCATACACTGTATACATACAGCACACACCTCATACACTGTATACATACAGCACACACCTCATACACTGTATACATACAGCACACACCTCATACACTGCATACATACAGCACACACCTCATACACTGTATACATACAGCACACACCTCATACACTGTATACATACAGCACACACCTCATACACTGCATACATACAGCACACACCTCATACACTGCATACATACAACACACACCTCATACACTGCATACATACAGCACACACCTCATACACTGCATACATACAGCACACACCTCATACACTGTATACATACAGCACACACCTCATACACTGCATACATACAGCACACACCTCATACACTGCATACATACAACACACACCTCATACACTGTATACATACAGCACACACCTCATACACTGTATACATACAGCACACACCTCATACACTGCATACATACAGCACACACCTCATACACTGCATACATACAGCACACACCTCATACACTGTATACATACAGCACACACCTCATACACTGTATACATACAGCACACACCTCATACACTGCATACATACAGCACACACCTCATACACTGTATACATACAGCACACACCTCATACACTGTATACATACAGCTCACACCTCATACACTGTATACACACAGCACACACCTCATACACTGTATACATACAGCACCCACCTCATACACTGCATACATACAGCACACACCTCATACACTGTATACACACAGCACACACCTCATACACTGTATACATACAGCACACACCTCATACACTGCATACATACAGCACACACCTCATACACTGTATACATACAGCACACACCTCATACACTGCATACATACAGCACACACCTCATACACTGTATACACACAGCACACACCTCATACACTGTATACATACAGCACACACCTCATACACTGTATACACACAGCACACACCTCATACACTGTATACATACAGCACACACCTCATACACTGCATACATACAGCACACACCTCATACACTGTATACACACAGCACACACCTCATACACTGCATACATACAGCACACACCTCATACACTGTATACATACAGCACACACCTCATACACTGCATACATACAGCACACACCTCATACACTGTATACACACAGCACACACCTCATACACTGCATACATACAGCACACACCTCATACACTGTATACATACAGCACACACCTCATACACTGTATACATACAGCACACACCTCATACACTGTATACATACAGCACACACCTCATACACTGCATACACACAGCACACACCTCATACACTGCATACATACAGCACACACCTCATACACTGTATACATACAGCACACACCTCATACACTGTATACATACAGCACACACCTCATACACTGCATACATACAGCTCACACCTCATACACTGCATACATACAGCTCACACCTCATACACTGCATACACACAGCACACACCTCATACACTGCATACACACACCTCATACACTGCATACATACAGCACACACCTCATACACTGTATACATACAGCACACACCTCATACACTGCATACATACAGCACACACCTCATACACTGTATACATACAGCACACACCTCATACATTGTATACACACAGCACACACCTCATACACTGTATACACACAGCACACACCTCATACACTGTATACACACAGCACACACCTCATACACTGCATACATACAGAACACACCTCATACACTGCATACATACAGCACACACCTCATACACTGTATACACACAGCACACACCTCATACACTGCATACACACACCTCATACACTGCATACATACAGCACACACCTCATACACTGTATACATACAGCACACACCTCATACACTGTATACATACAGCACACACCTCATACCCTGCATACACACACCTCATACACTGCATACATTCAGCACACACCTCATACACTGTATACATACAGCTCACACCTCATACACTGTATACACACAGCACACACCTCATACACTGTATACACACAGCACACACCTCATACCCTGCATACACACACCTCATACACTGCATACATACAGCACACACCTCATACACTGTATACATACAGCTCACACCTCATACACTGTATACACACAGCACACACCTCATACACTGTATACACACAGCACACACCTCATACACTGCATACATTCAGCACACACCTCATACACTGTATACATACAGCTCACACCTCATACACTGTATACACACAGCACACACCTCATACACTGTATACATACAGCACACACCTCATACCCTGCATACACACACCTCATACACTGCATACATACAGCACACACCTCATACACTGTATACATACAGCTCACACCTCATACACTGTATACACACAGCACACACCTCATACACTGTATACACACAGCACACACCTCATACACTGTATACACACAGCACACACCTCATACACTGTATACACACAGCACACACCTCATACACTGTATACACACCCTCATACACTGTATACATACAGCACACACCTCATACACTGTATACATACAGCACACACCTCATACACTGTATACACACAGCACACACCTCATACACTGCATACATACAGCACACACCTCATACACTGTATACATACAGCACACACCTCATACACTGTATACATACAGCACACACCTCATACACTGCATACATACAGCTCACACCTCATACACTGCATACATACAGCTCACACCTCATACACTGTATACACACAGCACACACCTCATACACTGTATACACACAGCACACACCTCATACACTGTATACACACAGCACACACCTCATACACTGTATACACACAGCACACACCTCATACACTGTATACACACAGCACACACCTCATACACTGTATACACACAGCACACACCTCATACACTGCATACATACAGAACACACCTCATACACTGCATACATACAGCACACACCTCATACACTGTATACACACAGCACACACCTCATACACTGCATACACACACCTCATACACTGCATACATACAGCACACACCTCATACACCGTATACATACAGCACACACCTCATACACCGTATACATACAGCACACACCTCATACACCGCATACATACAGCACACACCTCATACACCGTATACACACAGCACACACCTCATACACCGTATACACACAGCACACACCTCATACACTGCATACATACAGCACACACCTCATACACACACCTCATACACTGCATACATACAGCACACACCTTACACTGTATACATACAGCACACACCTCATACACTGTATACATACAGCACACACCTCATACACTGTATACATACAGCACACACCTCATACACTGCATACACACACCTCATACACTGTATACACACAGCACACACCTCATACACTGTATACATACAGCACACACCTCATACACTGTATACACACAGCACACACCTCATACACTGCATACATACAGCACACACCTCATACACTGTATACATACAGCACACACCTCATACATACAGCACACACCTCATACACCGTATACACACAGCACACACCTCATACACCGTATACACACAGCACACACCTCATATACCGTATACACACAGCACACACCTCATACACTGTATACATACAGCACACACCTCATACACTGTATACACACAGCACACACCTCATACACTGCATACATACAGCACACACCTCATACACTGCATACATACAGCTCACACCTCATACACTGTATACACACAGCACACACCTCATACACTGCATACATACAGCACACACCTCATACACTGCATACATACAGCACACACCTCATACACTGTATACACACAGCACACACCTCATACACTGCATACATACAGCACACACCTCATACACTGCATACATACAGCTCACACCTCATACACTGCATACATACAGCACACACCTCATACACTGTATACATACAGCACACACCTCATACACCGTATACATACAGCACACACCTCATACACTGTATACACACAGCACACACCTCATACACCGTATACATACAGCACACACCTCATACACTGTATACATACAGCACACACCTCATACTCTGCATACATACAGCACACACCTCATACACTGCATACACACAGCACACACCTCATACACTGTATACACACAGCACACACCTCATACACTGTATACACACAGCACACACCTCATACACTGCATACACACAGCACACACCTCATACACTGTATACACACACCTCATACACTGTATACACACACCTCATACACTGCATACATACAGCACACACCTCATACACTGCATACATACAGCACACACCTCATACACTGTATACATACAGCACACACCTCATACACTGTATACACACACCTCATACACTGCATACATACAGCACACACCTCATACACTGTATACATACAGCACACACCTCATACACTGCATACATACAGCACACACCTCATACACTGCATACATACAGCACACACCTCATACACTGTATACACACACCTCATACACTGCATACATACAGCACACACCTCATACACTGTATACATACAGCACACACCTCATACACTGCATACATACAGCACACACCTCATACACTGTATACACACAGCACACACCTCATACACTGTATACATACAGCACACACCTCATACACTGTATACACACACCTCATACACTGCATACATACAGCACACACCTCATACACTGTATACATACAGCACACACCTCATACACTGCATACACACACCTCATACACTGTATACATACAGCACACACCTCATACACTGCATACACACAGCACACACCTCATACACTGTATACACACACCTCATACACTGCATACACACAGCACACACCTCATACACTGTATACACACACCTCATACACTGCATACATACAGCACACACCTCATACACTGTATACACACAGCACACACCTCATACACTGTATATACACACCTCATACACTGCATACACACAGCACACACCTCATACACTGCATACACACAGCACACACCTCATACACTGTATACACACAGCACACACCTCATACACTGCATACATACAGTACACACCTCATACACTGCATACAAACAGCACACACCTCATACACTGCATACATACAGCACACACCTCATACACTGTATACACACAGCACACACCTCATACACTGTATACACACACCTCATACACTGTATACACACACCTCATACACTGCATACACACAGCACACACCTCATACACTACATACATACAGCACACACCTCATACACTGTATACATACAGCACACACCTCATACACTGCATACATACAGCACACACCTCATACACTGTATACATACAGCACACACCTCATACACTGCATACATACAGCACACACCTCATACACTGTATACATACAGCACACACCTCATACACTGTATACATAGAGCACACACCTCATACACTATACATACAGCACACACCTCATACACTGTATACATACAGCACACACCTCATACACTGCATACACACAGCACACACCTCATACACTGCATACATACAGCACACACCTCATACACTATACATACAGCACACGCCTCATACACTGTATACATACAGCACACGCCTCATACACTGCATACATACAGCACACCCCTCATACACTGCATACATACAGCACACACCTCATACACTGCATACATACAACACACACCTCATACACTGTATACATACAGCACACACCTCATACACTACATACACTACATACATACAGCACACACCTCATACACTATACATACAGCACACACCTCACACTGTATACATACAGCACACACCTCATACACTGTATAGATACAGCACACACCTCATACACTGTATACACACAGCACACACCTCATACACTGCATACATACAGCACACACCTCATACACTGTATACACACAGCACACACCTCATACACTGTATACATACAGCACACACCTCATACACTGTATACACACAGCACACACCTCATACACTGCATACATACAGCACACACCTCATACACTACATACACACAGCACACACCTCATACACTGTATACACACAGCACACACCTCATACACTGTATACATACAGCACACACCTCATACACTGCATACATACAGCACACACCTCATACACTGCATACACACAGCACACACCTCATACACTGTATACATACAGCACACACCTCATCCACTGCATACAGCACACACTTCATACACTGCATACATACAGCACACACCTCATACACTGTATACATACAGCACACACCTCATACACTGTATACACACACCTCATACACTGTATACATACAGCACACACCTCATACACTGTATACATACAGCACACACCTCATACACTGTATACACACAGCACACACCTCATACACTGTATACATACAGCACACACCTCATACACTGCATACATACAGCACACACCTCATACACTGCATACATACAGCACACACCTCATACACTACATACACACAGCACACACCTCATACACTGTATACACACAGCACACACCTCATACACTGTATACATACAGCTCACACCTCATACACTGTATACACACAGCACACACCTCATACACTACATACACACAGCACACACCTCATACACTGCATACATACAGCACACACCTCATACACTGCATACACACAGCACACACCTCATACACTGTATACATACAGCACACACCTCATCCACTGCATACAGCACACACTTCATACACTGCATACATACAGCACACACCTCATACACTGTATACATACAGCACACACCTCATACACTGTATACACACACCTCATACACTGTATACATACAGCACACACCTCATACACTGTATACATACAGCACACACCTCATACACTGCATACAGCACACACTTCATACACTGCATACATACAGCACACACCTCATACACCGTATACATACAGCACACACCTCATACACTGTATACACACAGCACACACCTCATACATTGTATACACACAGCACACACCTCATACACTGCATACAGCACACACTTCATACACTGCATACATACAGCACACACCTCATACACTATATACATACAGCACCCACCTCATACACTGCATACATAGAGCACACACCTCATACACTGTATACATACAGCACACACCTCATACACTGCATACATACAGCACACACCTCATACACTGCATACATACACCACACACCTCATACACTGTATACATACACCACACACCTCATACACTGTATACATACACCACACACCTCATACACTGCATACATACACCACACACCTCATACACTGTATACATACACCACACACCTCATACACTGTATACATACAGCACACACCTCATACACTGCATACATACAGCACACACCTCATACACTGCATACATACAGCACACACCTCATACACTGTATACACACAGCACACACCTCATACACTGCATACATACAGCACACACCTCATACACTGTATACACACAGCACACACCTCATACACTGTATACACACAGCACACACCTCATACACTGTATACACACAGCACACACCTCATACACTGCATACATACAGCACACACCTCATACACTGTATACATACAGCACACACCTCATACACTGTATACAGAGAGCACACACCTCATACACTGCATACATACAGCACACACCTCATACACTGCATACATACAGCACACACCTCATACACTGTATACACACAGCACACACCTCATACACTGTATACATACAGCACACACCTCATACACTGCATACATACAGCACACACCTCATACACTGCATACACACAGCACACACCTCATCCACTGCATACAGCACACACTTCATACACTGCATACATACAGCACACACTTCATACACTGCATACATACAGCACACACCTCATACACTGCATACATACAGCACACACCTCATACACTGTATACATACAGCACACACCTCATACACCGCATACATACAGCACACACCTCATACACTGCATACACACAGCACACACCTCATACACTGCATACATACAACACAAACCTCATACACTGCATACATACAGCACACACCTCATACACTGTATACATACAGCACACACCTCATACACCGCATACATACAGCACACACCTCATACACTGCATACATACAGCACACACCTCATACACTGTATACATACAGCACACACCTCATACACCGCATACATACAGTACACACCTCATACACTGCATACATACAGCACACACCTCATACACTGTATACACACAGCACACACCTCATACACTGTATACACACAGCACACACCTCATACACTGCATACATACAGCACACACCTCATACACTGTATACATACAGCACACACCTCATACACTGTATACATACAGCACACACCTCATACACTGCATACATACAGTACACACCTCATACACTGCATACATACAGCACACACCTCATACACTGTATACACACAGCACACACCTCATACACTGTATACACACAGCACACACCTCATACACTGCATACATACAGCACACACCTCATACACTGTATACATACAGCACACACCTCATACTCTGTATACATACAGCACACACCTCATACACTGCATACATACAGCACACACCTCATACACTGCATACATACAGCACACACCTCATACACTGTATACACACAGCACACACCTCATACACTGTATACACACAGCACACACCTCATACACTGCATACATACAGCACACACCTCATACACTGTATACATACAGCACACACCTCATACACTGTATACACACAGCACACACCTCATACACTGCATACATACAGCACACACCTCATACACTGCATACACACAGCACACACCTCATACACTGTATACACACAGCACACACCTCATACACTGTATACATACAGCACACACCTCATACACTGTATACACACAGCACACACCTCATACACTGTATACATACAGCACACACCTCATACACTGCATACATACAGCACACACCTCATACACTGTATACATATAGCACACACCTCATACACTATACATACAGCACACACCTCATACACTGTATACATACAGCACACACCTCATACACTGTATACATACAGCACACACCTCATACACTGTATACATACAGCACACACCTCATACACTGTATACATACAGCACACACCTCATACACTGTATACATACAGCACACACCTCATATACTGTATACATACAGCACACACCTCATACACTGCATACATACAGCACACACCTCATACACTGTATACATACAGCACACACCTCATACACTGTATACACACAGCACACACCTCATACACCGTATACATACAGCACACACCTCATACACTGTATACATACAGCACACACCTCATACACTGCATACATACAGCACACACCTCATACACTGTATACATACAGCACACACCTCATACACTGCATACATACAGCACACACCTCATACACTGCATACATACAGCACACACCTCATACACTGTATACATACAGCACACACCTCATACACTGTATACACACAGCACACACCTCATACACCGTATACATACAGCACACACCTCATACACTGCATACATACAGCACACACCTCATACACCGCATACACACAGCACACACCTCATACACTGTATACACACAGCACACACCTCATACACTGTATACACACAGCACACACCTCATACACTGTATACATACAGCACACACCTCATACACCACATACATACAGCACACACCTCATACACTGCATACATACAGCACACACCTCATACACTGTATACACACAGCACACACCTCATACACTGTATACACACAGCACACACCTCATACACTGTATACATACAGCACACACCTCATACACTGTATACATACAGCACACACCTCATACACTGTATACACACAGCACACACCTCATACACTGTATACATACAGCACACACCTCATACACTGTATACACACAGCACACACCTCATACACTGTATACATACAGCACACACCTCATACACTGTATACACACAGCACACACCTCATACACTGTATACATACAGCACACACCTCATACACTGTATACACACAGCACACACTTCATACACTGTATACATACAGCACACACCTCATACACTGCATACACACAGCACACAACTCATACACTGTATACATACAGCACACACCTCATACACCGTATACACACAGCACACACCTCATACACTGTATACATACAGCACACATCTCATACACTGTATACATACAGCACACACCTCATACACTGTATACACACAGCACACACCTCATACACTGTATACACACAGCACACACCTCATACACTGCATACATACAGCACACACCTCATACACTGTATACATACAGCACACACCTCATACACTGTATACACACACCTCATACACTGTATACACACAGCACACACCTCATACACTGCATACACACAGCACACACCTCATACACCGCATACATACAGCACACACCTCATACACTGTATACACACAGCACACACCTCATACACTGTATACATACAGCACACACCTCATACACTGTATACATACAGCACACACCTCATACACCGCATACATACAGCACACACCTCATACACTGTATACATACAGCACACACCTCATACACTGTATACATACAGCACACGCCTCATACACCGTATACATACAGAACCCACCTCATACACTGCATACATACAGCACACACCTCATACACTGTATACATACAGCACACACCTCATACACTGTATACATACAGCACACACCTCATACACTGTATACACACAGCACACACCTCATACACTGTATACTCACAGCACACACCTCATACACTGTATACACACAGCACACACCTCATACACTGTATACATACAGCACACACCTCATACACCGCATACATACAGCACACACCTCATACACTGTATACATACAGCACACACCTCATACACTGTATACATACAGCACACACCTCATACACTGTATACACACAGCACACACCTCATACACTGTATACACACAGCACACACCTCATACACTGTATACACACAGCACACACCAGGCGCAGCGCTCTGTACCGACACAAGGAGGCGCAATAATCGATCCATACCTGAAATAGAGCGCGCTCGTCATCCTGATCAGCAGCTCCGGCCGCTCACCTCCTCCTCCTCCGGCCGCTCACCTCCTCCTCCTCCGGCCGCTCACCTCCTCCTCCTCCGGCCGCTCACCTCCTCCTCCTCCGGCTGCAGCTGCTCAGATGTCAGAGCTGCAAGGAGAGGACGGTGAGTGGGAGGCTGCGCCGCCAGGGACCGGGGAGTGAGCGCCACCTGCTGGAGAGCACGGAGAAGGCAGCGAGGGACAGAGCTCAGTGTCAGCACCACAGAGGCGGAAAGCAGGAACAGTGCAGAGAAAGTATGTGCCCCCCCTGTATATAATATACACGCTGTATAGAGAAAAGTATGTGCCCCCCGTATATAATATGCACACTGTATAGAGAAAAGTATGTGCCCCCCCTGTATATAATATACACGCTGTATAGAGAAAAGTATGTGCCCCCCGTATATAATATACACACTGTATAGAGAAAAGTATGTGCCCCCCCTGTATATAATATACACGCTGTATAGAGAAAAGTATGTGCCCCCCGTCTATATATATAATTGTCTTATCCTGTCTGTCTGCCTTTCTGTCTGTCCAGGAAATCCCTCGTCGCTCATTGGTCCGGCAGTGGCCAATCAGCGACGCGGGATTTCAGAAAAAAAGATGGCGGCCGTTAGCGGCTCATCTGCGGGACGGAGCTCAGCGGCGATGCAGGCGGGAGATGATCGGCGCTAGCAGCAGAACTACCCCGACCGGCGGCGCCGCTGACCTCCATGCGGCTAACTTAGGGAGATCAGCGGCTGGGGCCGCTGATCTCCCGACGGCAAGTGTGAACGGAGGATCGGAGAGCGGCGCCGCCGGTCGGGATGCTTCTGCTGGCTGCTCATCTCCCGACTTCTCGCAGCGGAAGTACCCGCACAAGCAGCGCCGCTCCCCGGTCCTCACTAATACGACACTGATTGGTCGCGTCCGGCGGCTGCGACCAATCAGCGATATTGGCACCAAGTTTAAACTCCGCTGTGCGGATTGGTCGCGGCCGATGCCCGCGACCAATCAGCGATTTGGGCGCCAAATTTAAACTCGCTCTCCAGTACTCAGTAACACGGTTCGCTGATTGGTCGCGCCAAGCCGGCCGCGATCAATCAGCGACTGCTGCAGCATGTCCGCGAATTGGCGCCGGATTTTAAACACGCAGGCCACCGTCGGAAGATCATAGTGCCGCTGATCTCCCGACGGTAGCCACATGGAAGTCAGCGGCGATGCAGCCGGGAGATGACCGGCGCTAGCCGTTCATCTCCCGACTACTCACACCGAAAGTACCCGCACATCAACGCCACTCCCCGTTCTCAGTAACACCGGTCGCTGATTGGCCGCAGCCGCCGGCCGCGACCAATCAGCGATTTTGGCGCCAAATATAAACACCGCTCTGCTGATTGGTCGCGGCTGGCAACAGCGACCAATCAGCGATTTTGGCGCCAAATTTAAACACCGCTCTGCTGACTGGTCGCGGCCGGCAACCGAGACCAATCAGCAGTATTGGCGCCAAATTTAAACCCCGCTCTGCTGAGTGGTCGCGGTTGCCGGCCGCGACTAATCAACATTATTGGCGCCAAATTTAAACACCGCTTTTCTGATTGGTCGCGGTCGCGACTAATCAGCGATTTTGGCACCAAATTTAAACACGCTCTCCAGTCCTCATTAACACGGTTCGCTGATTGGTCGGGGCCTCCGCCCGCAACCAATCAGTATTGGCGCCAAATTTAAACCCCGCTCTGCTGATTGGTCGCAGACGCCGGCCGCGACCGATCAGCATTATTGGCGCCAAATTTAAACACCGCTTTGCTTATTGGTCGCGGTGGCCGGCCGCGACCAAGCAGCGATATTGCCGCCAAATTTAAACCCCGATCTGCTGATTAGTCGCGACCGCCAGCCGTGACCAATCAGCGTTATTGGCGCCAAATTTAAACACCGCTTTGCTGATTGGTCGAGGTCGCGACTAATCAGCGATTTTGGCGCCAAATTTAAACACGCTCTACTGTCTTCACTAACACGGGTCGCTGATTGGTCGCGGCCGCCGCCCGCGACCAATCAGCGGTTTTGGCGCCAAATTTAAACACCGCTCTGCTGATTGCGCCCCGTCGGCCGCATACATATTCTAGAATACCCGATGCATTAGAATCGGGCCACCATCTAGTATACAGTATAATATACACACTGTATAGAGAAAAGTATGTGCCCCGGTATATAATATACACACTGTATAGAGAAAAGTATGTGCCCCCCTCCTGTAATACTGTAATGTTCACATTATGAGTCACCTGAGGGAGGTATGTGGATCTGACTGGTGTTAATAAAAGCAAATGCCAAATCATAATCTTTGTCTTGGGAGATGTACAGTTGTTGATTGTAGTTCTGTCCATTTCCAAAATCAAGAGCTCCCCTTCATAAAAGCCGGAGCCCACCCTGTGACATTCGGTTTAGTACATTCCGTCTACTTATCCTTTTTATTTCATGTAATTGTATATGTGAAGATCTGAGGTTGTGGGTTGTAAATAATCACCTGGGCAGGTTAACGATGCAACACTGTTTTATTCCTTACATCAAGGTTTTACAACATCTCCATGTAAATGGCCAAAATACATTGCCCCCCAGTCCACAAGATCCTCTCCCCGGGACGGTAGTTCCAAGGCCTTTGTATCAGGTGACACTCACTGTCTCCCAGCTTTTGGTTGGCCCACAGATTTTGTTTCTCCAGCCAGTATAATCTGTAGTCACAGTCCACGATCCTCTAGACGACAGATAAAATGATAGACGCACAGGTATCCAGTAGCAAAAGTCCTTTAAGAAAATTTATCAAATCCAGACAACAGATCCCACAACTGTAGCCGATCTCTACTCCATATGCCATTGATCCATCCATGGTCCAAGCCCTCAGACTAGATCCTCTCCCTTCGACATCATTCTGCCAACTCCTCACATATGGCTTAGTTTCTTCTTCACTGGGATCAGTCCCATCAAAGCTATCTGTGCATTAGTGGAGGTATTTTTCTCAGGCCAAACTCACCACCTCCATGTGCGACTCCCTGTGGTGAAGGCTCCACTGGATCTATTTCTCCCACCCTTACAATTGGCCTAGTTGCTGTTTGATCAATGGCTTAAGGATCCTGAGATACTGATGAGATTACTGGAATGCTGGACACTTTACAAGTGGAATTAGTGTACATAAAGTGACGAGCAAGCAGAACATTAATAAAACACAGCAAGCAAATCTCTAATAAAACACAATAATAATATAGACGGAAACGGAGCTCCGTGCTGGAAATGTCTGATAGTCTTTAGTAAGTGGGCAGCTCCTCACATACCTCCCCCAGTTTTTCAATATGGACACGAATGTAAGAGGTCGCGCCTTTATGAGAACGAAATTTTGCATCATCCAGTTCCCTCAAAGCATATTCCATGTCGTCCTTGCGAATAAACTCCATACCAGGGTCCATTCCACTCTGGTATGCATCAGTGTAATAGACATCTCCAGCTTCTCTCATATGGTCTTTCAGATCCTGCCAACTCCCCGATGGGTGAAGCCCTGCGACGAGGACTCTGTATTTAGGTCACTGGGACAGGGGTCTGTCTCTCCTGCGGGGTCCTCCATATCGTATCCCTGATCCCCGGTTTGTCCTGGGAAACTTCACACGTACCCGATGAGAACCAAGTTTGCATCCATTGTGACCAACCTTAGAGTGCTGTCTCCCAGCTAGGGGGATGGTCACTTGGAGGCCAAATAAATAGTGTTCTGGGGGGACAATATCTGGGCTGACCAGGGTGAGGGTAGAACCAGTGTCCAGAAGTCCCTGGGCCTCCTCCCTGATGTAATTTACCTCACCCAGGTCACATTCCTTCATGGTAACAGTCATTGCATTTTGTGTATTACTCAACGCTGGCTGGGGGTTAGTTGTCGGCATGTTGAAATTGCTTCTTTCCCTCTCAGCTGATGCAGGGGGAACCGGTCCGTGGCTTCGGCTTGCGAGATTGGCCCAGTGGCACACCAATCCTGCTCCCAGATTGTTTCCCAGCAACACATCTACTGGTAGGTGCCGCACTACTCCTACATCCACCATTCAATGACTGTGACCCCAGTCTAAATGTTGTCGGGCGCTCTGAAAGTTCAAAGATTCTCTTCCGGCTATGTTGACTGACATACGGCTGCCGGGGACAATACATTGATCCGGTAATAGATGGTCTTTTATCAATGTGAATGAGGCTCCGGAGTCACGAAGCCCCACAGCCTCCACGCCCTCTACCCAGACCGGCTGCAGATGCTGGTTAATAGACTCTGAGGTGTCCCATCTAGTCCGGGACACTTCTCCTTGTAGCACATATGCCTCTTCCTCTTCCGGTCAGGGTAGTGGATGTCTCTCTCCCTCAGCATCCCAGCCTCATTGCAGCACAGTGTTCACAGGTTGGGGATGCAGATGATGTGGGCTAGAGCATTGCCAGCATTCCCTAGCAAAGTGTCCCATGTAGCCACAGTTATAGCAGTTTAGCCCTCCTTGCCACAACATGGGCCATACTTGGGGGCTTGGGAAACCTCCCCCTCTTTGTGAAGTCTGAAATCCACGCAGTTCCTCCTCTGGCCAGTCCATGGGTCTCGCTGGCCTCCCTGTAAGCTCCTGTTCCCGACTCGCTGGGGTTATACTTCCATGTAGCCATGGTCGATTAGCAGACCAATCATCAGCTAATCTTGCAGCCTCATCCAAGCTGGGTGGTTTTCTATCCGCCACCCATTCTTTTAAGTCACCCAAGACATGTTCTGCTTCCCGAGCCCCCAGTCCTTCTATCCACCAAGTGCATGCCGTCCATAGTGTGTTGGCAAACTCCCGATGCGTGTGTGCACAGGGCTTGTCAGTCTCCAGAAACTTTCTCTGATTGTTTTCAGGGGTGACGGCATACCTCTCTAGTAATGTGCTGCAAATGGTAGAGTAACATCTCTGATCCCCAGAAGACAAGTTATTAAAAGCGTCTCTCTTTTCCAGGCAGGCCAACGCTCAAAAATCTGGGCCAGTCACTGACTGACACCTCATGCAGCAGGCAGAGGTTCTCAAATAACCAGAGATGTTCATCAATATCTGAGGTGTCCTCCTTGAACTGTCGTATACCCTGGTACCTTAAAGATGCAGGCCCCTTGCTCCTATTATCCACTGTCCTCTGCGCTGGGGCGGGTGGGGGTACTGCTACATGCACACCCAGATATTTGCTTAACACTGCTGCCCGCTCTCCAAGCGCGTCCAGCATCTGACTCAACTCAGTCAGTCGATCCTCCGCCATCTCTTCTGCCAAGTCATCGCTCAGTAACTTTTCCTGATACGCTGTCCAGAGATACTGTAGGTGATCCCACCTGCTGCCCCAGTTTGTGAAGATCTGAAGTTGTGGGTTGTAAATATTCACCAAGACAGGTTAACCATGCAACAATATTTTATTCCTTGCATCAAGATTTTACAACATCTCCAGGTAAATGGCCAAAATACAAATTGTCTCAGTCCACAAGATCCCCTCCCCGGGACGGTAGTTCCACTGGCTTTGTATCAGGCGATACTCACTGTCTCCCAGCTTTTAGTTGGCCCACAGATTTCGTATCTCCAGCCAGTATAGTCTGTAGTTACATTCCATGATCCTCCAGGCGACAGATAAAACTATAGAAGCTGTTATGGATCTGGGTGGTGGAACCTCTGTGCTGCGGTGCAAGGAGGGACCCAGAGGGGCGTAACTAGGTATCAACTCGGACCGACCCTGGTCGTACGGCGGCTCAATCAACTCCGTGACCAGGGAGGATCCGAACAGGGGGACCAGGTGCTACTCTGGGGACAACCTTGTAAGGGAGCAGGTGACTCCCACAGTGCAGATGGCAGGGACTGACCGGTATTGCAGATGGGCACAGCAGGCAGGCTGAGGAGTGATCCGGGTGGATGGACTGGCAGACACGGCAGGCGGCAGGCGGGAGCCTCTAGGTAGGCTGTCAGGTGGTCATGGCAGGTGACAGGCAGGAGCCTCTAGGTAGACACGGCAGGTAACAAGCAGGAGCCTGCAGGTAGGCACGGCAGGTAGCGGGCAGGTGCTTCCAGGTAAGTAAGCAGGCAAAGCTCATAGACAGACTGGCGGACTGAACGGAAGACAGACTGGCGGGCTGGAGAGTAGTCAGGCTGGCGGACTGGACTGGTAGTCAGGCTGGCAGGCAGGACTAGTCAGGCTAGCAGCAGGACCTGAGGGCTGAAGCAGAGGTAAGTACACTGTGCAACAACTATTGCTCGGGCACCTCCATTTTGGAGGAGGTGCCTTATATATGGGAGGACCTCCGGCAATTGGCCGGGGACTCCTTAGGGCGGTGCTCGCGGCCCCTTTAAGAGGGAGGGAGCGCGTGTGCGCCCTAAGCACCGTGCCTGGGAAGCAGCGCGCGCCGGCAGCGGCAGGAAGAGGAGCGCTGGAGAACGCCGGGCGGGGAGCGCGGCGGTGAGAGGGACGGCGTATCTGCCTGGTAGGGGGCAGAGATGCCGATGCTACAGAAGCACAGGTATCCAGTAGCAAAAGTCCTTTAAGAAAGTTTATCAAATCCAGACTACAGATCCCACAACTGTAGCACGTTTAGCCAGCCCAGTTGACCGCCGATCTCTACTCCATATGCCATCGATTCATCCATGGTCCAGTTCCTGAGACTAAATCCTCTGCCTTTGACATCATTCCACTAACTCTTGACTAAGCATGTGGCTTATTTTCCCCTTCACTGGAATCAGCCCAATCAAACTAACTGTGTATTCGTGGAGCTATTTTTCTCAGGCCAAACTCATCACCTGGGACTGCATGTGTGAATCCCTGTGGTGACGGCTCCACTGTATCTTCTTTCAACATCCACACACTGGGCCTAGTCACTGTTTGAACAATGGCTTAAGGTTCCCGAAATACTGATGAGATTACTGGAATGCTGGACACTATACAAGTGAAATTAGTGCATATAAACTGAAGAGCAAGCAGAAGATTAATAAAACACAGCAAGCAAATCTCTAATAAAACACAATAATAATATAGACGGAAACGGAGCTCCGTGCTAGAAAAGTCCTATTAGTCTTAGTAAGTGGCCAGCTCCTCACAGTATATGTAAAGATATGGACATGCTGAGCACATTCCCCCCCCCCTTGAAGAAAATAATTTGACTTTCCCTTATTTCAGGGGTACCTCTGATGGTGAGGAGGCCTGAGCCGCCAGCGTCTCCTTAACTCCTGCGCAGGCCCTGATAGGCTCGGAGTCTATTGCAATTATGGGTATCGGCCTAGAAAACTCCTGAGGTCTAAGCCCCTGGGCCTGGACGAACCCGGCATCTATTAAATTAAACTCTGCCCCTGAGTCCAGAAAAGCCACAATGACGACTTAGCTTTCGCCAAGACGAATCTCAGCCAGTAAAAAAAATTGCGGCCTACCTACGGAGGAAACTAGTACACCCGAATTGCCCACCTCTCCACAACCCGGGCTCAATAGGTTTCCGGAGGCTGCTTTCTAGAAGGACACACATTCGCATAATGACCAGTCCTGCCAAAGAAAAACATGTAACCCCCTTACGTCGTACTGCTGTGGGCCCAAATGGATGAATATCGCCACCTAGTTGCATGGGTTCCCCTGGGGACTGGCCCGGCTTCAGCACCCGGTGCTCCCAGGCAAGTATCGGGGCCCTGAGCAGGCGGGGGGACCCACTCGATGTTGAGCAACCCGGGGCACTATGGGGCCCGTGAGCAGAGAAGTGCGGTGCCAGCACCCACCAGTGGGCCTCCCCCCGCTTACTCAGGGCCCCGGCACAATACTTACCTCTCCCCGTGCCTCCGCAGCTCTGGCCTCCTCTGTCTCTTGACGGTGACGTCTCAGGTCAGAGGGTGCGATGACGTCTTTCCAGCGTGCCCTCTGCTGAGCCGTCGCAGTGCAGAGAGCGGGAAGACGCCGGCGATGCTGAAGAGTCCGGAGCTAAGCAGTGGCAGCAGGAGAGGTGAGGTGAGTATTTTTATTTTTTTTTTATGTATGGAGGCATAGGGCATTATATGGAGCCCATACAGGATGGAGCAATCTATGGGGCCCATACAGGATGGAGCCCATACAGGATGGAGCAATATATGGAGCCCATACAGGATGGAGCAATATATGGGGCCCATACAGGATGGAGCAATATATGGGGCCCATACAGGATGGAGCAATATATGGGGCCCATACAGGATTGGGCAATATATGGGGCCCAGCCTGCATGGAGCATTATATGGGGCCCAGTCTGCATGGAGCATTATATGGGGGCCAGTATACTGTATGGAGCATTATATGGGGGTCAGTATACTGTATGGAGCATTATATGGGGGCCAGTATTCTGTATGGAGCATTATATGGGGGTCAGTATACTGTATGGAGCATTATATGGGGGCCAGTATCCTGTATGGAGCATTATATGGGGCCCATAATACTGTATGGAGCATTATATGGGGGCCATTATACTGTATGGAGCATTATATGGGGCCCATAATACTGTATGGAGGACTATATTGTCCGGTCTGCACTGTGCGCTGCGAGGATTCACCGATTCCTGAGATATTGTAGAATTTACAATAGATATCGCTCATGTAATGTAAGAAGTGAAATCTTTGGCCTTGTACTATCTACTATATAATTGTCTTATCCCGTCTGTCTGTCTGTCTGCCTGTCTGTCTGTCCTGGAAATCCCGCGTCGCTCATTGGTCCGGCAGCGGCCAATCAGCGCCGCGGGATTTCTGAAAAAAGATGGCGGCCGTTAGCAGCTCATTTGGCGGACGGAGGTCAGCGGCGATGCAGCGAGGAGATGAGCGGCGCTAGCAGCACAACTACCCCGACTGGCGCCGCTGACCTCCATGCTGCTAACGTCGGAAGATCAGCGGCTTGGCCCGCTGATCTCCCGACAGCAAGTGTGAACGGAGGACCGGGGAGCGGCGTCGCCGGTCGGGATGCTCCTGCTGCGAGCAGCCGCTCATCTCCCGGCTTCTCGCAGCAGAAGGAGCCGCACAGGCAGCGCCTCTCCCCGATCCTCGCTAATACGGAGCCGCACAAGCAGCGCCGCTCCCGGGCCCACACTAATACGACGCTGATTGGTCGCGGTGGCCTGCCGCGACCAATGAGCGAGATGGGCGGCAAATTTAAACGCCGCTCTGCTGATTGGTCGCGGTGGCCGGCCGACCGTGACCAATCAGCGAGATGGGCGGCAAATGTAAACGCCGCTGTGCTGATTGGTCGCGGTGGCCGGCCGTGACCAATCAGCGAGATGGGCGGCAAATGTAAACGCCGCTGTGCTGATTGGTCGCGGTGGCCGACGGGCGGCAAATGTAAACGCCGCTCTGCTGATTGGTCGCGGTGGCCAGCTCCAACCAATGATCGAGATGGGCGGCAAATTTAAACGCCGCTCTGCTGATTAATCGCGGTGGCCGGCCTGAGGATCGCCCTGTAGGAGCGAGATTACTATTCCAACCCTCTGCTCCTCCGAACCTGAAGTCTGGGGATGCAACCTAAAATGCAACTTACAGGCCTCCCTGAAGTTTACAAATGTATCGCGCTCCCCCGGAAACCTGTCAGGTAAAGCAATCTTAGGCTCCACCAGAGTTTGTCGAGGTGTAACAACCCCCGCTGTGGCCGTGGGGGGCCACTGCCTGACGGCCGAGCTGAGGTCTGCCACCTCTAAACTGAGTTGCTGCAATTGTCCAGCCATAGCAGCAATGGGGTCCATTTTGGCCGGAAACATTTTTAAAGGTCAGTGATACTGTCACGCCGTGAACTGCGAAACCAGTAAATGGCAAAGTATTGGGACCCGCACCTGTCCTTTCCACACGGGGGGGGGCCCTGACTTTCCCTTATCTCAGGGGTACCTCTGATGGTGAGGAAGCCTGAGCCGCCAGCGTCTTCTTAACTCCTGTGCAGGCCCTGATAATGACCCCCTCTCCCACCAGGGAGGAAGACAGTACAAAAGAATGAAACTGCGACAAGACAAGGAAATACAGACAGGGTAAACAGAAATTGAAGTCACACAAAATGCTCACTCAGCCACAGAGGAAACACAATGGAGTTAAGGAGGGGAAACCAAAAACGGAGAGATAGCAGGTAAACATGCAGCAAAAACAGCAACCATGACCAGGACTATGACTGCACGTCGAAACGCGTAGGTCCTGAGCCTTGTAGTGCACATGTATATACAGTTTTTAAAATGGCGTGATAAAGGCTATGTTTTATATATTTGGCCATGCTTCATCACCTGTTTTTTTCTTCATCATATGGACTGCAGTTGCTCTGACGGGATCCGGGCGAGGTTGAAGGACTCCACACCCTAATGATGAGCGGACACACTTTTTTCTTTTCTTAATCCGCTTGTGTGATCGATACAATGGAACCATTGTTACCTTCCAGCAGATGCTTTAGATGCTGGTTGAGTTCCATGGGCATGATAACGAGTGGTACATCCCACAACTGCTGTTTTCTTAAAGAGGTTAGCCACTACACTACATATGCCCCCGTCTATTTAAACAGTGGGAAGAAGATTTTTGTAATTACCTTCCATTGTTTTTGTTGCCTGTGAGCGGCGCTATCGCTGACCGCTCACTAGGCATCATGTAACAACGGCTGCAGCATCGGCTGAGGCGTGACCCAGTGACACGCTCCCCCCGGATTGATGGGCTATGGGTGGGGTTTCACCACACGTCACAGTCCAGCATCCACCGCGCACGAATGCAGAGGAGAAAGGGAAAGCATGCCGGACCTTGACGTGACATCAGCAGAGGCTGCAGCCGTGGTCACATGATGCCTAGTGAGCGGTCAGCTACAGCGCCGCTCACAGGCAACAAAAACAATGGAAGGTTGTGAAGACACGGGGTCCATGGGAAGAACACTACTCAGACAACACAGGGTGATGGTAAACAGTGTGGCAATAATTTACTGAACCTCCAGCAATCAATAACATTGAGAACAGTCCCAGCAAATAGACGAGATGGTGTAAAATTTACAGAGTCTCACCCTTCCGCTGGCCCGCCGGGATTAGAGTCGTGAAATATGTGGCCAGGTGACCTGATTGTCCCAACCTGGATTCTTCAAATCATCTCTGAGAGTTCAGCAATGGTTAGTGGAGCAGTTGTGTATCTTTCCAGCCAGGGCTGTGTTCCCTTAGGCTGTCATCCTGTAGTGTCTCTCTGAACTGATGCAGAGACCCCCTTTTTATAGTTCACATTTGTCCGTTCAAGCCATCATTCACAGGTCAAGGGTCAGGGATCATGATTTCAGTTTACAGTGCTCGAGTATCCACAGCTTATCCCCTAATGTTGACTGGCAACCACCCTACAATAGTATTTGACGTATCTAGTAAAATCCATTGTTCAACAACCCTGAGTTGCTGTATCACAAAACTGACAGACAATACATTGTAGATAACAGCCATTCATCAATTACCAAATATCAACTCAAGTGATCAACATTCAGGATTATTCAAACAATAGTCTGTGTTGACCAACCAAAGAAGAACACAAGTTCAGAATTCAACATAGTATGGTATGTATGTCTGGCATAATTAGGAAGAAAAGCTATGTCGTCACATTCCTCCCCCTTCTTAATTAGCCCCGGAGACTGCTGGATCCTGTTGACGGGGCTGCCAGACGTGATAGACTTCCGATCATCCTTCTCCACTTGTCTGGACAGTCCATCGGCATTTCCATGATCTTTTCCCTTTTTGTGGGACACAGAAAAATTATAGAACTGTATGGCCAGACTTCATCTGAGTAATCGTCCATTGTCTCTAGCAGTATGATTTAGCCAACTTAAAAGATTGTGGTCGGTTATGACCGTGAATTCCTTGCCATATAGGTAGGGCTGCTTTTTTTTTTTCCAAGTCCAGACTATGGCCTAGCATTCTTTTTTCTATTGTGGCGTATGCCCTCTCCCTGTCCAACAGCTTTCGGGATGCATAGGCTATCGAGTGTTTCTGACCATCGTCCCCTACTTGACTGAGTACTGCTCCCAATCTGGTATCCGATGCACCTGTTTGGACAATGAACCGGCATCGGAAGTCAGGAGCAGTCAGGACTGGGCTTTGGGCTAGCTGGATTTTCAACTGGAGGAATGCGGACTCACATTCTGGGGTCCAGATGAGATTGCGGGCATATCTTTTGGGGGTGAGGTCAGTGAGGAGTTTTGCTACTGTGCTGTAATTGGGGATAAACTTTCGATAATAGTTTCCTGTCCCTAGGAATGCGCAGACCTGTTTTTGGTTGGCTGGGCGAGACCACTGGGTAATGGCTTCTACTTTTGCGGGTTTGGGACGAATGCACCCACTTCCCACCCTATGTCCCAGGTATAGTAGCTCGGCCATCCCTGTCAAGAAAAACACTTGGTCAGACCTTGCAGCCCTCTGGCGCCCCCTTATCCTGCTGGTCAAACACGGTATTGACTGAGGATAAGCACGGGCGCAGCTGCTCTAATTTATGTCGACTATTGTGGCACGTATATATACCTCCGTCGAACCACCCTCCAACCACAAGATCACATAAATACTGGTATACTGCCACCACCGACCGCTTAACAGGTGGATCGGGTACCCGTTAGGTAACGTGAATTAGTGGGTGAGGAACGTGTTTGCTCGACATAGGACAAGAAGAACGAAGCTGGTAAATAATAATGATTTACTCCCGAAAGTGGGCAGTGTTTACAAAAGATATACAAGATATTATAAAAGAGACAATTTACATATATGCATAAAACAGTTATTAAAATAAAAGGGATAAGTAATAGCAAAACCTGCGCCACAAGGTGATGGTCTCAGATTCTGTGGGGGGGACGGCTCCCCGGAAATTAGATGTGATTCTTCCACGCAGCGAGGAGTGCATGCGTCTGACGTCCCAGGTAAGAATGAATTAAAATGGCCGTTCTGGTTTTTAGTAAGGGGCCAAAACTCTAGGAGACACCCATGTTGTTTACCTCACATGGGGGCTCGGTTTTGTGAACCCACCCAGCTGCATAAGACATAAAAATCCTTCAGATTTCATATCTTGGTATGGGGGTGTCCCACATCCAAGATGGAGACATCATGTTTGCCGTCACCACTATTCATGAAGATGGATATCAAATATGATATCTCTATGATGCTCAGAAGTTCAGAATCCATTTCCCCGGTTCCTGGTGGTCTCCCAGCCACGAAAACCACACCATCACAATTGGAAAAAGATGAACATCTCAAA
Organism: Phyllobates terribilis; assembly: GCF_046119375.1. Taxonomy (NCBI): domain Eukaryota; kingdom Metazoa; phylum Chordata; class Amphibia; order Anura; family Dendrobatidae; genus Phyllobates; species Phyllobates terribilis. The sequence continues at coordinate 207,916,168 of NW_027362770.1, read as the reverse complement.
AATGTGGTCCCTGTGTTTGTGACAGTCATGTGCATTATTAAAATCGACATTAAAAGCTTGTACAGTTAGACAATAGGATCTTGGAGGGAATTTCCCGTTTAAACCAGAATGCTTGCTCTCTTGGCTGAGGGTTTATGGCAATCATAAAAATTCCTGGTTTTGGGGGAAGTAAGAGAAGAGTTCTACGGATGTCCCTTCCAAATGAGCAGGGGGTGGAGATTTAAAACATCTCTCATTTTTTAAACTAGGACAAAAATACATTTTGCCTGACAAGGGTGATGGAGGCCGGGCCGTGTACTATATACAGTGCAGGGTGATGGATGCAGGGCGGTGTACTATATACAGTGCAGGGTGATGGATGGTGGGCGGTGTGCTGTATACAGTGCAGGGTGATATGCAGGCGGTGTACTGTATACAGTGCAGGGTGATGGATGCCGGGTGGTGTACTATATACGGTGCAGGGTGATGGATGCCGGGCGGTGTACTATATACGGTGCAGGGTGATGGATGCCGGGCGGTGTACTATATACAGTGCAGGGTGATGGATGCCGGGCGGTGTACTATATACAGTGCAGGGTGATGGATGCCGGGTGGTGTACTATATACGGTGCAGGGTGATGGAGGCCGGGCCGTGTACTATATACAGTGCCGGGTGATGGATGCAGGGCGGTGTACTATATACAGTGCAGGGTGATGGATGGTGGGCGGTGTGCTGTATACAGTGCAGGGTGATATGCAGGCGGTGTACTGTATACAGTGCAGGGTGATGGATGCCGGGTGGTGTACTATATACGGTGCAGGGTGATGGATGCCGGGCGGTGTACTATATACGGTGCAGGGTGATGGATGCCGGGTGGTGTACTATATACGGTGCAGGGTGATGGATGCCGGGCGGTGTACTATATACAGTGCAGGGTGATGGATGCCGGGCGGTGTACTATATACAGTGCAGGGTGATGGATGCCGGACGGTGTACTGTATACAGTGCAGGGTGATGGATGCCGGGCGGTGTACTGTATACAGTGCTGGATGATGGATGCCGGGCGGTGTACTGTATACAGTGCAGGGTGATGGATGCAGGGTGGTGTACTTTATACAGTGCCGGGTGATGGATGCAGGGCGGTGTACTATATACAGTGCAGGGTGATGGATGGCGGGCGGTGTACTATATACAGTGCAGGGTGATGGATGGCGGGCGGTGTACTGTATACAGTGCAGGGAGAAGGATGGCGGGCGGTGTACTATATACAGTGCAGGGTGATGGATGCCGGGCGGTGTACTATACACAGTGCAGGGTGATGGATGCTGGGCTGTGTACTGTATACAGTGCAGGGTGATGGATGCCGGGCGGTGTACTATATACAGTGCAGGGTGATTGGCGGGTGTCATGAAAACACTTTATCAGACCTTGCAGCCCTCTGGCGCTCCCTTATCCTGCTGGTCAAACACGGTATTGACCGAAGATAAGCACGGGCGCAGCTGCTCTAATTTATGTCGACTATTGTGGCACGTGACGTGACAGGACGTATATATACCTCCGACCAGCCACCCTCAAACCACAGTATCACATAAATACTGGTATACTGCCACCACCAATCGCTTAACAGGTGGATCGGGTACCCGTTAGGTAACGTGAATTAGCGGGTGAGGAACGTGTTTGCTCGACATAGGACAAGAAGAACGAAGATGGTAAATAATAATGATTTACTCCCGAAAGTGGCCAGTGTTTACAAAAGATATACAAGATATTATAAAAGAGACAATTTACATATATGCATAAAACAGTTATTAAAATAAAAGGGATAAGTGATAGCAAAACCTGCGCCGCGAGGTGTTGGTCTCAGATTCTGTGGGGGGGGCTCCCCGGAAATTACATGTGATTCTTCCACGCAGCGAGGAGGACATGCATCTGACGTCCCGGGTAAGAATGAATTAAAATGGCCGTTCTGGCTTTTAGTAAGGGGCCAAAACATTAGGAGACACCCATGTTATTTACCTCACACGGGGGCTCGGTTTTGTGAACCCACCCAGCTGCATAAGACTTAAAAATCCTTCAGATTTCATATCTTGGTATAGGGGGGTCCCACATCCAAGATGGAGACATCATGTTTGCCGTCACCACTATTCATGAAGATGGATATCAAATATGATATCTCTAGGACGCTCAGAAGCCCAGAATCCATTTCCCAGGTTCATGGTGGTCTCCCAGCCACGAAAACCACACCATCACAATTGGAAAAAATGTGGTCCCTGTGTTTGTGACAGTCATGTGCATTATTAAAATCGACATTAAAAGTTTGTACAGTTAGACAATAGGATCTTGGAGGGAATTTCCAGTTTAGACCAGAATGCTTGCTCTGGGCTGAGGCTTTTTGGCGGTCATAAAAATTACTGGTTTGGGGAAAGCAGAGAAGTTCTATGTAGCCTCTTCCAAAGGAGCTGGGGGTGGAGATTTAAGACATCTCTAATTTTTAAAACTAGGACAAAAATACGTTTTGCCTGACAGCGGGCGGTGTACTATATACAGTACAGGGTGATGGATGCTGGGCGGTGTACTATATACAGTGCAGGGTGATTGGCGGGCGGTGTACTATATACAGTGCAGGGTGATTGGCGGGTGGTGCACCGTACACAGTGCAGGGTGATTGGCGGGCGGTGTACTATATACAGTGCAGGGTGATTGGCGGGTGGTGTACTATATACAGTGCAGGGTGATTGATGCCGGGAGGTGTACTGTACACAGTGCAGGGTAATGGATGCCGGGCGGTGTACTATATACAGTGCAGGGTGATTGGCAGGCGGTGCACCGCACACAGTGCAGGGTGATTGGCGGGCGGTGTACTATATACAGTGCAGGGTGATTGGCGGGCGGTGTACTATATACAGTGCAGGGTGATTGGCGGGCGGTGCACCGTACACAGTGCAGGGTGATTGGCGGGTGATGTACTATATACAGTGCAGGGTGATTAGCGGGCGGTGTACTATATACAGTGCAGGGTGATTGGCGGGTGGTGTACTATATACAGTGCAGGGTGATTGATGCCGGGAGGTGTACTGTACACAGTGCAGGGTAATGGATGCCGGGCGGTGTACTATATACAGTGCAGGGTGATTGGCAGGCGGTGCACCGCACACAGTGCAGGGTGATTGGCGGGCGGTGTACTATATACAGTGCAGGGTGATTGGCGGGCGGTGTACTATATACAGTGCAGGGTGATTGGCGGGCGGTGTACTATATACAGTGCAGGGTGATTGGCGGGCGGTGTACTATATACAGTGCAGGGTGATTGGCGGGCGGTGTACTATATACAGTGCAGAGTGATTGGCGGGCGGTGTACTATATACAGTGCAGGGTGATTGGCGGGCGGTGTACTATATACAGTGCAGGGTGATTGGCGGGCGGTGTCCTATATACAGTGCAGGGTGATTGGCGGGCGGTGTAGTATATACAGTGCAGGGTGATTGGCAGGCGGTGAACCGTACACAATGCAGGGTGTTTGGCGGGCACTGTACTATATACAGTGCAGGGTGGTGGATGCCGGGCGGTGTACTATATACAGTGCAGGGTGATGGATGCTGGGCGGAGTACTGATTACAGTGCAGGGTGATGGATGCAGGGCGGTGTACTATATACAGTGCAGGGTGATGGATGCTGGGAGGTGTACTGATTACAGTGCAGGGTGATGGATGCAGGGCGGTGTACTATATACAGTGCAGGGTGATGGATGCCGGACGGTGTACTATATACAGTGCAGGGTGATTGGCGGGCTGTATACTATGTACAGTGCAGGGTGATTGGCGGGCGGTGTACTATATATAGTGCAGGGTGATTGGCAGGCGGTGTACTATATATAGTGCAGGGTGATTGGCAGGCGGTGTACTATATACAGTGCAGGGTGATTGGCGGGCGGTGTACTATATACAGTGCAGGGTGATTGGCGGGCGGTGTACTATATATAGTGCAGGGTGATGGACGGGCGGTGTACTATATATAGTGCAGGGTGATTGGCGGGCGGTGTACTATATACAGTGTAGGGTGATTGGCGGGCGGTGTACTATATACAGTGTAGGGTGATTGGCGGGCGGTGTACTATATACAGTGCAGGGTGATTGGCGGGCGGTGCACTATATACAGTGCAGGGTGATTGGCGGGCGGTGCACAGTACACAGTGCAGGGTGATTGGCGGGCGGTGTACTATATACAGTGCAGGGTGATTGGCGGGCGGTGTACTATATACAGTGCAGGGTGATTGGCGGGCGGTGCACTATATACAGTGCAGGGTGATTGGCGGGCGGTGCACAGTACACAGTGCAGGGTGATTGGCGGGCGGTGTACTATATACAGTGCAGGGTGATTGGCGGGCGGTGTACTATATACAGTGCAGGGTGATTGGCTGGCGGTGTACTATATACAGTGCAGGGTGATTGGCTGGCGGTGTACTATATACAGTGACAGGGTGATTGGCGGGCGGTGCACCGTACACAGAGCAGGGTGATTGGCAGGCGGTGGACTGTATACAGTGCAGGGTGATGGATGCCGGGCGGTGTACTATATACAGTGCAGGGTGATGGATGCCGGGCGGTGCACCGTACACAGTGCAGGGTGATGGATGCCGGGCGGTGCACCGTACACAGTGCAGGGTCATGGATGCCGGGCGGTGCACCGTACACAGTGCAGGGTGATTGGCGGGCGGTGTACTATATACACTGCAGGGTGATTGGCGGTCGGTGTACTATATACAGTGCAGGGTGATTGGCGGGCGGTGTACTATATACAGTGCAGGGTGATTGGCGGGCGGTGTACTATATACAGTGCAGGGTGATTGGCGGGCGGTGTACAATACACAGTGCAGGGTGATTGGCGGGCGGTGTACTATATACAGTGCAGGGTGATTGGCGGGCGGTGTACGATACACTGTGCATAGTGATTGGCAGGCGGTGTACTATACACAGTGCAGGGTGATTGGCGGGCGGTGCACCGTCCACAATGCAGGTTGATTGGCGGGGGGTGTACTATATACAGTGCAGGGTGATGGATGCCGGGCGGTGTACTATATACAGTGCAGGGTAATGGATGCCGGGCGGTGTACTGCATACAGTGCAGGGTAATGGATGCCGGGCGGTGTACTATATACAGTGCAGGGTGATTGGCAGGCGGTGTACTGTATACAGTGCAGAGTGATTGGCGGGCGGTGTACTATATACAGTGCAGGGTGATTGGCAGGCGGTGTACTGTACACAGTTCAGGGTGATTGGCGGGCGGTGTACTGTACACAGTGCAGGGTGATTGGCGGGCGGTGCACCGTACACAGTGCAGGGTGATTGGCGGGCGGTGTACTATATACAGTGCAGGGTGATTGGCGGGCGGTGCACCGTACACAGTGCAGGGTGATTGGCTCGTGATGCACTGTACACAGTGCAGGGTGATTGGCGGGCAGTGTACTATATACAGTGCAGGGTGATTGGCGGGCGGTGTACTATATACAGTGCAGGGTGATTGGCAGGCGGTGTACTATATACAGTGCAGGGTGATTGGCAGGCGGTGTACTATATACAGTGCAGGGTGATTGGCGGGCGGTGTACTATATACAGTGCAGGGTGATTGGCGGGCGGTGTACTATATACAGTGCAGGGTGATTGGCAGGCGGTGTACTATATACAGTGCAGGGTGATTGGCGGGCGGTGTACTATATACAGTGCAGGGTGATTGGCGGGCGGTGTACTATATACAGTGCAGGGTGATTGGCGGGCGGTGTACGATACACAGTGCAGGGTGATTGGCGGGCGGTGTACTATATACAGTGCAGGGTGATTGGCGGGCGGTGCACCGTACACAGTGCAGGGTGATTGGCGGACGGTGCACCGTACACAGTGCAGGGTGATTGGCGGGCGGTGTACTATATACAGTGCAGAGTGATTGGCAGGCGGTGTACTATATACAGTGCAGGGTGATTGGCGGGCGGTGCACCGTACACAGTGCAGGGTGGTTGGCAGGCGGTGTACTATATACAGCGCAGGGTGATTGGCGGACGGTGCACCGTACACAGTGCAGGGTGATTGGCGGTCGGTGTACTATTTACAGTGCAGGGTGATTGGCAGGCGGTGTACTATATACAGTGAAGGGTGATTAGCGGGCGGTGTACTATATACAGTGCAGGGTGATTGGCGGGCGGTGTACTATATACAGTGCAGGGTGATTGGCGGGCGGTGTGCTATATACAGTGCAGGGTGATTGGCGGGCGGTGTACGATACACAGTGCAGGGTGATTGGCAGGCGGTGTACTATATACAGTGCAGGGTGATTGGCGGGCGGTGTACGATACACTGTGCATAGTGATTGGCAGGCGGTGTACGATACACTGTGCATAGTGATTGGCAGGCGGTGTACTATACACAGTGCAGGGTGATTGGCGGGCGGTGCACCGTACACAGTGCAGGGTGATTGGCAGGCGGTGCACCATCCACAATGCAGGGTGATTGGCGGGGGGTGTACTTTATACAGTGCAGGGTGATGGATGCCGGGAGGTATACTGCATACAGTGCAGGGTAATGGATGCCGGGCGGTGTACTATATACAGTGCAGGGTGATTGGCAGGCGGTGAACCGTACACAGTGCAGGGTGATTGGCGGGCGGTGTACTATATACAGTGCAGGGTGATTGGCAGGCGGTGCACCGTACACAGTGAAGGGTGATTGGCGGGCAGTGTACTATATACAGTGCAGGGTGATTGGCGGGCGGTGCACTATATACAGTGCAGGGTGATGGATGCCGGGAGGTGCACCGTACACAGTGCAGGGTGATTGGCGGGCGGTGTACTATATACAGTGCAGGGTGATGGATGCCGGGAGGTGCACCGTACACAGTGCAGGGTGATTGGCGGGCCGTGCACTATATACAGTGCAGGGTGATGGATGCCGGGAGGTGCACCGTACACAGTGCAGGGTGATTGGCGGGCGGTGCACCGTACACAGTGCAGGGTGATTGGCGGACGGTGCACCGTACACAGTGCAGGGTGATTGGCGGACGGTGCACCGTACACAGTGCAGGGTGATTGGCGGACGGTGCACCGTACACAGTGCAGGGTGATTGGCGGACGGTGCACCGTACACAGTGCAGGGTGATTGGCGGACGGTGCACCGTACACAGTGCAGGGTGATTGGCGGACGGTGCACCGTACACAGTGCAGGGTGATTGGCGGACGGTGCACCGTACACAGTGCAGGGTGATTGGCGGGCGGTGTACAATACACAGTGCAGGGTGATTGGCGGGCGGTGTACTATATACAGTGCAGGGTGATTGGCGGGCGGTGTACGATACACTGTGCATAGTGATTGGCAGGCGGTGTACTATACACAGTGCAGGGTGATTGGCGGGCGGTGCACCGTCCACAATGCAGGTTGATTGGCGGGGGGTGTACTATATACAGTGCAGGGTGATGGATGCCGGGCGGTGTACTATATACAGTGCAGGGTAATGGATGCCGGGCGGTGTACTGCATACAGTGCAGGGTAATGGATGCCGGGCGGTGTACTATATACAGTGCAGGGTGATTGGCAGGCGGTGTACTGTATACAGTGCAGAGTGATTGGCGGGCGGTGTACTATATACAGTGCAGGGTGATTGGCAGGCGGTGTACTGTACACAGTTCAGGGTGATTGGCGGGCGGTGTACTGTACACAGTGCAGGGTGATTGGCGGGCGGTGCACCGTACACAGTGCAGGGTGATTGGCGGGCGGTGTACTATATACAGTGCAGGGTGATTGGCGGGCGGTGCACCGTACACAGTGCAGGGTGATTGGCTCGTGATGCACTGTACACAGTGCAGGGTGATTGGCGGGCAGTGTACTATATACAGTGCAGGGTGATTGGCGGGCGGTGTACTATATACAGTGCAGGGTGATTGGCAGGCGGTGTACTATATACAGTGCAGGGTGATTGGCAGGCGGTGTACTATATACAGTGCAGGGTGATTGGCGGGCGGTGTACTATATACAGTGCAGGGTGATTGGCGGGCGGTGTACTATATACAGTGCAGGGTGATTGGCAGGCGGTGTACTATATACAGTGCAGGGTGATTGGCGGGCGGTGTACTATATACAGTGCAGGGTGATTGGCGGGCGGTGTACTATATACAGTGCAGGGTGATTGGCGGGCGGTGTACGATACACAGTGCAGGGTGATTGGCGGGCGGTGTACTATATACAGTGCAGGGTGATTGGCGGGCGGTGCACCGTACACAGTGCAGGGTGATTGGCGGACGGTGCACCGTACACAGTGCAGGGTGATTGGCGGGCGGTGTACTATATACAGTGCAGAGTGATTGGCAGGCGGTGTACTATATACAGTGCAGGGTGATTGGCGGGCGGTGCACCGTACACAGTGCAGGGTGGTTGGCAGGCGGTGTACTATATACAGCGCAGGGTGATTGGCGGACGGTGCACCGTACACAGTGCAGGGTGATTGGCGGTCGGTGTACTATTTACAGTGCAGGGTGATTGGCAGGCGGTGTACTATATACAGTGAAGGGTGATTAGCGGGCGGTGTACTATATACAGTGCAGGGTGATTGGCGGGCGGTGTACTATATACAGTGCAGGGTGATTGGCGGGCGGTGTGCTATATACAGTGCAGGGTGATTGGCGGGCGGTGTACGATACACAGTGCAGGGTGATTGGCAGGCGGTGTACTATATACAGTGCAGGGTGATTGGCGGGCGGTGTACGATACACTGTGCATAGTGATTGGCAGGCGGTGTACGATACACTGTGCATAGTGATTGGCAGGCGGTGTACTATACACAGTGCAGGGTGATTGGCGGGCGGTGCACCGTACACAGTGCAGGGTGATTGGCAGGCGGTGCACCATCCACAATGCAGGGTGATTGGCGGGGGGTGTACTTTATACAGTGCAGGGTGATGGATGCCGGGAGGTATACTGCATACAGTGCAGGGTAATGGATGCCGGGCGGTGTACTATATACAGTGCAGGGTGATTGGCAGGCGGTGAACCGTACACAGTGCAGGGTGATTGGCGGGCGGTGTACTATATACAGTGCAGGGTGATTGGCAGGCGGTGCACCGTACACAGTGAAGGGTGATTGGCGGGCAGTGTACTATATACAGTGCAGGGTGATTGGCGGGCGGTGCACTATATACAGTGCAGGGTGATGGATGCCGGGAGGTGCACCGTACACAGTGCAGGGTGATTGGCGGGCGGTGTACTATATACAGTGCAGGGTGATGGATGCCGGGAGGTGCACCGTACACAGTGCAGGGTGATTGGCGGGCCGTGCACTATATACAGTGCAGGGTGATGGATGCCGGGAGGTGCACCGTACACAGTGCAGGGTGATTGGCGGGCGGTGCACCGTACACAGTGCAGGGTGATTGGCGGACGGTGCACCGTACACAGTGCAGGGTGATTGGCGGACGGTGCACCGTACACAGTGCAGGGTGATTGGCGGACGGTGCACCGTACACAGTGCAGGGTGATTGGCGGACGGTGCACCGTACACAGTGCAGGGTGATTGGCGGACGGTGCACCGTACACAGTGCAGGGTGATTGGCGGACGGTGCACCGTACACAGTGCAGGGTGATTGGCGGACGGTGCACCGTACACAGTGCAGGGTGATTGGCGGACGGTGCACCGTACACAGTGCAGGGTGATTGGCGGACGGTGCACCGTACACAGTGCAGGGTGATTGGCGGACGGTGCACCGTACACAGTGCAGGGTGATTGGTGGGCGGTGCACCGTACACAGTGCAGGGTGATTGGCGGGCGGTGTACTATATACAGTGAAGGATGATTGGCGGGCAGTGCACCGTACACAGTGCAGGGTGATTGGCAGGCGGTGTACTATATACAGTACAGGGTGATTGGCGGGCGGTGTACTATACACAGTGCAGTGTGATTGGCGGGCGGTGTACTATATACAGTGCAGGGTGATTGGCGGGAGGTGTACTATATACAGTGCAGGGTGTTTGGCGGGCGGTGTACTGTACACAGTGCAGGGTGATTGGCGTTCGGTGTACCGAACACCGTGCAGGGTGATTGGCGGGCGGTGTACTATATACAGTGCTGAGTAATTGCCGAGCGGTGTACTATATACAGTGCTGAGTAATTGCCGGGCGGTGTACCGTACATAGTGCAGGGTGATTGGCGGGCGGTGTACTATATACAGTGCAGGGTGATTGGCGGACGGTGTACTATATACAGTGCAGGGTGATTGGCGGGCGGTGCACCGTACACAGTGCAGGGTGATTGGCGGGCGGTGCACCGTACACTGTGCAGGGTGATTGGCGGGCGGTGCACCGTACACTGTGCAGGGTGATTGGCGGGCGGTGCACCGTACACTGTGCAGGGTGATTGGCGGGTGGTGCACCGTACACAGTGCAGGGTGATTGGCGGGCGGTGTACTATATACAGTGCAGGGTGATTGGCAGGCTGTGTACTATATACAGTGCAGGGTGATTGGCGGGCGGTGTACTGTACACAGTGCATGGTGATTGGCGGGCGGTGTACTGTACACAGTGCATGGTGATTGGCAGGCGGTGTACTGTACACAGTGCATGGTGATTGGCAGGCGGTGTACTATATACAGTGCAGGGTGATTGGCGGGCGGTGTACTATATACAGTGCAGGGTGATTGGCGGGCGGTGCACTGTACACAGTGCATGGTGATTGGCAGGCGGTGTACCATATACAGTGCAGGGTGATTGGCGGGCGGTGTACCATATACAGTGCAGGGTGATTGGCAGGCGGTGCACCGTACACAGTGCAGGGTGATTGGCAGGCGGTGCACCGTACACAGTGCAGGGTGATTGGCGGGCGGTGCACCGTACACAGTGCAGGGTGATTGGCGGGCGGTGCACTATATACAGTGCAGGGTGATTGGCGGGCGGTGCACCGTACACAGTGCAGGGTGATTGGCGGGCGGTGTACTATATACAGTGCAGGGTGATTGGCAGGCGGTCACCGTACACAGTGCAGGATGATTGGCGGGCTGTGCACCGTACACAGTGCAGGGTGATTGGCGGGCGGTGTACTATATACAGTGCAGGGTGATTGGCGGGCGGTGCACCGTACACAGTGCAGGGTGATTGGCGGGCGGTGCACCGTACACAGTGCAGGGTGATTGGCGGGCGGTGCACCGTACACAGTGCAGGGTGATTGGCGGGCGGTGCACCGTACACAGTGCAGGGTGATTGGCGGGCGGTGCACCGTACACAGTGCAGGGTGATTGGCGGGCGGTGCACCGTACACAGTGCAGGGTGATTGGCGGGCGGTGCACCGTACACAGTGCAGGGTGATTGGCGGGCGGTGCACCGTACACAGTGCAGGGTGATTGGCGGGCGGTGCACTGTATACAGTGCAGGGTGATTGGCGGGCGGTGCACAGTACACAGTGCAGGGTGATTGGCGGGCGGTGTACTATATACAGTGCAGGGTGATTGGCGGGCGGTGTACTATATACAGTGCAGGGTGATTGGCGGGCGGTGCACCATACACAGTGCAGGGTGATTGGCGGGCGGTGCACCGTACACAGTGCAGTGTGATTGGCGGGCGGTGCACTGTATACAGTGCAGGGTGATTGGCGGGCGGTGTTCTGTATGCAGTGCAGGGTGATTGGCGGGCGGTGTACTATATACAGTGCAGGGTGATTGGCAGGAGTTGCACCGTATACAGTGCAGGGTGATTGGCGGACGGTGTACTATATACAGTGCAGGGTGATTGGCAGGCGGTGCACCGCACACAGTGCAGGGTGATTGGCGGGCGGTGTACTATATACAGTGCAGGGTGATTGGCGGGCGGTGTACTATATACAGTGCATAGTGATTGGCAGGCGGTGCACTATATACAGTGCAGGGTGATTGGCAGGCGGTGTACTATATACAGTGCAGGGTGATTGGCAGGCGGTGCACCGCACACAGTGCAGGGTGATTGGCGGGGGGTGTACTATATACAGTGCAGGGTGATGGATGCCGGGCGGTGTACTATATACAGTGCAGGGTAATGGATGCCGGGCGGTGTACTGCATACAGTGCAGGGTAATGGATGCCGGGCGGTGTACTATATACAGTGCAGGGAGATTTGCAGGCGGTGAACCGTACACAGTGCAGGGTGATTGGCGGGGGGTGTACTATATACAGTGCAGGGTGATGGATGCCGGGCGGTGCACCGTACACAGTGAAGGGTGATTGGCGGGCAGTGTACTATATACAGTGCAGGGTGATTGGCGGGCGGTGTACTATATACAGTGCAGGGTGATTGGCGGGCGGTGCACCGTACACAATGCAGGGTGATTGGTGGGCAGTGTACTATATACAGTGCAGGGTGGTGGATGCCGGGCGGTGTACTATATACAGTGCAGGGTGATGGATGCCGGGCGGTGTAGCATATACAGTGCAGGGTGATTGGTGGGCGGTGCACCGTACACAGTGAAGGGTGTTTGGCGGGCAGTGTACTATATACAGTGCAGGGTGGTGGATGCCGGGCGGTGTACTATATACAGTGCAGGGTGATGGATGCTGGGCGGTGTACTGATTACAGTGCAGGGTGATGGATGCAGGGCGGTGTACTATATACAGTGCAGGGTGATGGATGCTGGGCGGTGTACTGATTACAGTGCAGGGTGATTGGTGGGCGGTGTACTATATACAGTGCAGGGTGATTGGCGGGCTGTGTCCTATGTACAGTGCAGGGTGATTGGCGGGCGGTGTATTATATACAGTGCAGGGTGATTGGCGGGCAGTGTACTATATACAGTGCAGGGTGATTGGCGGGCGGTGTACTATATATAGTGCAGGGTGATTGGCGGGCGGTGTACTATATATAGTGCAGGGTGATTGGCGGGCGGTGTACTATATATAGTGCAGGGTGATTGGCGGGCGGTGTACTATATACAGTGTAGGGTGATTGGCGGGCGGTGTACTATATACAGTGCAGGGTGATTGGCGGGCGGTGCACTATATACAGTGCAGGGTGATTGGCGGGCTGTGTACTATGTACAGTGCAGGGTGATTGGCGGGCGGTGTACTATATATAGTGCAGGGTGATTGGCGGGCGGTGTATTATATACAGTGCAGGGTGATTGGCGGGCAGTGTACTATATACAGTGCAGGGTGATTGGCGGGCGGTGTACTATATATAGTGCAGGGTGATTGGCGGGCGGTGTACTATATATAGTGCAGGGTGATTGGCGGGCGGTGTACTATATACAGTGTAGGGTGATTGGCGGGCGGTGTACTATATACAGTGCAGGGTGATTGGCGGGCGGTGCACTATATACAGTGCAGGGTGATTGGCGGGCGGTGCACAGTACACAGTGCAGGGTGATTGGCGGGCGGTGTACTATATACAGTGCAGGGTGATTGGCGGGCGGTGTACTATATACAGTGCAGGGTGATTGGCGGGCGGTGTACTATATACAGTGCAGGGTGATTGGCGGGCGGTGTACTATATACAGTGCAGGGTGATTGGCGGGCGGTGTACTATATACAGTGCAGGGTGATTGGCGGGCGGTGCACTATATACAGTGCAGGGTGATTGGCGGGCGGTGCACAGTACACAGTGCAGGGTGATTGGCGGGCGGTGTACTATATACAGTGCAGGGTGATGGATGCCGGGAGGTGCACCGTACACAGTGCAGGGTGATTGGCGGGCGGTGTACTATATACAGTGCAGGGTGATTGGCTGGTGATGCACCGTACACAGTGCAGGGTGATTGGCGGGCGGTGTACTATATACAGTGCAGGGTGATTGGCGGGCGGTGTACTATATACAGTGCAGGGTGATTGGCGGGCGGTGTACTATATGCAGTGCAGGGTGATTGGCGGACGGTGCACCGTACACAGTGCAGGGTGATTGGCGGACGGTGCACCGTACACAGTGCAAGGTGATTGGCGGACGGTGCACCGTACACAGTGCAGGGTGATTGGCGGACGGTGCACCGTACACAGTGCAGGGTGATTGGCGGACGGTGCACCGTACACAGTGCAGGGTGATTGGCGGGCGGTGCACCGTACACAGTGCAGGGTGATTGGCGGACGGTGCACCGTACACAGTGCAGGGTGATTGGCGGGCGGTGCACCGTACACAGTGCAGGGTGATTGGCGGGCGGTGCACCGTACACAGTGCAGGGTGATTGGCGGGCGGTGTACTATATACAGTGAAGGATGATTGGCGGGCAGTGCACCGTACACTGTGCAGGGTGATTGGCAGACGGTGTACTATATACAGTACAGGGTGATTGGCGGGCGGTGTACTATACACAGTGCAGTGTGATTGGCGGGCGGTGTACTATATACAGTGCAGGGTGATTGGCGGAAGGTGTACTATATACAGTGCAGGGTGTTTGGCGGGCGGTGTACTGTACACAGTGCAGGGTGATTGGCGTTCGGTGTACCGTACACAGTGCAGGGTGATTGGCGGGCGGTGTACTATATACAGTGCTGAGTAATTGCCGAGCGGTGTACTGTACACAGTGCAGGGTGATTGGCGGGCGGTGTACTGTACACAGTGCAGGGTGATTGGCGTTCGATGTACCGTACACAGTGCAGGGTGATTGGCGGGCGGTGTACTATATACAGTGCTGAGTAATTGCCGGGCGGTGTACCGTACATAGTGCAGGGTGATTGGCGGGCGGTGTACTGTACACAGTGCAGGGTGATTGGCAGGAGTTGCACCGTATACAGTGCAGGGTGATTGGCGGACGGTGTACTATATACAGTGCAGGGTGATTGGCGGGCGGTGCACCGTACACAGTGCAGGGTGATTGGCGGGCGGTGCACCGTACACTGTGCAGGGTGATTGGCGGGTGGTGCACCGTACACAGTGCAGGGTGATTGGCGGGCGGTGTACTATATACAGTGCAGGGTGATTGGCAGGCGGTGTACTATATACAGTGTAGGGTGATTGGCGGGCGGTGTACTGTACACAGTGCATGGTGATTGGCAGGCGGTGTACTGTACACAGTGCATGGTGATTGGCAGGCGGTGTACTATATACAGTGCAGGGTGATTGGCAGGCGGTGTACTATATACAGTGCAGGGTGATTGGCGGGCGGTGCACTGTACACAGTGCATGGTGATTGGCGGGCGGTGTACCGTATACAGTGCAGGGTGATTGGCGGGCGGTGTACTATATACAGTGCAGGGTGATTGGCAGGCGGTGCACCGTACACAGTGCAGGGTGATTGGCAGGCGGTGCACCGTACACAGTGCAGGGTGATTGGCGGGCGGTGCACCGTACACAGTGCAGGGTGATTGGCGGGCGGTGTACTATATACAGTGCAGGGTGATTGGCAGGCGGTCACCGTACACAGTGCAGGATGATTGGCGGGCTGTGCACCGTACACAGTGCAGAGTGATTGGCGGGCGGTGCACCGTACACAGTACAAGGTGATTGGCGGGCGGTGCACCGTACACAGTGCAGGGTGATTGGCGGGCGGTGCATCGTACACAGTGCAGGGTGATTGGCGGGCGGTGCACCGTACACAGTGCAGGGTGATTGGCGGGCGGTGCACCGTACACAGTGCAGGGTGATTTGCGGGCGGTGCACCGTACACAGTGCAGGGTGATTGGCGGGCGGTGCACCGTACACAGTGCAGGGTGATTGGCGGGCGGTGCACCGTACACAGTGCAGGGTGATTGGCGGGCGGTGCACCGTACACAGTGCAGGGTGATTGGCGGGCGGTGCACCGTACACAGTGCAGGGTGATTGGCGGGCGGTGCACCGTACACAGTGCAGGGTGATTGGCGGGCGGTGCACCGTACACAGTGCAGGGTGATTGGCGGGCGGTGCACCGTACACAGTGCAGGGTGATTGGCGGGCGGTGCACTGTATACAGTGCAGGGTGATTGGCGGGCGGTGCACAGTACACAGTGCAGGGTGATTGGTGGGCGGTGCACCGTACACAGTGCAGGGTGATTGGCGGGCGGTGTTCTTTATACAGTGCAGGGTGATTGGAGTTCGGTGTACCGTACACAGTACAGGGTGATTGGCGGGCGGTGTACTATATACAGTGCAGGGTGATTGGCGGGCCGTGCACCGTACACAGTACAGGGTGATTGGCGGGCGGTGTACTATATACAGTGCAGGGTGATTGGCGGGCGGTGCACCGTACACAGTGCAGGGTGATTGGCGGGCGGTGCACCGTACACAGTGCAGGGTGATTGGCGGGCGGTGCACCGTACACAGTGCAGGGTGATTGGCGGGCGGTGCACCGTACACAGTGCAGGGTGATTGGCGGGCGGTGCACCGTACACAGTGCAGGGTGATTGGCGGGCGGTGCAGGGTACACAGTACAGCGTGATTGGCGGGCGGTGTACTATATACAGTGCAGGGTGATTGGCGGGCGGTGCACCGTACACAGTGCAGGGTGTTTGGCGGGTGGTGTACTATATACAGTGCAGGGTGATTGGCGGGCGGTGTACTATATACAGGTAGTGTGATTGGCGGGCGGTGCACCGTACACAGTGCAGGGTGATTGGCGGGCGGTGTAGTCTATACAATGCAGGGTGATTGGCAGACGGTGCAAGTTAGTCATACTGGGTGATTTGCGGGCGGTGCACCGTACACAGTGCAGGGTGATTGATGGGCGGTGTACTATATACAGTGCAGGGTGATTGGCGGGCGGTGTACTATATACAGTGCAGGGTGATTGGCGGGCGGTGTACTATATACAGTGCAGCGTGATTGGCAGGCTGTGTACTATATACAGTGCAGGTTGATTGGCAGGTGGTGTACTATATACGGTGCACCGTACACAGTGCAGGGTGATTGGCGGGAGGTGCACCGTACACAGTGCAGGGTGATTGGCGGGAGGTGCACCGTACACAGTGCAGGGTGATTGGCAGGCGGTGTACTATATACAGTGCAGGGTGATTGGCGGGCGGTGCACCGTACACAGTGCAGGGTGATTGGCAGGCGGTGCACTGTACACAGTGCAGGGTGATTGGCAGGCGGTGCACCGTACACAGTGCAGGGTGATTGGCGGGCGGTGCACCGTACACAGTGCAGGGTGATTGGCTGGTGGTGTACTATATACAGTGCAGGGTGATTGGCGGGCGGTGCACCGTACACAGTGCAGGGTGATTGGCAGGAGTTGCACCGTATACAGTGTAGGGTGATTGGCGGGCGGTGTACTTTACAGACTGCAGGGTGATTGGCAGGCGGTGTACTATATACAGTGCAGGGTGATTGGCAGGCGGTGTACTATATACAGTGCAGGGTGATTGGCGGGCCGTGCACCGTACACAGTACAGGGTGATTGGCGGGCGGTGTACTATATACAGTGCAGGGTGATTGGCGGGCGGTGCACCGTACACAGTGCAGGGTGATTGGCGGGCGGTGCACCGTACACAGTGCAGGGTGATTGGCGGGCGGTGCACCGTACACAGTGCAGGGTGATTGGCGGGCGGTGCACCGTACACAGTGCAGGGTGATTGGCGGGCGGTGCACCGTACACAGTGCAGGGTGATTGGCGGGCCGTGCACCGTACACAGTGCAGGGTGATTGGCGGGCCGTGCACCGTACACAGTACAGGGTGATTGGCAGGCGGTGTACTGTACACAGTGCATGGTGATTGGCAGGCGGTGTACTATATACAGTGCAGGGTGATTGGCAGGCGGTGTACTATATACAGTGCAGGGTGATTGGCGGGCCGTGCACCGTACACAGTACAGGGTGATTGGCGGGCGGTGTACTATATACAGTGCTGGGTGATTGGCGGGCGGTGCACCGTACATAGTGCAGGGTGATTGGCGGGCGGTGCACCGTACACAGTGCAGGGTGATTGGCGGGCGGTGCACCGTACACAGTGCAGGGTGATTGGCGGGCGGTGCACCGTACACAGTGCAGGGTGATTGGCGGGCGGTGCACCGTACACAGTGCAGGGTGATTGGCGGGCGGTGCACCGTACACAGTGCAGGGTGATTGGCGGGCGGTGCACCGTACACAGTGCAGGGTGATTGGCGGGCGGTGTACTATATACAGTGCAGGGTGATTGGCGGGCGGTGCACCGTACACAGTGCAGGGTGATTGGCGGGCGGTGCACCGTACACAGTGCAGGGTGATTGGCGGGCGGTGCACCGTACACAGTGCAGGGTGATTGGCGGGCGGTGCACCGTACACAGTGCAGGGTGATTGGCGGGCGGTGTACTATATACAGTGCAGGGTGATTGGCGGGCGGTGCACCGTACACAGTGCAGGGTGTTTGGCGGGTGGTGTACTATATACAGTGCAGGGTGATTGGCAGGCGGTGTACTATATACAGTGCAGGGTGATTGGCGGGCGGTGCACCGTACACAGTGCAGGGTGTTTGGCGGGTGGTGTACTATATACAGTGCAGGGTGATTGGCGGGCGGTGTACTATATACAGGTAGTGTGATTGGCGGGCGGTGCACCTTACACAGTGCAGGGTGATTGGCGGGCGGTGTAGTCTATACAATGCAGGGTGATTGGCAGACGGTGCACCTTAGTCATACTGGGTGATTGGCGGGCGGTGCACCGTACACAGTGCAGGGTGATTGATGGGCGGTGTACTATATACAGTGCAGGGTGATTGGCGGGCGGTGTACCATATACAGTGCAGGGTGATTGGCGGGCGGTGTACTATATACAGTGCAGCGTGATTGGCAGGCGGTGTACTATATACAGTGCAGGTTGATTGGCAGGTGGTGTACTATATACGGTGCAGGGTGATTGGCGGGCGGTGTACCGTACACAGTGCAGGGTGATTGGCGGGAGGTGCACCGTACACAGTGCAGGGTGATTGGCGGGCGGTGCACAGTACACAGTGCAGGGTGATTGGCGGGCGGTGCACCGTACACAGTGCAGGGTGATTGGCGGGCGGTGTACTATATACAGTGCAGGGTGATTGGCAGGCGGTGCACCGTACACAGTGCAGTGTGATTGGCGGGAGGTGCACAGTACACAGTGCAGGGTGATTGGCGGGCGGTGCACCGTACACAGTGCAGGGTGATTGTCAGGCGGTGTACTATATATAGTGCAGGGTGATTGGCGGGCGGTGCACCGTACACAGTGCAGGGTGATTGGCAGGCGGTGTACTATATACAGTGCAGGGTGATTGGCGGGCGGTGCACCGTACACAGTGCAGGGTGATTGGCAGGCGGTGTACTATACACAGTGCAGGGTGATTGGCAGGCGGTGCACCGTACACAGTACAGGGTGATTGGCAGGCGGTGTACTATATACAGTGCAGGGTGATTGTCAGGCGGTGTACTATATATAGTGCAGGGTGATTGGCAGGCGGTGCACCGTACACAGTGCAGGGTGATTGGCAGGCGGTGTACTATATACAGTGCAGGGTGATTGGCGGGCGGTGCACCGTACACAGTGCACGGTGATTGGCGGGCGGTGCACCGTACACAGTGCAGGGTGATTGGCGGGCGGTGCACCGTACACAGTGCAGGGTGATTGGCGGGCGGTGCACCGTACACAGTGCAGGGTAATTGGCGGGCAGTGCACCGTACACAGTGCAGGGTGTTTGGCGGGCGGTGCACCTTACACAGTGCAGGGTGATTGGCGGGCGGTGCACCGTACACAGTACAGGGTGATTGGCGGGCGGTGCACTGTATACAGTGCAGGGTGATTGGCGGGCGGTGCACAGTACACAGTGCAGGGTGATTGGCGGGCGGTGCACAGTACACAGTGCAGGGTGATTGGCGGGCGGTGTACTATATACAGTGCAGGGTGATTGGCGGGCGGTGTACTATATACAATGCAGGGTGATTGGCGGGCGGTGCACCATACACAGTGCAGGGTGAATGGCGGGCGGTGCACCGTACACAGTGCAGGGTGATTGGCGGGCGGTGCACTGTATACAGTGCAGGGTGATTGGCGAGCGGTGTACTATATACAGTGCAGGGTGATTGGCAGGAGTTGCACCGTATACAGTGCAGGGTGATTGGCGGACGGTGTACTATATACAGTGCAGGGTGATTGGCGGGCGGTGCACCGTACACAGTGCAGGGTGATTGGCGGGCGGTGCACCGTACACAGTGCAGGGTGATTGGCGGGCGGTGCACCGTACACAGTGCAGGGTGATTGGCGGGCGGTGCACCGTACACAGTGCAGGGTGATTGGCGGGCGGTGCACCATACAGACTGCAGGGTGATTGGCGGGCAGTGCACCGTACACAGTGCAGGGTGATTGGCGGGCGGTGCACCGTACACAGTGCAGGGTGATTGGCGGGCGGTGCACCGTACACAGTACAGCGTGATTGGCGGGCGGTGTACTATATACAGTGCAGGGTGATTGGCGGGCGGTGCACCGTACACAGTGCAGGGTGTTTGGCGGGTGGTGTACTATATACAGTGCAGGGTGATTGGCGGGCGGTGTACTATATACAGGTAGTGTGATTGGCGGGCGGTGCACCGTACACAGTGCAGGGTGATTGGCGGGCGGTGTAGTCTATACAATGCAGGGTGATTGATGGGCGGTGTACTATATACAGTGCAGGGTGATTGGCGGGCGGTGTACTATATACAGTGCAGGGTGATTGGCGGGTGGTGTACTATATACAGTGCAGCGTGATTGGCAGGCGGTGTACTATATACAGTGCAGGTTGATTGGCAGGTGGTGTACTATATACGGTGCAGGGTGATTGGCGGGCGGTGTACCGTACACAGTGCAGGGTGATTGGCGGGAGGTGCACCGTACACAGTGCAGGGTGATTGGCGGGAGGTGCACCGTACACAGTGCAGGGTGATTGGCGGGAGGTGCACCGTACACAGTGCAGGGTGATTGGCAGGCGGTGTACTATATACAGTGCAGGGTGATTGGCGGGCGGTGCACCGTACACAGTGCAGGGTGATTGGCAGGCGGTGCACTGTACACAGTGCAGGGTGATTGGCAGGCGGTGCACCGTACACAGTGCAGGGTGATTGGCGGGCGGTGCACCGTACACAGTGCAGGGTGATTGGCGGGCGGTGCACCGTACACAGTGCAGGGTGATTGGCTGGTGGTGTACTATATACAGTGCAGGGTGATTGGCGGGCGGTGTACTATATACAGTGCAGGGTGATTGGCGGGCGGTGCACCGTACACAGTGCAGGGTGTTTGGCGGGTGGTGTACTATATACAGTGCAGGGTGATTGGCGGGCGGTGTACTATATACAGGTAGTGTGATTGGCGGGCGGTGCACCGTACACAGTGCAGGGTGATTGGCGGGCGGTGTAGTCTATACAATGCAGGGTGATTGGCAGACGGTGCACCTTAGTCATACAGGGTGATTGGCGGGCGGTGCACCGTACACAGTGCAGGGTGATTGATGGGCGGTGTACTATATACAGTGCAGGGTGATTGGCGGGCGGTGTACCATATACAGTGCAGGGTGATTGGCGGGCGGTGTACTATATACAGTGCAGCGTGATTGGCAGGTGGTGTACTATATACGGTGCAGTGTGATTGGCGGGCGGTGTACCGTACACAGTGCAGGGTGATTGGCGGGAGGTGCACCGTACACAGTGCAGGGTGATTGGCGGGAGGTGCACCGTACACAGTGCAGGGTGATTGGCGGGCGGTGCACCGTACACAGTGCAGGGTGATTGGCGAGCGGTGCACCGTACACAGTGCAGGGTGATTGGCGGGCGGTGTACTATATACAGTGCAGGGTGATTGGCAGGCGGTGCACCGTACACAGTGCAGTGTGATTGGCGGGAGGTGCACAGTACACAGTGCAGGGTGATTGACGGGCGGTGCACCGTACACAGTGCAGGGTGATTGTCAGGCGGTGTACTATATACAGTGCAGGGTGATTGGCAGGCGGTGCACCGTACACTGTGCAGGGTGATTGTCAGGCGGTGTACTATATATAGTGCAGGGTGATTGGCGGGCGGTGCACCGTACACAGTGCAGGGTGATTGGCAGGCGGTGTACTATATACAGTGCAGGGTGATTGTCAGGCGGTGTACTATATATAGTGCAGGGTGATTGGCAGGCGGTGCACCGTACACAGTGCAGGGTGATTGGCGGGCGGTGTACTATATACAGTGCAGGGTGATTGGCAGGCGGTGTACTATATACAGTGCAGGGTGATTGGCGGGCGGTGCACCGTACACAGTGCAGGGTGATTGGCAGGCGGTGTACTATACACAGTGCAGGGTGATTGGCAGGCGGTGCACCGTACACAGTACAGGGTGATTGGCAGGCGGTGTACTATATACAGTGCAGGGTGATTGGCGGGCGGTGCACCGTACACAGTGCAGGGTGATTGGCGGGCGGTGCACTGTACACAGTGCACGGTGATTGGCGGGCGGTGCACCGTACACAGTGCAGGGTGATTGGCGGGCGGTGCACCGTACACAGTGCAGGGTGATTGGCGGGCGGTGCACCGTACACAGTGCAGGGTAATTGGCGGGCGGTGCACCTTACACAGTGCAGGGTGTTTGGCGGGCGGTGCACCGTACACAGTGCAGGGTGATTGGCGGGCGGTGCACCGTACACAGTGCAGGGTGATTGGCGGGCGGTGCACCGTACACAGTGCAGGGTGATTGGCGGGCGGTGCACCGTACACAGTGCAGGGTGATTGGCGGGCGGTGCACCGTACACAGTGCAGGGTGATTGGCGGGCGGTGCACCGTACACAGTGCAGGGTGATTGGCGGGCGGTGCACCGTACACAGTGCAGGGTGATTGGCGGGCGGTGCACCGTACACAGTGCAGGGTGATTGGCAGGCGGTGTACTGTATACAGTGCAGGGTGATTGGCGGGCGGTGTACTATACACAGTGCAGGGTGATTGGTGGGCGGTGTACTGTATACAGTACAGGGTGATTGGCGGGCGGTGTACTATATACAGTGCTGGGTGATTGGCGGGCGGTGCACAGTACACAGTGCAGGGTGATTGGCAGGCGGTGTACTATATAGAGTGCAGAGTGATTGGCGGGCGGTGCACAGTACACAGTGCAGGGTGATTGGCAGGTGGTGTACCATACACAGTGCAGGGTGATTGGCTGGCGGTGTACTATATACAGTGCAGGGTGATTGCCGGGCGGTGCACCGTACACAGTGCAGGGTGATTGACGGGTGGTGTACTATATACAGTGCAGGGTGATTGCCGGGCGGTGCACCGTACACAGTGCAGGGTGATTGGCGGGCGGTGTACTATATACAGTGCAGGGTGATTGCCGGGCGGTGCACCGTACACAGTGCAGGGTGATTGGCGGGCGGTGTACTATATACAGTGCAGGGTGATTGCCGGGCGGTGCACCGTACACAGTGCAGGGTGTTTGACGGGCGGTGTACTATATACAGTGCAGGGTGATTGCCGGGCGGTGCACCGTACACAGTGCAGGGTGATTGGCGAGCGGTGTACTATATACAGCGCAGGGTGATTGCGGGCGGTGCACCGTACACAGTGCAGAGTGATTGGCGGGCGGTGTACTATATACAGTGCAGGGTGATTGGCAGGCGGTGCACCGTACACAATGCAGGGTGATTGACGGGCGGTGTACTATATACAGTGCAGGGTGATTGCGGGCGGTGTACTGTATACAGTGCAGGGTGATTGGCAGGCGGTGTACTATATACAGTGCAGGGTGATTGGCGGGCGGTGCACCGTACACAGTCCAGGGTGATTGGCGGGTGGTGCACCGTACACAGCGCAGGGTGAATGGCGGGCGGTGTACTATATACAGTGCAGGGTGATTGGCGGGCGGTGCACCGTACACAGTGTAGGGTGTTTGGCGGGTGGTGTACTATATACAGTGCAGGGTGATTGGCGGGCGGTGTACTATATACAGTGCAGGGTGATTGGCGGGCGGTGTACTATATACAGTGCAGGGTGATTGGCGGGCGGTGCACAGTACACAGTGCAGGGTGATTGGCGGGCGGTGTACTATATAAAGTGCAGGGTGATTGGCGGGCGGTGCACCGTACACAGTGCAGGGTGATTGGCAGGCGGTGTACTATATACAGTGCAGGGTGATTGGCAGGCGGTGCACTGTACACAGTGCAGGGTGATTGGCAGGCGGTGCACCGTACACAGTGCAGGGTGATTGGCGGGCGGTGCACCGTACACAGTGCAGGGTGATTGGCTGGTGGTGTACTATATACAGTGCAGGGTGATTGGCGGGCGGTGTACTATATACAGTGCAGGGTGATTGGCGGGCGGTGCACCGTACACAGTGCAGGGTGTTTGGCGGGTGGTGTACTATATACAGTGCAGGGTGATTGGCGGGCGGTGTACTATATACAGTGCAGGGTGATTGGCGGGCGGTGCACCGTACACAGTGCAGGGTGATTGGCGGGCGGTGTAGTCTATACAATGCAGGGTGATTGGCAGACGGTGCACCTTAGTCATACTGGGTGATTGGCGGGCGGTGCACCGTACACAGTGCAGGGTGATTGATGGGCGGTGTACTATATACAGTGCAGGGTGATTGGCGGGCGGTGTACCATATACAGTGCAGGGTGATTGGCGGGCGGTGTACTATATACAGTGCAGCGTGATTGGCAGGTGGTGTACTATATACGGTGCAGTGTGATTGGCGGGCGGTGTACCGTACACAGTGCAGGGTGATTGGCGGGAGGTGCACCGTACACAGTGCAGGGTGATTGGCGGGAGGTGCACCGTACACAGTGCAGGGTGATTGGCGGGCGGTGCACCGTACACAGTGCAGGGTGATTGGCGGGCGGTGCACCGTACACAGTGCAGGGTGATTGGCGGGCGGTGTACTATATACAGTGCAGGGTGATTGGCAGGCGGTGCACCGTACACAGTGCAGTGTGATTGGCGGGAGGTGCACAGTACACAGTGCAGGGTGATTGACGGGCGGTGCACCGTACACAGTGCAGGGTGATTGTCAGGCGGTGTACTATATACAGTGCAGGGTGATTGGCAGGCGGTGCACCGTACACTGTGCAGGGTGATTGTCAGGCGGTGTACTATATATAGTGCAGGGTGATTGGCGGGCGGTGCACCGTACACAGTGCAGGGTGATTGGCAGGCGGTGTACTATATACAGTGCAGGGTGATTGTCAGGCGGTGTACTATATATAGTGCAGGGTGATTGGCAGGCGGTGCACCGTACACAGTGCAGGGTGATTGGCGGGCGGTGTACTATATACAGTGCAGGGTGATTGGCAGGCGGTGTACTATATACAGTGCAGGGTGATTGGCGGGCGGTGCACCGTACACAGTGCAGGGTGATTGGCAGGCGGTGTACTATACACAGTGCAGGGTGATTGGCAGGCGGTGCACCGTACACAGTACAGGGTGATTGGCAGGCGGTGTACTATATACAGTGCAGGGTGATTGGCGGGCGGTGCACCGTACACAGTGCAGGGTGATTGGCGGGCGGTGCACTGTACACAGTGCACGGTGATTGGCGGGCGGTGCACCGTACACAGTGCAGGGTGATTGGCGGGCGGTGCACCGTACACAGTGCAGGGTGATTGGCGGGCGGTGCACCGTACACAGTGCAGGGTGATTGGCGGGCGGTGCACCTTACACAGTGCAGGGTGTTTGGCGGGCGGTGCACCGTACACAGTGCAGGGTGATTGGCGGGCGGTGCACCGTACACAGTGCAGGGTGATTGGCGGGCGGTGCACCGTACACAGTGCAGGGTGATTGGCGGGCGGTGCACCGTACACAGTGCAGGGTGATTGGCGGGCGGTGCACCGTACACAGTGCAGGGTGATTGGCGGGCGGTGCACCGTACACAGTGCAGGGTGATTGGCGGGCGGTGCACCGTACACAGTGCAGGGTGATTGGCAGGCGGTGTACTATACACAGTGCAGGGTGATTGGCAGGCGGTGTACTGTATACAGTGCAGGGTGATTGGCGGGCGGTGTACTATACACAGTGCAGGGTGATTGGTGGGCGGTGTACTGTATACAGTACAGGGTGATTGGCGGGCGGTGTACTATATAGAGTGCAGAGTGATTGGCGGGCGGTGCACCGTACACAGTGCAGGGTGATTGGCAGGCGGTGTTCTATATACAGTGCAGGGTGATTGGCGGGCAGTGCACAGTACACAGTGCAGGGTGATTGGCAGGTGGTGTACCATACACAGTGCAGGGTGATTGGCTGGCGGTGTACTATATACAGTGCAGGGTGATTGCCGGGCGGTGCACCGTACACAGTGCAGGGTGATTGACGGGCGGTGTACTATATACAGTGCAGGGTGATTGCCGGGCGGTGCACCGTACACAGTGCAGGGTGATTGGCGGGCGGTGTACTATATACAGTGCAGGGTGATTGCCGGGCGGTGCACCGTACACAGTGCAGGGTGATTGGCGGGCGGTGTACTATATACAGTGCAGGGTGATTGCCGGGCGGTGCACCGTACACAGTGCAGGGTGTTTGACGGGCGGTGTACTATATACAGTGCAGGGTGATTGCCGGGCGGTGCACCGTACACAGTGCAGGGTGATTGGCGGGCGGTGTACTATATACAGCGCAGGGTGATTGCGGGCGGTGCACCGTACACAGTGCAGAGTGATTGTCGGGCGGTGTACTATATACAGTGCAGGGTGATTGGCAGGCGGTGCACCGTACACAATGCAGGGTGATTGACGGGCGGTGTACTATATACAGTGCAGGGTGATTGCGGGCGGTGTACTGTATACAGTGCAGGGTGATTGGCAGGCGGTGTACTATATACAGTGCAGGGTGATTGGCGGGCGGTGCACCGTACACAGTGCAGGGTGATTGGCGGGTGGTGCACCGTACACAGCGCAGGGTGAATGGCGGGCGGTGTACTATATACAGTGCAGGGTGATTGGCGGGCGGTGCACCGTACACAGTGTAGGGTGTTTGGCGGGTGGTGTACTATATACAGTGCAGGGTGATTGGCGGGCGGTGTACTATATACAGTGCAGGGTGATTGGCGGGCGGTGTACTATATACAGTGCAGGGTGATTGGCGGGCGGTGCACAGTACACAGTGCAGGGTGATTGGCGGGCGGTGTACTATATACAGTGCAGGGTAATTGGCGGGCGGTGTACTGTACACAGTGCAGGGTGATTGGCAGGCGGTGTACTGTACACAGTGCAGGGTGATTGGCAGGCGGTGTACTATATACAGTGCAGGGTGATTGGCGGGCGGTGTACCGTACACAGTGCAGGGTGATTGGTGGGCGGTGTACCGTACACAGTGCAGGGTGATTGGTGGGCGGTGTACTATATACAGTGCAGGGTGATTGGCAGGCGGTGTACTATATACAGTGCAGGGTGATTGGCAGGCGGTGTACTATGTACAGTGCAGGGTGATTGGCGGGCGGTGTACTGTACACAGTGCAGGGTGATTGGCAGGTGGTGTACTATATACAGTGCAGGGTGATTGGCGGGCGGTGCACCATACACAGTGCAGGGTGATTGGCGGGCGGTGTACTTTATACAGTACAGGGTGATTGGCGGGTGGTGTACTGTACACAGTGCAGGGTGATTGGCGGGCGGTGTACTATATACAGTGCAGGGTGATTGACAGGGGGTTCACCGTACACAGTGCAGGGTGATTGGCGGGCGGTGCACCGTACACAGTGTAGGGTGATTGGCGGGCGGTGCACCGTACACAGTGCAGGGTGATTGGCGGGCGGTGCACCGTACACAGTGCAGGGTGATTGGCGGGCGGTGCACCGTACACAGTGCAGGGTGATTGGCGGGCGGTGCACCGTACACAGTGCAGGGTGATTGGCGGGCGGTGCACCGTACACAGTGCAGGGTGATTGGCGGGCGGTGCACCGTACACAGTGCAGGGTGATTGGCGGGCGGTGCACCGTACACAGTGCAGGGTGATTGGCGTTGCACCGTACACAGTGCAGGGTGATTGGCGGGCGGTGCACCGTACACAGTGCAGGGTGATTGGCGGGCGGTGCACCGTACACAGTGCAGGGTGATTGGCAGGCGGTGCACCGTACACAGTGCAGGGTGATTGGCGGGCGGTGCACCGTACACAGTGCAGGGTGATTGGCGGGCGGTGCACCGTACACAGTGCAGGGTGATTGGCGGGCGGTGTACTATATACAGTGCAGGGTGATTGGCAGGCGGTGTACTATATACGGTGCAGGGTGATTGGCGGGCGGTGTACTGTACACAGTGCAGGGTGATTGGCAGGCGGTGCACCGTACACAGTGCAGGGTGATTGACGGGCGGTGTAGTATACACAGTGCAGGGTGATTGGCGGGCGGTGCACAGTACACAGTGCAGGGTGATTGGCGGGCGGTGCACAGTACACAGTGCAGGATGATTGGCGGGCGGTGTACTATATACAGTGCAGGGTGATTGGCGGGCGGTATACTATATACAGTGCAGGGTGATTGGCGGGCGGTGTACTATATACTGTGCAGGGTGATTGGCGGGCGGTGCACCATACACAGTGCAGGGTGATTGGCGAGCGTTGCACCGTACACAGTTCAGGGTGATTGGCGGGCGGTGTACTATATACATTGCAGGGTGATTGGCGGGCGGTGTACTATATACAGTGCAGGGTGATTGGCGGGCGGTGTACTATATACAGTGCAGGGTGATTGGCGGGCGGTGTACTATATACAGTGCAGGGTGATTGGCAGGCGGTGTACTGTACACAGTGCTGGGTGATTGGCAGGCGGTGTACTATATACAGTGCAGGGTGATTAGCGGGCGGTGCACAGTACACAGTGCAGGGTAATTGGCAGGCGGTGTACTATATACAGTGCAGGGTGATTGGCGGGCGGTGTACTATATACAGTGCAGGGTGATTGGCGGGCGGTGTACTATATACAGTGCAGGGCGATTGGCAGGCGGTGTACTGTACACAGTGCTGGGTGATTGGCAGGCGGTGCACCGTACACAGTGCAGGGTTATTGGCGAGCGTTGCACCGTACACAGTTCAGGGTGATTGGCAGGCGGTGCACCGTACACAGTGCAGGGTTATTGGCGAGCGTTGCACCGTACACAGTTCAGGGTGATTGGCGGGCGGTGCACCGTACACAGTGCAGGGTGATTGGCGGGCGGTGTACTATATACAGTGCAGGGTGATTGGCGGGTGGTGCACTGTACACAGTGCAGGGTGATTGGCGGGCAGTGTACTATATACAGTGCAGGGTGATTGGCGGACAGTGTACTATATACAGTGCAGGGTGATTGGCGGGCGGTGTACTATATACAGTGCAGGGTGATTGGCGGGCGGTGTACTATATACAGGTAGTGTGGTTGGCGGGCGGTGCACCGTACACAGTGCATGGTGATTGGCGGGCGGTGCACCGTACACAGTGCAGGGTGATTGGCAGGCGGTGCACCTTAGACAGTACAGGGTGATTGGCGGGCGGTGCACCGTACACAGTGCAGGGTCATTGGCGGGCGGTGTACTATATACAGTGCAGGGTGATTGGCAGGCGATTCACCGTACACAGTGCAGGGTGATTGGCAGGCGGTGTACTATATACAGTGCAGGGTGATTGGCGGGCCGTGTACTATATACAGTGCAGGGTGATTGGCGGGCGGTGCACCGTACACAGTGCAGGGCGATTGGCGGGCGGTGCACCGTATACAGTGCAGGGTGATTGGTGGGCGGTGCATCATACACAGTGCAGGGTGATTGGCAGGCGGTGTACTCTATACAGTGCAGGGTGATTGGCGGGCGGTGCACCGTACACAGTGAAGGGTGATTGGCAGGCGGTGCACCGTACACAGTGCAGGGTGATTGGCGGGCGGTGCACCGTACACAGTGCATATTGATTGGCGGGCGGTGCACCGTACACAGTGCAGGGTGATTGGCGGGCGGTGCACCGTACACAGTGCAGGGTGATTTGTGGGCGGTGCACCGTACACAGTGCAGGGTGATTGGCGGGCGGTGCACCGTACACAGTGCAGGGTGATTGGCGGGCGGTGTAGGGTGATTGGCAGGCGGTGCACCGTACACAGCGTAGGGTGATTGGCGGGCGGTGCACCGTACACAGCGTAGGGTGATTGGCGGGCGGTGCACCGTACACAGCGCAGGGTGATTGGCGGGCGGTGCACCATACACAGTGCAGGGTGATTGGCGAGCGTTGCACCGTACACAGTTCAGGGTGATTGGCGGGCGGTGTACTATATACATTGCAGGGTGATTGGCGGGCGGTGTACTATATACAGTGCAGGGTGATTGGCGGGCGGTGTACTATATACAGTGCAGGGTGATTGGCGGGCGGTGTACTATATACAGTGCAGGGTGATTGGCAGGCGGTGTACTGTACACAGTGCTGGGTGATTGGCAGGCGGTGTACTATATACAGTGCAGGGTGATTAGCGGGCGGTGCACAGTACACAGTGCAGGGTAATTGGCAGGCGGTGTACTATATACAGTGCAGGGTGATTGGCGGGCGGTGTACTATATACAGTGCAGGGTGATTGGCGGGCGGTGTACTATATACAGTGCAGGGTGATTGGCAGGCGGTGTACTGTACACAGTGCTGGGTGATTGGCAGGCGGTGCACCGTACACAGTGCAGGGTTATTGGCGAGCGTTGCACCGTACACAGTTCAGGGTGATTGGCGGGCAGTGTACTATATACAGTGCAGGGTGATTGGCGGGCGGTGTACTATATACAGTGCAGGGTTATTGGCGAGCGGTGCACCGTACACAGTGCAGGGTGATTGGCGGGCAGTGTACTATATACAGTGCAGGGTGATTGGCGGACAGTGTACTATATACAGTGCAGGGTGATTGGCGGGCGGTGTACTATATACAGTGCAGGGTGATTGGCGGGCGGTGTACTATATACAGGTAGTGTGGTTGGCGGGCGGTGCACCGTACACAGTGCATGGTGATTGGCGGGCGGTGCACCGTACACAGTGCAGGGTGATTGGCAGGCGGTGCACCTTAGACAGTACAGGGTGATTGGCGGGCGGTGCACCGTACACAGTGCAGGGTCATTGGCGGGCGGTGTACTATATACAGTGCAGGGTGATTGGCAGGCGATTCACCGTACACAGTGCAGGGTGATTGGCAGGCGGTGTACTATATACAGTGCAGGGTGATTGGCGGGCCGTGTACTATATACAGTGCAGGGTGATTGGCGGGCGGTGCACCGTACACAGTGCAGGGCGATTGGCGGGCGGTGCACCGTATACAGTGCAGGGTGATTGGTGGGCGGTGCATCATACACAGTGCAGGGTGATTGGCAGGCGGTGTACTCTATACAGTGCAGGGTGATTGGCGGGCGGTGCACCGTACACAGTGCAGGGTGATTGGCAGGCGGTGCACCGTACACAGTGCAGGGTGATTGGCGGGCGGTGCACCGTACACAGTGCATATTGATTGGCGGGCGGTGCACCGTACACAGTGCAGGGTGATTGGCGGGCGGTGCACCGTACACAGTGCAGGGTGATTCGTGGGCGGTGCACCGTACACAGTGCAGGGTGATTGGCGGGCGGTGCACCGTACACAGTGCAGGGTGATTGACGGGCGGTGCACCGTACACAGTGCAGGGTGATTGGCGGGCGGTGCACCGTACACAGTGCAGGGTGATTGGCGGGCGGTGCACCGTACACAGTGCAGGGTGATTGTCGGGCGGTGCACCGTACACATTGCAGGGTGATTGGCGGGCGGTGTACTATATACAGTGCAGGGTGATTGGCGGGCGGTGTACTATATACAGTGCAGGGTGATTGGCGGGCGTTGTACTATATACAGTGCAGGGTGATTGGCGGGCGGTGCACCGTACACAGTGCAGGGTGATTGGCGGGCGGTGCACCGTACACAGTGCAGGGTGATTGGCGGGCGGTGCACCGTACACAGTGCAGGGTGATTGGCGGGCGGTGCACCGTACACAGTGCAGGGTGATTGGCGGGCGGTGCACCGTACACAGTGCAGGGTGATTGGCGGGCGGTGCACCGTATACAGTGCAGGGTGATTGGCGGGCAGTGCAACGTACACAGTGCAGGGTCATTGGCGGGCGGTGTACTATATACAGTGCAGGGTGATTGGCGGGCGGTGTAATATATACAGTGCAGGGTGATTGGCAGGCGGTGCACCGTACACAGTGCAGGGTGATTGGCAGGCGGTGTACTATATACAGTGCAGGGTGATTGGCGGGCGGTGTACTATATACAGTGCAGGGTGATTGGCGGACGGTGCACCGTACACAGTGCAGGGTGATTGGCGGACGGTGCACCGTACACAGTGCAGGGTGATTGGCGGGCGGTGTACTATATACAGTGCAGGGTAATTGGCGGGCGGTGTACTGTACACAGTGCAAGGTGATTGGCAGGCGGTGTACTCTATACAGTGCAGGGTGATTGGCGGGCGGTGTACTCTATACAGTGCAGGGTGATTGGCGGGCGGTGCACCGTACACAGTGCAGGGTGATTGGCAGGCGGTGTACTCTATTCAGTGCAGGGTGATTGGCGGGCGGTGCACCGTACACAGTGCCGGGTGATTGGCAGGCGGTGCACCGTGCACAGTGCAGGGTGATTGGCGGTCGGTGTACTATATACAGTGCAGGGTGATTGGCAGGCGGTGCACCGTACACAGTGCAGGATGATTGGCAGGCGGTGTACTATATACAGTGCAGGGTGATTGGCGGACGGTGCACCGTACACAGTGCAGGGTGATTGGCGGGCGGTGTACTATATACAGTGCTGGGTGATTGGTTGGCGGTGCACCGTACAAAGTGCAGGGTGATTGGCGGGCGGTGCACCGTACACAGTGCAGGGTGATTGGCGGGCGGTGTACTATATACAGTGCAGGGTAATTGGCGGGCGGTGTACTGTACACAGTGCAAGGTGATTGGTGGGCGGTGCACCGTACACAGTGCAGGGTGATTGGCAGGCGGTGTACTCTATACAGTGCAGGGTGATTGGCGGGCGGTGCACCGTACACAGTGCAGGGTGATTGGCAGGCGGTGTACTCTATACAGTGCAGGGTGATTGGCGGGCGGTGCACCGTACACAGTGCCGGGTGATTGGCAGGCGGTGCACCGTGCACAGTGCAGGGTGATTGGCGGTCGGTGTACTATATACAGTGCAGGGTGATTGGCAGGCAGTGCACCGTACACAGTGCAGGATGATTGGCAGGCGGTGTACTATATACAGTGCAGGGTGATTGGCGGTCGGTGTACTATATACAGTGCAGGGTGATTGGCAGGCAGTGCACCGTACACAGTGCAGGGCGATTGGCGGGCGGTGCACCGTATACAGTGCAGGGTGATTGGTGGGCGGTGCACCGTACACAGTGCAGGGTGATTGGTGGGCGGTGCACCGTACACAGTGCAGGGTGATTGGCGGGCGGTGTACTATATACAGTGCAGGGTGATTGGCGGGCGGTGTACTGTGCACAGTGCAGGGTGATTGGCAGGCGGTGCATCGTACACAGTGCAGGGTGATTGGCAGGCCGTGTACTCTATACAGTGCAGGGTGATTGGCGGGCGGTGCACCGTACACAGTGCAGGGTGATTGGCAGGCGGTGCACCGTACACAGTGCAGGGTGATTGGCAGGCGGTGCACCGTACACAGTGCAGGGTGATTGGCAGGCCGTGTACTCTATACAGTGCAGGGTGATTGGCAGGCGGTGCATCGTACACAGTGCAGGGTGATTGGCAGGCCGTGTACTCTATACAGTGCAGGGTGATTGGCGGGCGGTGCACCGTACACAGTGCAGGGTGATTGGCGGGCGGTGCACCGTATACAGTGCAGGGTGATTGGTGGGCGGTGCACCGTACACAGTGCAGGGTGATTGGCGGGCGGTGTAGGGTGATTGGCAGGCGGTGCACCGTACACAGCGCAGGGTGATTGGCGGGCGGTGCACCGTACACAGTGCAGGGTGATTGGCGGGCGGTGCACCGTACACAGTGCAGGGTGATTGGCGGGCGGTGCACCGTACATAGTGCAGGGTGATTGGCGGGCGGTGCACCGTACACAGTGCAGGGTGATTGGCGGGCGGTGCACCGTACACAGTGCAGGGTGATTGACGCGCGGTGCACCCTACACAGTGCAGGGTGATTGGCGGGCGGTGCACCCTACACAGTGCAGGGTGATTGGCGGGCGGTGCACCGTACACAGTGCAGGGTGATTTCTCGGGCGGTGCACCGTACACAGTGCAGGGTGATTGGCAGGTGGTGCACAGTACACAGTGCAGGGTGATTGGCGGGCGGTGTACTATTTACAGTGCAGGGTGATTGGCGGGCGGTGCACCATACACAGTGCAGGGTGATTGGCAGGCGGTGCACCGTACACAGTGAACCGTGATTGGCGGGCGGTGCACCGTACACAGTGCAGGGTCTTTTCTCGGGCGGTGCACCGTACACAGTGCAGGGTGATTGGCAGGTGGTGCACAGTACACAGTGCAGGGTGATTGGCGGTCGGTGTACTATTTACAGTGCAGGGTGATTGGCGGGCGGTGCACCATACACAGTGCAGGGTGATTGGCAGGTGGTGCATCGTACACAGTGCAGGGTGATTGGCAGGCGGTGCACCGTACACAGTGAACCGTGATTGGCGGGCGGTGCACCGTACACAGTGCAGGGTGTTTGGCAGGCGGTGTACTATATACAGTGCAGGGTGATTGGCAGGCGGTGCACCGTACACAGTGCAGGGTGATTGGCAGGCGGTGCACCGTACACAGTGCAGGGTGATTGGCAGGCGGTGCACCGTACACAGTGCAGGGTGATTGGCGGGCGGTGTACTATATACAGTGCAGGGTTATTGGCGGGCGGTGTACTATATACAGTGCAGGGTGATTGGCGGATGGTGTACTATATACAGTGCAGGGTGATTGGCGGGCGGTGTACTATATACAGTGCAGGGTGATTGGCAGGCGGTGTACTATATACAGTGCAGAGTGATTGGAGGGCAGTGCACCGTACACAGTGCAGGGTGATTGGCAGGCGGTGTACTATATACAGTGCAGGGTGATTGGCGGGCGGTGCACTGTACACAGCTCAGGGTGATTGGCAGGCGGTGTACTATATACAGTGCAGGGTGATTGGCGGATGGTGTACTATATACAGTGCAGGGTGATTGGCGGGCGGTGTACTATATACAGTGCAGGGTGATTGGCGGGCGGTGCACCATACACAGTGCAGGGTGATTGGCGGGCAATGCACCGTACACAGTGCAGGGTGATTGGCGGGCGGTGCACCGTACACAGTGCAGGGTGATTGGCGGGCGGTGCACCGTACACAGTGCAGGGTGATTGGCGGGCGGTGCACCGTACACAGTGCAGGGTGATTGTCGGGCGGTGCACCATACACAGTGCAGGGTGATTGTCGGGCGGTGCACCGTACACATTGCAGGGTGATTGGCGGGCGGCGTACTATATACAGTGCAGGGTGATTGGCGGGCGGTGTACTATATACAGTGCAGGGTGATTGGCGGGCGGTGTACTATATACAGTGCAGGGTGATTGGCGGGCGGTGTACTGTACACAGTGCAAGGTGATTGGTGGGCGGTGCACCGTACACAGTGCAGGGTGATTGGCAGGCGGTGTACTCTATACAGTGCAGGGTGATTGGCGGGCGGTGCACCGTACACAGTGCAGGGTGATTGGCAGGCGGTGTACTCTATACAGTGCAGGGTGATTGGCGGGCGGTGCACCGTACACAGTGCAGGGTGATTGGCAGGCGGTGCACCGTGCACAGTGCAGGGTGATTGGCGGTCGGTGTACTATATACAGTGCAGGGTGATTGGCAGGCGGTGCACCGTACACAGTGCAGGATGATTGGCAGGCGGTGTACTATATACAGTGCAGGGTGATTGGCGGTCGGTGTACTATATACAGTGCAGGGTGATTGGCAGGCGGTGCACCGTCCACAGTGCAGGGTGATTGGCAGGCGGTGTACTATTTACAGTGCTGGGTGATTGGCGGGCGGTGCACCGTACACAGTGCAGGGTGATTGGCAGGCGGTGCATCGTACACAGTGCAGGGTGATTGGCAGGCGGTGCACCGTACACAGTGAACAGTGATTGGCGGGCGGTGCACCGTACACAGTGCAGGGTGATTGGCAGGCGGTGTACTATATACAGTGCAGGGTGATTGGCAGGCGGTGTACTATACACAGTGCAGGGTGATTGGCAGGCGGTGTACTATATACAGTGCAGGATGATTGGCAGGCGGTGAACTGTACACAGTGCAGGGTGATTGGCGGGCGGTGCACCGTACACAATGCAGGGTGATTGGCGTGCGGTGTACTATATACAGTGCAGGGTGATTGGCAGGCGGTGCACCGTACACAGTGCAGTGTGATTGGCTGGCGGTGCACCATACACAGTGCAGGGTGATTGGCGGGCGGTGTACTATATACAGTGCAGAGTAATGGATGCCGGGCGGTGTACTATATACAGTGCAGGGTGATTGGCGTGTGGTGCACCGTACACAGTGCAGGGTGATTGGCGGGCGGTGCACCATACACAGTGGAGGGTGATTGGCAGGCGGTGCACCGTACACAGTGCAGGGTGAATGGCAGGCGGTGTTCTATATACAGTGCAGGGTGATTGGCGGGCGGTGTACTATATACAGTGCAGGGTGATGGATGCAGGGCGGTGTACTATATACAGTGCAGGGTGATTGGCAGGCGGTGCACCGTACACAGTGCAGGGTGATTGGCGGGCGGTGTACTATATACAGTTCTGGGTGATTGGCAGGCTGTGCACTATATACAGTGCAGGGTGATTGGCAGGCGGCGCACCGTACACAGTGCAGGGTGATTGGCAGGCGGTGTACTGTATACAGTGCAGGGTGATTGGCGGGCGGTGTACTATATACAGTGCAGGGTGATTGGCGGGCGGTGTACTATATACAGTGCAGGGTGATTGGCTGGTGGTGCACAGTACACAGTGCAGGGTGATTGTTGGGCGGTGCACCATACACAGTGCAGGGTGATTGTCGGGCGGTGCACCGTACACATTGCAGGGTGATTGGCGGGCGGCGTACTATATACAGTGCAGGGTGATTGGCGGGCGGTGTACTATATACATTGCAGGGTGATTGGCGGGCGGTGTACTATATACAGTGCAGGGTGATTGGCGGGCGGTGTACTGTACACAGTGCAAGGTGATTGGTGGGCGGTGCACCATACACAGTGCAGGGTGATTGGCAGGCGGTGTACTCTATACAGTGCAGGGTGATTGGCGGGCGGTGCACCGTACACAGTGCAGGGTGATTGGCAGGCGGTGTACTCTATACAGTGCAGGGTGATTGGCGGGCGGTGCACCGTACACAGTGCAGGGTGATTGGCAGGCGGTGCACCGTGCACAGTGCAGGGTGATTGGCGGTCGGTGTACTATATACAGTGCAGGGTGATTGGCAGGCGGTGCACCGTACACAGTGCAGGATGATTGGCAGGCGGTGTACTATATACAGTGCAGGGTGATTGGCGGTCGGTGTACTATATACAGTGCAGGGTGAATGGCAGGCGGTGCACCGTACACAGTGCAGGGTGATTGGCAGGCGGTGTACTATTTACAGTGCTGGGTGATTGGCGGGCGGTGCACCGTACACAGTGCAGGGTGATTGGCAGGCTGTGCATCGTACAAAGTGCAGGGTGATTGGCAGGCGGTGCACCGTACACAGTGAACAGTGATTGGCGGGCGGTGCACAGTACACAGTGCAGGGTGATTGGCAGGCGGTGTACTATATACAGTGCAGAGTGATTGGCAGGTGGTGCACCGTACACAGTGCAGGGTGATTGGCAGGCGGTGTACTATATACAGTGCAGGGTGATTGGCAGGCGGTGCACCGTACACAGTGCAGGGTGATTGGCAGGCGGTGTACTATACACAGTGCAGGGTGATTGGCGGGCGGTGAACTGTACACAGTGCAGGGTGATTGGCGGGCGGTGCACCGTACACAGTGCAGGGTGATTGGCGGGCGGTGTACTATATACAGTGCAGGGTGATTGGCAGGCGGTGCACCGTACACAGTGCAGTGTGATTGGCTGGCGGTGCACCATACACAGTGCAGGGTGATTGGCGGGCGGTGTACTATATACAGTGCAGAGTAATGGATGCCGGGCGGTGTACTATATACAGTGCAGGGTGATTGGCGTGTGGTGCACCGTACACAGTGCAGGGTGATTGGCGGGCGGTGCACCATACACAGTGGAGGGTGATTGGCAGGCGGTGCACCGTACACAGTGCAGGGTGAATGGCAGGCGGTGTTCTATATACAGTGCAGGGTGATTGGCGGGCGGTGTACTATATACAGTGCAGGGTGATGGATGCAGGGCGGTGTACTATATACAGTGCAGGGTGATTGGCAGGCGGTGCACCGTACACAGTGCAGGGTGATTGGCGGGCGGTG
This sequence comes from Phyllobates terribilis, assembly GCF_046119375.1. Taxonomy (NCBI): domain Eukaryota; kingdom Metazoa; phylum Chordata; class Amphibia; order Anura; family Dendrobatidae; genus Phyllobates; species Phyllobates terribilis. The sequence goes on along the minus strand of NW_027362770.1, from coordinate 207,877,951 downwards.
TACTATATACAGTGCAGAGTGATTGGCAGGCTGTGCACTATATACAGTGCAGGGTGATTGGCAGGCGGCGCACCGTACACAGTGCAGGGTGATTGGCAGGCGGTGTACTGTATACAGTGCAGGGTGATTGGCGGGTGGTGTACTATATACAGTGCAGGGTGATTGGCTGGTGGTGCACCGTACACAGTGCAGGGTGATTGTCGGGCGGTGCACTGTACACAGTGCAGGGTGATTGTCGGGCGGTGCACTGTACACAGTGCAGGGTGATTGGCGGGCGGTGTACTATATACAGTGCAGGGTGATTGGCAGGCGGTGCACCGTACACAGTGCAGGGTGATTGGCAGGCGGTGCACTGTACACAGTGCATAGTGATTGGCAGGCGGTGTACTATATACAGTGCAGGGTGATTGGCGGGTGGTGCACCGTACACAGTGCAGGGTGATTGGCGGGCTTTGTACTATATACAGTGCAGGGTGATTGGCGGGCGGTGTACTATATACAGTGCAGGGTGATTGGCAGGCGGTGTACTATATACAGTGCAGGGTGATTGGCAGGCGGTGTACTATATACAGTGCAGGGTGATTGGCAGGCGGTGTACTATATACAGTGCAGGGTGATTGGCAGGCGGTGTACTATATACAGTGCAGGGTGATTGGCAGGCGGTGCACCGTACACAGTGCAGGATGATTGGCAGGCGGTGTACTATATACAGTGCAGGGTGATTGGCGGTCGGTGTACTATATACAGTGCAGGGTGATTGGCAGGCGGTGTACTATATACAGTGCAGGGTGATTGGCGGGCGGTGTACTATATACAGTGCAGGGTGATTGGCAGGCGGTGTACTGTACACAGTGCTGGGTGATTGGCAGGCGGTGTACTATATACAGTGCAGGGTGATTGGCGGGCGGTGTACTATATACAGTGCAGGGTGATTGGCAGGCGGTGTACTGTACACAGTGCAGGGTGACTGGCAGGCGGTGTACTATTTACAGTGCTTGGTGATTGGTGGGCGGTGCACCGTACACAGTGCAGGGTGATTGGCAGGCGGTGCATCGTACACAGTGCAGGGTGATTGGCAGGCGGTGCACCGTACACAGTGAACAGTGATTGGCGGGCGGTGCACCGTACACAGTGAACAGTGATTGGCGGGCGGTGCACCGTACACAGTGCAGGGTGTTTGGCAGGCGGTGTACTATATACAGTGCAGAGTGATTGGCAGGTGGTGCACCGTACACAGTGCAGGGTGATTGGCAGGCGGTGTACTATATACAGTGCAGGGTGATTGGCAGGCGGTGAACTATACAGAGTGCAGGGTGATTGGCGGGCGGTGAACTGTACACAGTGCAGGGTGATTGGCGGGCGGTGCACCGTACACAGTGCAGGGTGATTGGCGGGCGGTGTACTATATACAGTGCAGGGTGATTGGCAGGCGGTGCACCGTACACAGTGCAGTGTGATTGGCTGGCGGTGCACCATACACAGTGCAGGGTGATTGGCGGGCGGTGTACTATATACAGTGCAGGGTGATTGGCAGGCGGTGTACTATATACAGTGCAGGGTGATTGGCGTGTGGTGCACCGTACACAGTGCAGGGTGATTGGCGGGCGGTGCACCATACACAGTGGAGGGTGATTGGCAGGCGGTGCACCGTACACAGTGCAGGGTGAATGGCAGGCGGTGTTCTATATACAGTGCAGGGTGATTGGCGGGCGGTGTACTATATACAGTGCAGGGTGATGGATGCAGGGCGGTGTACTATATACAGTGCAGGGTGATTGGCAGGCGGTGCACCGTACACAGTGCAGGGTGATTGGCGGGCGGTGTACTATATACAGTGCAGGGTGATTGGCAGGCGGCGCACCGTACACAGTGCAGGGTGATTGGCAGGCGGTGTACTGTATACAGTGCAGGGTGATTGGCGGGCGGTGTACTATATACAGTGCAGGGTGATTGGCGGGCGGTGTACTATATACAGTGCAGGGTGATTGGCTGGTGGTGCACAGTACACAGTGCAGGGTGATTGTCGGGCGGTGCACTGTACACAGTGCAGGGTGATTGTCGGGCGGTGCACTGTACACAGTGCAGGGTGATTGGCGGGCAGTGTACTATATACAGTGCAGGGTGATTGGCAGGCGGTGCACCGTACACAGTGCAGGGTGATTGGCAGGCGGTGCACTGTACACAGTGCATAGTGATTGGCAGGCGGTGTACTATATACAGTGCAGGGTGATTGGCAGGTGGCGCACCGTACACAGTGCAGGGTGATTGGCGGGCTTTGTACTATATACAGTGCAGGGTGATTGGCGGGCGGTGTACTATATACAGTGCAGGGTGATTGGCGGGCGGTGTACTATATACAGTGCAGGGTGATTGGCGGGCGGTGCACCATACACAGTGCAGGGTGATTGGCGGGCAATGCACCGTACACAGTGCAGGGTGATTGGCGGGCGGTGCACCGTACACAGTGCAGGGTGATTGGCGGGCGGTGCACCGTACACAGTGCAGGGTGATTGGCGGGCGGTGCACCGTACACAGTGCAGGGTGATTGGCGGGCGGTGCACCGTACACATTGCAGGGTGATTGGCGGGCGGTGCACCGTACACAGTGCAGGGTGATTGGCGGGCGGTGCACCATACATAGTGCAGGGTGATTGTCGGGCGGTGCACCGTACACATTGCAGGGTGATTGGCGGGCGGCGTACTATATACAGTGCAGGGTGATTGGCGGGCGGTGTACTATATACAGTGCAGGGTGATTGGCGGGCGGTGCACCATACATAGTGCAGGGTGATTGTCGGGCGGTGCACCGTACACATTGCAGGGTGATTGGCGGGCGGTGTACTACATACAGTGCAGGGTGATTGGCGGGCGGTGTACTATATACAGTGCAGGGTGATTGGCGGGCGGTGTACTGTACACAGTGCAAGGTGACTGGTGGGCGGTGCACCGTACACAGTGCAGGGTGATTGGCAGGCGGTGTACTCTATACAGTGCAGGGTGATTGGCGGGCGGTGCACCGTACACAGTGCAGGGTGATTGGCAGGCGGTGTACTCTATACAGTGCAGGGTGATTGGCAGGCGGTGCACCGTGCACAGTGCAGGGTGATTGGCGGTCGGTGTACTATATACAGTGCAGGGTGATTGGCAGGCGGTGCACCGTACACAGTGCAGGATGATTGGCAGGCGGTGTACTATATACAGTGCAGGGTGATTGGCGGTCGGTGTACTATATACAGTGCAGGGTGATTGGCAGGCGGTGCACCGTACACAGTGCAGGGTGATTGGCAGGCGGTGTACTATTTACAGTGCTGGGTGATTGGCGGGCGGTGCACCGTACACAGTGCAGGGTGATTGGCAGGCGGTGCATCGTACACAGTGCAGGGTGATTGGCAGGCGGTGCACAGTACACAGTGAACAGTGATTGGCGGGCGGTGCACCGTACACAGTGCAGGGTGTTTGGCAGGCGGTGTACTATATACAGTGCAGAGTGATTGGCAGGTGGTGCACCGTACACAGTGCAGGGTGATTGGCAGGCGGTGTACTATATACAGTGCAGGGTGATTGGCAGGCGGTGTACTATACACAGTGCAGGGTGATTGGCGGGCGGTGAACTGTACACAGTGCAGGGTGATTGGCGGGCGGTGCACCGTACACAGTGCAGGGTGATTGGCGGGCGGTGTACCATATACAGTGCAGGGTGATTGGCAGGCGGTGCACCGTACACAGTGCAGTGTGATTGGCTGGCGGTGCACCATACACAGTGCAGGGTGATTGGCGGGCGGTGTACTATATACAGTGCAGAGTAATGGATGCCGGGCGGTGTACTATATACAGTGCAGGGTGATTGGCGTGTGGTGCACCGTACACAGTGCAGGGTGATTGGCAGGCGGTGCACCGTACACAGTGCAGGGTGAATGGCAGGCGGTGTTCTATATACAGTGCAGGGTGATTGGCGGGCGGTGTACTATATACAGTGCAGGGTGATGGATGCAGGGCGGTGTACTATATACAGTGCAGGGTGATTGGCAGGCGGTGCACCGTACACAGTGCAGGGTGATTGGCGGGCGGTGTACTATATACAGTTCTGGGTGATTGGCAGGCTGTGCACTATATACAGTGCAGGGTGATTGGCAGGCGGCGCACCGTACACAGTGCAGGGTGATTGGCAGGCGGTGTACTGTATACAGTGCAGGGTGATTGGCGGGCGGTGTACTATATACAGTGCAGGGTGATTGGCGGGAGGTGTACTATATACAGTGCAGGGTGATTGGCGGGCGGTGTACTATATACAGTGCAGGGTGATTTGCTGGTGGTGCACAGTACACAGTGCAGGGTGATTGTCGGGCGGTGCACCATACACAGTGCAGGGTGATTGTCGGGCGGTGCACCGTACACATTGCAGGGTGATTGGCGGGCGGCGTACTATATACAGTGCAGGGTGATTGGCGGGCGGTGTACTATATACAGTGCAGGGTGATTGGCGGGCGGTGTACTATATACAGTGCAGGGTGATTGGCGGGCGGTGTACTGTACACAGTGCAAGGTGATTGGTGGGCGGTGCACCGTACACAGTGCAGGGTGATTGGCAGGCGGTGTACTCTATACAGTGTAGGGTGATTGGCGGGCGGTGCACCGTACACAGTGCAGGGTGATTGGCAGGCGGTGTACTCTATACAGTGCAGGGTGATTGGCGGGCGGTGCACCGTACACAGTGCAGGGTGATTGGCAGGCGGTGCACCGTGCACAGTGCAGGGTGATTGGCGGTCGGTGTACTATATACAGTGCAGGGTGATTGGCGGGTGGTGTACTATATACAGTGCAGGGTGATTGGCGGATGGTGTACTATATACAGTGCAGGGTGATTGGCAGGCGGTGTACTATATACAGTGCAGGGTGATTGGCAGGCGGTGCACCGTACACAGTGCAGGGTGATTGGCAGGCGGTGTACTATTTACAGTGCTGGGTGATTGGCGGGCGGTGCACCGTACACAGTGCAGGGTGATTGGCAGGCGGTGCATCGTACAAAGTGCAGGGTGATTGGCAGGCGGTGCACCGTACACAGTGAACAGTGATTGGCGGGCGGTGCACCGTACACAGTGCAGGGTGTTTGGCAGGCGGTGTACTATATACAGTGCAGAGTGATTGGCAGGTGGTGCACCGTACACAGTGCAGGGTGATTGGCAGGCGGTGTACTATATGCAGTGCAGGGTGATTGGCAGGCGGTGTACTGTACACAGTGCAGGGTGATTGGCGGGCGGTGAACTGTACACAGTGCAGGGTGATTGGCGGGCGGTGCACCGTACACAGTGCAGGGTGATTGGCGGGCGGTGTACTATATACAGTGCAGGGTGATTGGCAGGCGGTGCACCGTACACAGTGCAGTGTGATTGGCTGGCGGTGCACCATACACAGTGCAGGGTGATTGGCGGGCGGTGTACTATATACAGTGCAGAGTAATGGATGCCGGGCGGTGTACTATATACAGTGCAGGGTGATTGGCGTGTGGTGCACCGTACACAGTGCAGGGTGATTGGCGGGCGGTGCACCATACACAGTGGAGGGTGATTGGCAGGCGGTGTTCTATATACAGTGCAGGGTGATTGGCTGGCGGTGTACTATATACAGTGCAGGGTGATGGATGCAGGGCGGTGTACTATATACAGTGCAGGGTGATTGGCAAGCGGTGCACCGTACACAGTGCAGGGTGATTGGCGGGCGGTGTACTATATACAGTGCAGGGTGATTGGCGGGCGGTGTACTATATACAGTTCTGGGTGATTGGCAGGCTGTGCACTATATACAGTGCAGGGTGATTGGCAGGCGGCGCACCGTACACAGTGCAGGGTGATTGGCAGGCGGTGTACTGTATACAGTGCAGGGTGATTGGCGGGCGGTGTACTATATACAGTGCAGGGTGATTGGCGGGCGGTGTACTATATACAGTGCAGGGTGATTGGCTGGTGGTGCACAGTACACAGTGCAGGGTGATTGTCGGGCGGTGCACTGTACACAGTGCAGGGTGATTGTCGGGCGGTGCACTATATACAGTGCAGGGTGATTGGCAGGCGGTGCACCGTACACAGTGCAGGGTGATTGGCGGGCAGTGTACTATATACAGTGCAGGGTGATTGGCAGGCGGTGCACTGTACACAGTGCATAGTGATTGGCAGGCGGTGTACTATATACAGTGCAGGGTGATTGGCGGGTGGTGCACCGTACACAGTGCAGGGTGATTGGCGGGCTTTGTACTATATACAGTGCAGGGTGATTGGCGGGCGGTGTACTATATACAGTGCAGGGTGATTGGCGGGCGGTGTACTATATACAGTGCAGGGTGATTGGCGGGCGGTGCACCATACACAGTGCAGGGTGATTGGCGGGCAATGCACCGTACACAGTGCAGGGTGATTGGCGGGCGGTGCACCGTACACAGTGCAGGGTGATTGGCGGGCGGTGCACCGTACACAGTGCAGGGTGATTGGCGGGCGGTGCACCGTACACAGTGCAGGGTGATTGGCGGGCGGTGCACCATACATAGTGCAGGGTGATTGTCGGGCGGTGCACCGTACACATTGCAGGGTGATTGGCGGGCGGTGTACTACATACAGTGCAGGGTGATTGGCGGGCGGTGTACTATATACAGTGCAGGGTGATTGGCGGGCGGTGTACTATATACAGTGCAGGGTGATTGGCGGGCGGTGTACTGTATACAGTGCAAGGTGATTGGTGGGCGGTGCACCGTACACAGTGCAGGGTGATTGGCAGGCGGTGTACTATATACAGTGCAGGGTGATTGGCAGGCGGTGTACTATATACAGTGCAAGGTGATTGGTGGGCGGTGCACCGTACACAGTGCAGGGTGATTGGCAGGCGGTGCACTATATATGTGCAGGGTGATTGGCGGGCGGTGTACTATACACAGTGCAGGGTGATTGGCGGGTGGTGTACTATATACAGTGCAGGGTGAATGGCGGGCGGTGTACTATATACAGTGCAGGGTGATTGGCGGGCGGTGTACTATACACAGTGCAGGGTGATTGGCGGGCGGTGTACTATATACAGTGCAGGGTGATTGGCGGGTGGTGTACTGTATACAGTGCAGGGTGATTGGCAGGCGGTGTACTGTACACAGTGCAGGGTGATTGGCGGGCGGTGTACTATACACAGTGCAGGGTGATTGGCGGGCGGTGTACTATACACAGTGCAGGGTGATTGGCGGGCGGTGTACTGTATGCAGTACAGTGTGATTGGCAGGCGGTGTACTATACACAGTGCAGGGTGAATGGCGGGTGGTGTACTATATACAGTGCAGGGTGAATGGCGGGCGGTGTACTATATACAGTGCAGGGTGATTGGCGGGCGGTGCACCGTACACAGTGCAGGGTGATTGGCAGGCGGTGTACTATATACAGTGCAGGGTGATTGGCAGGCGGTGCACCGTACACAGTGCAGGGTGATTGGCGGGCGGTGTACTATATACAGTGCAGGTTGATTGGCGGGCGGTGTACTATATACAGTGCACGGTGATTGGCAGGCGGCGCACCGTACACAGTGCAGAGTGATTGGCAGGCGGTGTACTGTATACAGTGCAGGGTGATTGGCGGGTGGTGCACAGTACACAGTGCAGGGTGATTGGCGGGCGGTGTACTATATACAGCGCAGGGTGATTGGCGGGTGGTGCACCGTACACAGTGCAGGGTGATTGGCGGGCGGTGTACTATATACAGTGCAGGGTGATTGGCGGGCGGTGTACTATATACAGTGCAGGGTGATTGGCGGGCGGTGTACTATATACAGTGCAGGGTGATTGGCAGGCGGTGCACCGTACACAGTGCACGGTGATTGGCAGGCGGAGTACTATATATACAGTGCAGGGTGATTGGCGGGCGGTGTACTATACACAGTGCAGGGTGATTGGCGGGTGGTGTACTATATACAGTGCAGGGTGATTGGCGGGCGGTGAACTATATACAGTGCAGGGTGATTGGCGGGCGGTGTACTATACACAGTGCAGGGTGATTGGCGGGTGGTGTACTATATACAGTGCAGGGTGATTGGCGGGCGGTGAACTATATACAGTGCAGGGTGATTGGCGGGCGGTGTACTATATACAGTGCAGGGTGATTGGCGGGTGGTGTACTATATACAGTGTAGGGTGATTGGCAGGCGGTGTACTGTACACAGTGCAGGGTGATTGGCGGGCGGTGTACTATATACAGTGCAGGGTGATTGGCGGGAGGTGTACTATATACAGTGCAGGGTGATTGGCAGGCGGTGTACTATACACAGTGCAGGGTGATTGGCGGGCGGTGTACTATACAAAGTGCAGGGTGATTGGCGGGCGGTGTACTGTATGCAGTACAGTGTGATTGGCAGGCGGTGTACTATACACAGTGCAGGGTGAATGGCGGGCGGTGTACTATATACAGTGCAGGGTGAATGGCGGGCGGTGTACTATATACAGTGCAGGGTGAATGGCGGGCGGTGTACTATATACAGTGCAGGGTGAATGGCGGGCGGTGCACCGTACACAGTGCAGGATGATTGGCGGGCGGTGCACCGTACACAGTGCAGGGTGATTGGCAGGCGGTGTACTATATACAGCGCAGGGTGATTGGCAGGCGGTGCACCGTACACAGTGCAGTGTGATTGGCAGGCGGTGCACCGTACACAGTACAGGGTGATTGGCGGGCGGTGTACTATATACAGTGCAGGTTGATTGGCGGGCGGTGTACTATATACAGTGCACGGTGATTGGCAGGCGCCGCACCGTACACAGTGCAGAGTGATTGGCAGGCGGTGTACTGTATACAGTGCAGGGTGATTGGCGGGTGGTGCACAGTACACAGTGCAGGGTGATTGGCGGGTGGTGCACCGTACACAGTGCAGGGTGATTGGCGGGCGGTGCACCGTACACAGTGCAGGGTGATTGGCGGGCGGTGTACTATATACAGTGCAGGGTGATTGGCGGGCGGTGTACTATATGCAGTGCAGGGTGATTGGCGGGCGGTGTACTATATACAGTGCAGGGTGATTGGCGGGCGGTGCACCGTACACAGTGCAGGGTGATTGGCAGGCGGTGTACTATATATACAGTGCAGGGTGATTGGCGGGCGGTGTACTATACACAGTGCAGGGTGATTGGCGGGCGGTGTACTATATACAGTGCAGGGTGATTGGCGGGCGGTGAACTATATACAGTGCAGGGTGATTGGCGGGCGGTGTACTATACACAGTGCAGGGTGATTGGCGGGCGGTGTACTATATACAGTGCAGGGTGATTGGCGGGTGTTGTACTATATACAGTGTAGGGTGATTGGCAGGCGGTGTACTGTACACAGTGCAGGGTGATTGGCGGGCGGTGTACTATATACTGTGCAGGGTGATTGGCGGGAGGTGTACTATATACAGTGCAGGGTGATTGGCAGGCGGTGTACTATACACAGTGCAGGGTGATTGGCGGGCGGTGTACTATACAAAGTGCAGGGTGATTGGCAGGCGGTGTACTGTATGCAGTACAGTGTGATTGGCAGGCGGTGTACTATACACAGTGCAGGGTGAATGGCGGGCGGTGTACTATATACAGTGCAGGGTGAATGGCGGGCGGTGTACTATATACAGTGCAGGGTGATTGGCGGGCGGTGCACCGTACACAGTGCAGGATGATTGGCGGGCGGTGCACCGTACACAGTGCAGGGTGATTGGCAGGCGGTGTACTATATACAGCGCAGGGTGATTGGCGGGTGATGTACTATATACAGTGCAGGGTGATTGGCGGGCGGTGTACTATATACAGTGCAGGGTGATTGGCAGGCGGTGCACCGTACACAGTGCAGGGTGATTGGCGGGCGGTGTACTATATACAGTGCAGGGTGATTGGCGGGTGATGTACTATATACAGTGCAGGGTGATTGGCGGGCGGTGTACTATATACAGTTCAGGGTGATTGGCAGGCGGTGCACTATATACAGTGCAGGGTGATTGGCAGGCGGTGTACTGTATACAGTGCAGGGTGATTGGCGGGTGGTGCACAGTACACAGTGCAGGGTGATTGGCGGGCGGTGTACTATATACAGTGCAGGGTGATTGGCGGGTTGTGTACTATATACAGTGCAGGGTGATTGGCGGGCGGTGTACTATATACAGTGAAGGGTGATTGGCGGGCGGTGCACCGTACACAGTGCAGGGTGATTGGCGGGAGGTGCACCGTACACAGTGCAGGGTGATTGGCGGGCGGTGTACTATATACAGTGCAGGGTGATTGGCGGGCGGTGTACTATATACAGTGCAGGGTGATTGGCGGGCGGTGTACTATATACAGTGCAGGGTGATTGACGGGTGGTGCACCGTACACAGTGCAGGGTGATTAGCGGGCTTTGTACTATATACAGTGCAGGTTGATTGGCGGGCGGTGTACTATATACAGTGCAGGGTGATTGGCGGGCGGTGTACTGTACACAGTGCAGGGTGATTGGCGGGCGGTGTACTATATACAGTGCAGGGTGATTGGCGGGCGGTGCACTGTACACAGTGCAGGGTGATTGGCGGGCGGTGTACTATATACAGTGCAGGGTGATTGGCGGGCGGTGTACTATATACAGTGCAGGGTGATTGGCGGGCGGTGCACCATACACAGTGCAGGGTGATTGGCTGGTGATGCACCGTACACAGTGCAGGGTGATTGGCGGGTGTTGCACCGTGCACAGTGCAAGGTGATTGGCGGGCGGTGTACTATATACTATGCAGGGTGATTGGCGGTCGGTGTACTATATACAGTGCAGGGTGATTGGCGGGCGGTGTACTATACACAGTGCAGGGTGATTGGCGGGCGTTGTACTATACACAGTGCAGGGTGATTGGCGGGCGGTGTACTATATACCATGCAGGGTGATTGGCGATCGGTGTACTATGTACAGTGCAGGGTGACTGGCGGGCGGTGTACTGTACACAGTGCAGGGTGATTGGCGGATGGTGTACTATATACAGTGCAGGGTGATTGGCGGGCGGTGTACTATATACAGTGCAGGGTGATTGGCGGGCGGTGTACTATACACAGTGCAGGGTGATTGGCGGGCGGTGTACTATATACAGTGCAGGGTGATTGGCGGGTGGTGTACTATATACAGTGCAGGGTGATTGGCAGGCGGTGCACTGTACACAGTGCAGGGTGATTGGCGGGCGGTGTACTGTACACAGTGCAGGGTGATTGGCGGGCGGTGTACTATACACAGTGCAGGGTGATTGGCGGGCGGTGTACTATATACAGTGCAGGGTGATTGGCAGGCGGTGTACTATACACAGTGCAGGGTAATTGGCAGGCGGTGTACTATACACAGTGCAGGGTGATTGGCAGGCGGTGTACTGTATGCAGTACAGTGTGATTGGCAGGCGGTGCACCGTACACAGTGCAGGGTGATTGGCAGGCAGTGCACCGTACACAGTGCAGGGTGATTGGCAGGCAGTGCACCGTACACAGTGCAGGGTGATTGGCGGGCGGTGTACTATACACAGTGCAGGGTGAATGGCGGGCGGTGTACTATATACAGTGCAGGGTGAATGGCGGGCGGTGTACTATATACAGTGCAGGGTGATTGGCGGGCGGTGCACCGTACACAGTGCAGAGTGATTGGCAGGCAGTGCACCGTACACAGTGCAGGGTGATTGGCGGGCGGTGCACCGTACACAGTGCAGGGTGATTGGCGGGCGGTGTACTATATACAGTGCAGGGTGATTGGCGGGCGGTGCACCGTACACAGTGCAGAGTGATTGGCAGGCAGTGCACCGTACACAGTGCAGGGTGATTGGCAGGCGGTGCACCGTACACAGTGCAGGGTGATTGGCAGGCGGTGTACTATATACAGTGCAGGGTGATTGGCGGGCGGTGTACTATATACAGTTCAGGGTGATTGGCAGGCGGTGCACTATATATAGTGCACGGTGATTGGCAGGCGGCGCACCGTACACAGTGCAGGGTGATTGGCGGGCGGTGTACTATATACAGTTCAGGGTGATTGGCGGGCGGTGTACTATATACAGTGCAGGGTGATTGGCGGGCGGTGTACTATATACAGTGCAGGGTGATTGGCGGGCGGTGTACTGTATACAGTGCACGGTGATTGGCGGGTGGTGCACAGTACACAGAGCAGGGTGATTGGCGGGCGGTGTATTATATACAGTGCAGGGTGATTGGCGGGTGGTGTACTATATACAGTTCAGGGTGATTGGCAGGCGGCGCACCGTACACAGTGCAGGGTGATTGGCAGGCGGTGTACTGTATACAGTGCAGGGTGATTGGCAGGTGGTGCACAGTACACAGTGCAGGGTGATTGGCAGGCGGTGTACTGTATACTGTGCAGGGTGATTGGCAGGCGGTGTACTATATACAGTGCAGGGTGATTGGTGGGCGGTGTACTATATACAGTGCAGGGTGATTGGCGGGCGGTGCACCGTACACAGTGCAGTGTGATTGGCTGGCGGTGCACCATACACAGTGCAGGGTGATTGGCGGGCGGTGTACTATATACAGTGCAGAGTAATGGATGCCGGGCGGTGTACTATATACAGTGCAGGGTGATTGGCGTGTGGTGCACCGTACACAGTGCAGGGTGATTGGCGGGCGGTGTACTATATACAGTGCAGGGTGATTGGCGTGTGGTGCACCGTACACAGTGCAGGGTGATTGGCGGGCGGTGCACCATACACAGTGGAGGGTGATTGGCAGGCGGTGCACCGTACACAGTGCAGGGTGAATGGCAGGCGGTGTTCTATATACAGTGCAGGGTGATTGGCGGGCGGTGTACTATATACAGTGCAGGGTGATGGATGCAGGGCGGTGTACTATATACAGTGCAGGGTGATTGGCAGGCGGTGCACCGTACACAGTGCAGGGTGATTGGCGGGCGGTGTACTATATACAGTTCTGGGTGATTGGCAGGCTGTGCACTATATACAGTGCAGGGTGATTGGCAGGCGGCGCACCGTACACAGTGCAGGGTGATTGGCAGGTGGTGTACTGTATACAGTGCAGGGTGATTGGCGGGCGGTGTACTATATACAGTGCAGGGTGATTGGCGGGCGGTGTACTATATACAGTGCAGGGTGATTGGCGGGCGGTGTACTATATACAGTGCAGGGTGATTGGCTGGTGGTGCACAGTACACAGTGCAGGGTGATTGTCGGGCGGTGCACCATACACAGTGCAGGGTGATTGTCGGGCGGTGTACTATATACAGTGCAGGGTGATTGGCAGGCGGTGTACTATATACAGTGCAGGGTGATTGGCGGGCGGTGTACTATATACAGTGCAGGGTGATTGGCGGGCGGTGTACTATATACAGTGCAGGGTGATTGGCGGGCGGTGTACTATATACAGTGCAGGGTGATTGGCGGGCGGTGTACTGTACACAGTGCAAGGTGATTGGTGGGCGGTGCACCGTACACAGTGCAGGGTGATTGGCAGGCGGTGTACTCTATACAGTGCAGGGTGATTGGCGGGCGGTGCACCGTACACAGTGCAGGGTGATTGGCAGGCGGTGTACTCTATACAGTGCAGGGTGATTGGCGGGCGGTGCACCGTACACAGTGCAGGGTGATTGGCAGGCGGTGCACCGTGCACAGTGCAGAGTGATTGGCGGTCGGTGTACTATATACAGTGCAGGGTGATTGGCAGGCGGTGCACCGTACACAGTGCAGGATGATTGGCAGGCGGTGTACTATATACAGTGCAGGGTGATTGGCGGTCGGTGTACTATATACAGTGCAGGGTGATTGGCAGGCGGTGCACCGTACACAGTGCAGGGTGATTGGCAGGCGGTGTACTATTTACAGTGCTGGGTGATTGGCGGGCGGTGCACCGTACACAGTGCAGGGTGATTGGCAGGCGGTGCATCGTACAAAGTGCAGGGTGATTGGCAGGCGGTGCACCGTACACAGTGAACAGTGATTGGCGGGCGGTGCACCGTACACAGTGCAGGGTGTTTGGCAGGCGGTGTACTATATACAGTGCAGAGTGATTGGCAGGTGGTGCACCGTACACAGTGCAGGGTGATTGGCAGGCGGTGTACTATATACAGTGCAGGGTGATTGGCAGGCGGTGTACTATACACAGTGCAGGGTGATTGGCGGGCGGTGAACTGTACACAGTGCAGGGTGATTGGCGGGCGGTGTACTGTATACAGTGCAGGGTGATTGGCAGGCGGTGCACTATATACAGTGCAGGGTGATTGGCGGGCGGTGCACCGTACACAGTGCAGGGTGATTGGCGGGTGGTGTACTATATACAGTGCAGGGTGATTGGCAGGCGGTGCACCGTACACAGTGCAGTGTGATTGGCTGGCGGTGCACCATACACAGTGCAGGGTGATTGGCGGGCGGTGTACTATATACAGTGCAGAGTAATGGATGCCGGGCGGTGTACTATATACAGTGCAGGGTGATTGGCGTGTGGTGCACCGTACACAGTGCAGGGTGATTGGCGGGCGGTGCACCATACACAGTGGAGGGTGATTGGCAGGCGGTGCACCGTACACAGTGCAGGGTGAATGGCAGGCGGTGTTCTATATACAGTGCAGGGTGATTGGCGGGCGGTGTACTATATACAGTGCAGGGTGATGGATGCAGGGCGGTGTACTATATACAGTGCAGGGTGATTGGCAGGCGGTGCACCGTACACAGTGCAGGGTGATTGGCGGGCGGTGTACTATATACAGTTCTGGGTGATTGGCAGGCTGTGCACTATATACAGTGCAGGGTGATTGGCAGGCGGCGCACCGTACACAGTGCAGGGTGATTGGCAGGCGGTGTACTGTATACAGTGCAGGGTGATTGGCGGGCGGTGTACTATATACAGTGCAGGGTGATTGGCAGGCGGTGCACCGTACACTGTGCATAGTGATTGGCAGGCGGTGTACTGTACACAGTGCAGGGTGATTGGCGGGCGGTGTACTATATACAGTGCAGGGTGATTGGCGGGCAGTGTACTATATACAGTGCAGGGTGATTGGCGGGCGGTGCACCGTACACAGTGCAGGGTGATTGGCGGGCGGTGTACTATATACAGTGCAGGGTGATTGGCGGGCGGTGTACTATATACAGTGCAGGGTGATTGGCGGGCAGTGTACTATATACAGTGCAGGGTGATTGGCGGGCGGTGCACCGTACACAGTGCAGGGTGATTGGCGGGCGGTGTACTATATACAGTGCAGGGTGATTGGCAGGCGGTGCACTATATATGTGCAGGGTGATTGGCGGGCGGTGTACTATACACAGTGCAGGGTGATTGGCGGGTGGTGTACTATATACAGTGCAGGGTGATTGGCGGGCGGTGTACTATATACAGTGCAGGGTGATTGGCGGGCGGTGTACTATACACAGTGCAGGGTGATTGGCGGGCGGTGTACTATATACAGTGCAGGGTGATTGGCGGGTGGTGTACTATATACAGTGCAGGGTGATTGGCAGGCGGTGTACTGTACACAGTGCAGGGTGATTGGCGGGCGGTGTACTATACACAGTGCAGGGTGATTGGCGGGCGGTGTACTATACACAGTGCAGGGTGATTGGCAGGCGGTGTACTATATACAGTGCAGGGTGATTGGCAGGCGGTGCCCCGTACACAGTGCAGGGTGATTGGCGGGCGGTGTACTATATACAGTGCAGGTTGATTGGCGGGCGGTGTACTATATACAGTGCACGGTGATTGGCAGGCGGCGCACCGTACACAGTGCAGAGTGATTGGCAGGCGGTGTACTGTATACAGTGCAGGGTGATTGGCGGGTGGTGCACCGTACACAGTGCAGGGTGATTGGCGGGCGGTGTACTATATACAGTGCAGGGTGATTGGCGGGCGGTGTACTATATACAGTGCAGGGTGATTGGCGGGCGGTGTACTATATACAGTGCAGGGTGATTGGCAGGCGGTGCACCGTACACAGTGCACGGTGATTGGCAGGCGGTGTACTATATATACAGTGCAGGGTGATTGGCGGGCGGTGTACTATACACAGTGCAGGGTGATTGGCGGGTGGTGTACTATATACAGTGCAGGGTGATTGGCGGGCGGTGAACTATATACAGTGCAGGGTGATTGGCGGGCGGTGTACTATACACAGTGCAGGGTGATTGGCGGGTGGTGTACTATATACAGTGCAGGGTGATTGGCGGGCGGTGAACTATATACAGTGCAGGGTGATTGGCGGGCGGTGTACTATATACAGTGCAGGGTGATTGGCGGGTGGTGTACTATATACAGTGTAGGGTGATTGGCAGGCGGTGTACTGTACACAGTGCAGGGTGATTGGCGGGCGGTGTACTATATACAGTGCAGGGTGATTGGCGGGAGGTGTACTATATACAGTGCAGGGTGATTGGCAGGCGGTGTACTATACACAGTGCAGGGTGATTGGCGGGCGGTGTACTATACAAAGTGCAGGGTGATTGGCGGGCGGTGTACTGTATGCAGTACAGTGTGATTGGCAGGCGGTGTACTATATACAGTGCAGGGTGAATGGCGGGCGGTGTACTATATACAGTGCAGGGTGAATGGCGGGCGGTGTACTATATACAGTGCAGGGTGATTGGCGGGCGGTGCACCGTACACAGTGCAGGATGATTGGCGGGCGGTGCACCGTACACAGTGCAGGGTGATTGGCAGGCGGTGTACTATATACAGCGCAGGGTGATTGGCAGGCGGTGCACCGTACACAGTGCAGTGTGATTGGCAGGCGGTGCACCGTACACAGTGCAGGGTGATTGGCGGGCGGTGTACTATATACAGTGCAGGGTGATTGGCAGGCGGTGCACCGTACACAGTGCAGGGTGATTGGCGGGCGGTGTACTATATACAGTGCAGGGTGATTGGCGGGTGATGTACTATATACAGTGCAGGGTGATTGGCGGGCGGTGTACTATATACAGTTCAGGGTGATTGGCAGGCGGTGCACTATATACAGTGCAGGGTGATTGGCAGGCGGTGTACTGTATACAGTGCAGGGTGATTGGCGGGTGGTGCACAGTACACAGTGCAGGGTGATTGGCGGGCGGTGTACTATATACAGTGCAGGGTGATTGGCGGGCTGTGTACTATATACAGTGCAGGGTGATTGGCGGGCGGTGTACTATATACAGTGCAGGGTGATTGGCGGGCGGTGTACTATATACAGTGCAGGGTGATTGGCGGACGGTGCACCGTACACAGTGCAGGGTGATTGGCGGGAGGTGCACCGTACACAGTGCAGGGTGATTGGCGGGCGGTGTACTATATACAGTGCAGGGTGATTGGCGGGCGGTGTACTATATACAGTGCAGGGTGATTGGCGGGCGGTGTACTATATACAGTGCAGGGTGATTGGCGGGTGGTGCACCGTACACAGTGCAGGGTGATTGGCGGGCTTTGTACTATATACAGTGCAGGTTGATTGGCGGGCGGTGTATTATATGCAGTGCAGGGTGATTGGCAGGCGGTGCACCGTACACTGTGCATAGTGATTGGCAGGCGGTGTACTATATACAGTGCAGGGTGATTGGCAGGCGGTGCACCGTACACAGTGCAGGGTGATTGGCGGGCGGTGTACTATATACAGTGCAGGTTGATTGGCGGGCGGTGTACTATATACAGTGCACGCTGATTGGCAGGCGGCGCACCGTACACAGTGCAGAGTGATTGGCAGGCGGTGTACTGTATACAGTGCAGGGTGATTGGCGGGTGGTGCACAGTACACAGTGCAGGGTGATTGGCGGGTGGTGCACCGTACACAGTGCAGGGTGATTGGCGGGCGGTGCACCGTACACAGTGCAGGGTGATTGGCGGGCGGTGTACTATATACAGTGCAGGGTGATTGGCGGGCGGTGTACTATATACAGTGCAGGGTGATTGGCGGGCGGTGTACTATATACAGTGCAGGGTGATTGGCGGGCGGTGCACCGTACACAGTGCAGGGTGATTGGCAGGCGGTGTACTATATATACAGTGCAGGGTGATTGGCGGGCGGTGTACTATACACAGTGCAGGGTGATTGGCGGGTGGTGTACTATATACAGTGCAGGGTGATTGGCGGGCGGTGAACTATATACAGTGCAGGGTGATTGACGGGCGGTGTACTATACACAGTGCAGGGTGATTGGCGGGCGGTGTACTATATACAGTGCAGGGTGATTGGCGGGTGGTGTACTATATACAGTGTAGGGTGATTGGCAGGCGGTGTACTATACACAGTGCAGGGTGATTGGCGGGCGGTGTACTATATACAGTGCAGGGTGATTGGCGGGCGGTGTACTATATACAGTGCAGGGTGATTGGCAGGCGGTGTACTATACAGGGTGATTGGCGGGAGGTGTACTATATACAGTGCAGGGTGATTGGCGGGCAGTGTACTATATACAGTGCAGGGTGATTGGCGGGCGGTGTACTATATACAGTGCAGGGTGATTGGCGGGCGGTGTACTATACAAAGTGCAGGGTGATTGGCAGGCGGTGTACTGTATGCAGTACAGTGTGATTGGCAGGCGGTGTACTATACACAGTGCAGGGTGAATGGCGGGCGGTGTACTATATACAGTGCAGGGTGAATGGCGGGCGGTGTACTATATACAGTGCAGGGTGATTGGCGGGCGGTGCACCGTACACAGTGCAGGATGATTGGCGGGCGGTGCACCGTACACAGTGCAGGGTGATTGGCAGGCGGTGTACTATATACAGCGCAGGGTGATTGGCAGGCGGTGCACCGTACACAGTGCAGTGTGATTGGCAGGCGGTGCACCGTACACAGTGCAGGGTGATTGGCGGGCGGTGTACTATATACAGTGCAGGGTGATTGGCGGGCGGTGTACTATATACAGTGCAGGGTGATTGGCAGGCGGTGCACCGTACACAGTGCAGGGTGATTGGCGGGCGGTGTACTATATACAGTGCAGGGTGATTGGCGGGTGATGTACTATATACAGTGCAGGGTGATTGGCGGGCGGTGTACTATATACAGTTCAGGGTGATTGGCAGGCGGTGCACTATATACAGTTCAGGGTGATTGGCAGGCGGTGTACTGTATACAGTGCAGGGTGATTGGCGGGTGGTGCACAGTACACAGTGCAGGGTGATTGGCGGGCGGTGTACTATATACAGTGCAGGGTGATTGGCGGGCTGTGTACTATATACAGTGCAGGGTGATTGGCGGGCGGTGTACTATATACAGTGCAGGGTGATTGGCGGGCGGTGCACCGTACACAGTGCAGGGTGATTGGCGGGAGGTGCACCGTACACAGTGCAGGGTGATTGGCGGGCGGTGTACTATATACAGTGCAGGGTGATTGGCGGGCGGTGTACTATATACAGTGCAGGGTGATTGGCGGGCGGTGTACTATATACAGTGCAGGGTGATTGGCGGGTGGTGCACCGTACACAGTGCAGGGTGATTGGCGGGCGGTGTATTATATGCAGTGCAGGGTGATTGGCAGGCGGTGCACTATATACAGTGCAGGGTGATTGGCGGGCGGTGTACTGTACACAGTGCAGGGTGATTGGCGGGCGGTGTACTATATACAGTGCAGGGTGATTGGCGGGCGGTGCACTGTACACAGTGCAGGGTGATTGGCGGGCGGTGTACTATATACAGTGCAGGGTGATTGGCGGGCGGTGTACTATATACAGTGCAGGGTGATTGGCGGGCGGTGCACCATACACAGTGCAGGGTGATTGGCGGGTGTTGCACCGTGCACAGTGCAAGGTGATTGGCGGGCGGTGTACTATATACCATGCAGGGTGATTGGCGGTCGGTGTACTATATACAGTGCAGGGTGATTGGCGGGCGGTGTACTATACACAGTGCAGGGTGATTGGCGGGCGGTGTACTATACACAGTGCAGGGTGATTGGCGGGCGGTGTACTATATACCATGCAGGGTGATTGGCGATCGGTGTACTATATACAGTGCAGGGTGACTGGCGGGCGGTGTACTGTACACAGTGCAGGGTGATTGGCGGATGGTGTACTATATACAGTGCAGGGTGATTGGCGGGCGGTGTACTATATACAGTGCAGGGTGATTGGCGGGCGGTGTACTATACACAGTGCAGGGTGATTGGCGGGCGGTGTACTATATACAGTGCAGGGTGATTGGCGGGCGGTGTACTATATACAGTGCAGGGTGATTGGCGGGCGGTGTACTATACACAGTGCAGGGTGATTGGCGGGCGGTGTACTATATACAGTGCAGGGTGATTGGCGGGTGGTGTACTATATACAGTGCAGGGTGATTGGCAGGCGGTGCACTGTACACAGTGCAGGGTGATTGGCGGGCGGTGTACTGTACACAGTGCAGGGTGATTGGCGGGCGGTGTACTATACACAGTGCAGGGTGATTGGCAGGCGGTGCACTATACACAGTGCAGGGTGATTGGCAGGCGGTGTACTATACACAGTGCAGGGTGTTTGGCGGGCGGTGTACTGTACACAGTGCAGGGTGATTGGCGGGCGGTGTACTATACACAGTGCAGGGTGATTGGCAGGCGGTGTACTGTACACAGTGCAGGGTGATTGACGGGCGGTGTACTATATACAGTGCAGGGTGATTGGCAGGCGGTGTACTATACACAGTGCAGGGTGAATGGCGGGCGGTGTACTATATACAGTGCAGGGTGATTGTCGGGCGGTGCACCGTACACAGTGCAGGGTGATTGGCAGGCGGTGTTTTATATACTGTGCAGGGTGATTGGCGGGCGGTGTACTATATACAGTGCAGGGTGTTTGGCAGGCGGTGCACTATATACAGTGCAGGGTGATGGATGCCGGGCGGTGTACTATATACAGTGCAGGGTGATGGATGCCGGGCGGTGTACTATATACAGTGCAGGGTGATTGGCAGGCGGTGCACAGTACACAGTGCAGGGTGATTGGCAGGCGGTGTACTATATACAGTGCAGGGTGATTGGCAGGCGGCGCACCGTACACAGTGCAGGGTGATTGGCAGGCGGTGTACTATATACAGTGCAGGGTGATTGGCGGGCGGTGTACTATATACAGTTCAGGGTGATTGGCAGGCGGTGTACTATATACAGTGCAGGATGATTGGCGGGCGGTGTACTATATACAGTGCAGGGTGATGGATGCCGGGAGGTGCACCGTACACAGTGCAGGGTGATTGGCAGGCGGTGTACTATATACAGTGCAGGGTGATTGGCAGGCGGTGCACAGTACACAGTGCAGGGTGATTGGCAGGCGGTGTACTATATACAGTGCAGGGTGATTGGCAGGCGGTGCACCGTACACAGTGCAGGGTGATTGGCAGGTGGTGTACTGTATACAGTGCAGGGTGATTGGCGGGCGGTGTACTATATACAGTGCAGGGTGATTGGCGGGCGGTGTACTATATACAGTTCTGGGTGATTGGCAGGCTGTGCACTATATACAGTGCAGGGTGATTGGCAGGCGGCGCACCGTACACAGTGCAGGGTGATTGGCAGGTGGTGTACTGTATACAGTGCAGGGTGATTGGCGGGCGGTGTACTATATTCAGTGCAGGGTGATTGGCGGGCGGTGTACTATATACAGTGCAGGGTGATTGGCTGGTGGTGCACAGTACACAGTGCAGGGTGATTGTCGGGCGGTGCACCATACACAGTGCAGGGTGATTGTCGGGCGGTGCACCGTACACATTGCAGGGTGATTGGCGGGCGGTGTACTATATACAGTGCAGGGTGATTGGCAGGCGGTGTACTATATACAGTGCAGGGTGATTGGCGGGCGGTGTACTATATACAGTGCAGGGTGATTGGCGGGCGGTGTACTATATACAGTGCAGGGTGATTGGCGGGCGGTGTACTATATACAGTGCAGGGTGATTGGCGGGCGGTGTACTGTACACAGTGCAAGGTGATTGGTGGGCGGTGCACCGTACACAGTGCAGGGTGATTGGCAGGCGGTGTACTCTATACAGTGCAGGGTGATTGGCGGGCGGTGCACCGTACACAGTGCAGGGTGATTGGCAGGCGGTGTACTCTATACAGTGCAGGGTGATTGGCGGGCGGTGCACCGTACACAGTGCAGGGTGATTGGCAGGCGGTGCACCGTGCACAGTGCAGAGTGATTGGCGGTCGGTGTACTATATACAGTGCAGGGTGATTGGCAGGCGGTGCACCGTACACAGTGCAGGATGATTGGCAGGCGGTGTACTATATACAGTGCAGGGTGATTGGCGGTCGGTGTACTATATACAGTGCAGGGTGATTGGCAGGCGGTGCACCGTACACAGTGCAGGGTGATTGGCAGGCGGTGTACTATTTACAGTGCTGGGTGATTGGCGGGCGGTGCACCGTACACAGTGCAGGGTGATTGGCAGGCGGTGCATCGTACAAAGTGCAGGGTGATTGGCAGGCGGTGCACCGTACACAGTGAACAGTGATTGGCGGGCGGTGCACCGTACACAGTGCAGGGTGTTTGGCAGGCGGTGTACTATATACAGTGCAGAGTGATTGGCAGGTGGTGCACCGTACACAGTGCAGGGTGATTGGCAGGCGGTGTACTATATACAGTGCAGGGTGATTGGCAGGCGGTGTACTATATACAGTGCAGGGTGATTGGCAGGCGGTGAACTGTACACAGTGCAGGGTGATTGGCGGGCGGTGAACTGTACACAGTGCAGGGTGATTGGCGGGCGGTGAACTGTACACAGTGCAGGGTGATTGGCGGGCGGTGTACTGTATACAGTGCAGGGTGATTGGCAGGCGGTGCACTATATACAGTGCAGGGTGATTGGCGGGCGGTGCACCGTACACAGTGCAGGGTGATTGGCGGGCGGTGTACTATATACAGTGCAGGGTGATTGGCAGGCGGTGCACCGTACACAGTGCAGTGTGATTGGCTGGCGGTGCACCATACACAGTGCAGGGTGATTGGCGGGCGGTGTACTATATACAGTGCAGAGTAATGGATGCCGGGCGGTGTACTATATACAGTGCAGGGTGATTGGCGTGTGGTGCACCGTACACAGTGCAGGGTGATTGGCGGGCGGTGCACCATACACAGTGGAGGGTGATTGGCAGGCGGTGCACCGTACACAGTGCAGGGTGAATGGCAGGCGGTGTTCTATATACAGTGCAGGGTGATTGGCGGGCGTTGTACTATATACAGTGCAGGGTGATGGATGCAGGGCGGTGTACTATATACAGTGCAGGGTGATTGGCAGGCGGTGCACCGTACACAGTGCAGGGTGATTGGCGGGCGGTGTACTATATACAGTTCTGGGTGATTGGCAGGCTGTGCACTATATACAGTGCAGGGTGATTGGCAGGCGGCGCACCGTACACAGTGCAGGGTGATTGGCAGGCGGTGTACTGTATACAGTGCAGGGTGATTGGCGGGCGGTGTACTATATACAGTGCAGGGTGATTGGCAGGCGGTGCACCGTACACTGTGCATAGTGATTGGCAGGCGGTGTACTGTACACAGTGCAGGGTGATTGGCGGGCGGTGTACTATATACAGTGCAGGGTGATTGGCGGGCAGTGTACTATATACAGTGCAGGGTGATTGGCGGGCGGTGCACCGTACACAGTGCAGGGTGATTGGCGGGCGGTGTACTATATACAGTGCAGGGTGATTGGCGGGCGGTGTACTATATACAGTGCAGGGTGATTGGCGGGCAGTGTACTATATACAGTGCAGGGTGATTGGCGGGCGGTGCACCGTACACAGTGCAGGGTGATTGGCGGGCGGTGTACTATATACAGTGCAGGGTGATTGGCAGGCGGTGCACTATATATGTGCAGGGTGATTGGCGGGCGGTGTACTATACACAGTGCAGGGTGATTGGCGGGTGGTGTACTATATACAGTGCAGGGTGATTGGCGGGCGGTGTACTATATACAGTGCAGGGTGATTGGCGGGCGGTGTACTATACACAGTGCAGGGTGATTGGCGGGCGGTGTACTATATACAGTGCAGGGTGATTGGCGGGTGGTGTACTATATACAGTGCAGGGTGATTGGCAGGCGGTGTACTGTACACAGTGCAGGGTGATTGGCGGGCGGTGTACTATACACAGTGCAGGGTGATTGGCGGGCGGTGTACTATACACAGTGCAGGGTGAATGGCGGGCGGTGTACTATATACAGTGCAGGGTGATTGGCGGGCGGTGCACCGTACACAGTGCAGGGTGATTGGCAGGCGGTGTACTATATACAGTGCAGGGTGATTGGCAGGCGGTGCACCGTACACAGTGCAGGGTGATTGGCGGGCGGTGTACTATATACAGTGCAGGTTGATTGGCGGGCGGTGTACTATATACAGTGCACGGTGATTGGCAGGCGGCGCACCGTACACAGTGCAGAGTGATTGGCAGGCGGTGTACTGTATACAGTGCAGGGTGATTGGCGGGTGGTGCACAGTACACAGTGCAGGGTGATTGGCGGGCGGTGTACTATATACAGCGCAGGGTGATTGGCGGGTGGTGCACCGTACACAGTGCAGGGTGATTGGCGGGCGGTGTACTATATACAGTGCAGGGTGATTGGCGGGCGGTGTACTATATACAGTGCAGGGTGATTGGCGGGCGGTGTACTATATACAGTGCAGGGTGATTGGCAGGCGGTGCACCGTACACAGTGCACGGTGATTGGCAGGCGGTGTACTATATATACAGTGCAGGGTGATTGGCGGGCGGTGTACTATACACAGTGCAGGGTGATTGGCGGGTGGTGTACTATATACAGTGCAGGGTGATTGGCGGGCGGTGAACTATATACAGTGCAGGGTGATTGGCGGGCGGTGTACTATATACAGTGCAGGGTGATTGGCGGGTGGTGTACTATATACAGTGTAGGGTGATTGGCAGGCGGTGTACTGTACACAGTGCAGGGTGATTGGCGGGCGGTGTACTATATACAGTGCAGGGTGATTGGCGGGAGGTGTACTATATACAGTGCAGGGTGATTGGCAGGCGGTGTACTATACACAGTGCAGGGTGATTGGCGGGCGGTGTACTGTATGCAGTACAGTGTGATTGGCATGCGGTGTACTATACACACTGCAGGGTGAATGGCGGGCGGTGTACTATATACAGTGCAGGGTGAATGGCGGGCGGTGTACTATATACAGTGCAGGGTGAATGGCGGGCGGTGTACTATATACAGTGCAGGGTGATTGGCGGGCGGTGCACCGTACACAGTGCAGGATGATTGGCGGGCGGTGCACCGTACACAGTGCAGGGTGATTGGCAGGCGGTGTACTATATACAGCGCAGGGTGATTGGCAGGCGGTGCACCGTACACAGTGCAGTGTGATTGGCAGGCGGTGCACCGTACACAGTGCAGGGTGATTGGCGGGCGGTGTACTATATACAGTGCAGGGTGATTGGCAGGCGGTGCACCGTACACAGTGCAGGGTGATTGGCGGGCGGTGTACTATATACAGTGCAGGGTGATTGGCGGGTGATGTACTATATACAGTGCAGGGTGATTGGCGGGCGGTGTACTATATACAGTTCAGGGTGATTGGCAGGCGGTGCACTATATACAGTGCAGGGTGATTGGCAGGCGGTGTACTGTATACAGTGCAGGGTGATTGGCGGGTGGTGCACAGTACACAGTGCAGGGTGATTGGCGGGCGGTGTACTATATACAGTGCAGGGTGATTGGCGGGCTGTGTACTATATACAGTGCAGGGTGATTGGCGGGCGGTGTACTATATACAGTGCAGGGTGATTGGCGGGCGGTGTACTATATACAGTGCAGGGTGATTGGCGGACGGTGCACCGTACACAGTGCAGGGTGATTGGCGGGAGGTGCACCGTACACAGTGCAGGGTGATTGGCGGGCGGTGTACTATATACAGTGCAGGGTGATTGGCGGGCGGTGTACTATATACAGTGCAGGGTGATTGGCGGGCGGTGTACTATATACAGTGCAGGGTGATTGGCGGGTGGTGCACCGTACACAGTGCAGGGTGATTGCCGGGCTTTGTACTATATACAGTGCAGGTTGATTGGCGGGCGGTGTATTATATGCAGTGCAGGGTGATTGGCAGGCGGTGCACCGTACACTGTGCATAGTGATTGGCAGGCGGTGTACTATATACAGTGCAGGGTGATTGGCAGGCGGTGCACCGTACACAGTGCAGGGTGATTGGCGGGCGGTGTACTATATACAGTGCAGGTTGATTGGCGGGCGGTGTACTATATACAGTGCACGCTGATTGGCAGGCGGCGCACCGTACACAGTGCAGAGTGATTGGCAGGCGGTGTACTGTATACAGTGCAGGGTGATTGGCGGGTGGTGCACAGTACACAGTGCAGGGTGATTGGCGGGTGGTGCACCGTACACAGTGCAGGGTGATTGGCGGGCGGTGCACCGTACACAGTGCAGGGTGATTGGCGGGCGGTGTACTATATACAGTGCAGGGTGATTGGCGGGCGGTGTACTATATACAGTGCAGGGTGATTGGCGGGCGGTGTACTATATACAGTGCAGGGTGATTGGCGGGCGGTGCACCGTACACAGTGCAGGGTGATTGGCAGGCGGTGTACTATATATACAGTGCAGGGTGATTGGCGGGCGGTGTACTATACACAGTGCAGGGTGATTGGCGGGTGGTGTACTATATACAGTGCAGGGTGATTGGCGGGCGGTGAACTATATACAGTGCAGGGTGATTGACGGGCGGTGTACTATACACAGTGCAGGGTGATTGGCGGACGGTGTACTATATACAGTGCAGGGTGATTGGCGGGTGGTGTACTATATACAGTGTAGGGTGATTGGCAGGCGGTGTACTGTGCACAGTGCAGGGTGATTGGCGGGCGGTGTACTATATACAGTGCAGGGTGATTGGCGGGAGGTGTACTATATACAGTGCAGGGTGATTGGCAGGCGGTGTACTATACACAGTGCAGGGTGATTGGCGGGCGGTGTACTATATACAGTGCAGGGTGATTGGCGGGCGGTGTACTATATACAGTGCAGGGTGATTGGCAGGCGGTGTACTATACACAGTGCAGGGTGATTGGCGGGAGGTGTACTATATACAGTGCAGGGTGATTGGCGGGCAGTGTACTATATACAGTGCAGGGTGATTGGCGGGCGGTGTACTATATACAGTGCAGGGTGATTGGCGGGCGGTGTACTATACAAAGTGCAGGGTGATTGGCAGGCGGTGTACTGTATGCAGTACAGTGTGATTGGCAGGCGGTGTACTATACACAGTGCAGGGTGAATGGCGGGCGGTGTACTATATACAGTGCAGGGTGAATGGCGGGCGGTGTACTATATACAGTGCAGGGTGATTGGCGGGCGGTGCACCGTACACAGTGCAGGATGATTGGCGGGCGGTGCACCGTACACAGTGCAGGGTGATTGGCAGGCGGTGTACTATATACAGCGCAGGGTGATTGGCAGGCGGTGCACCGTACACAGTGCAGTGTGATTGGCAGGCGGTGCACCGTACACAGTGCAGGGTGATTGGCGGGCGGTGTACTATATACAGTGCAGGGTGATTGGCGGGCGGTGTACTATATACAGTGCAGGGTGATTGGCAGGCGGTGCACCGTACACAGTGCAGGGTGATTGGCGGGCGGTGTACTATATACAGTGCAGGGTGATTGGCGGGTGATGTACTATATACAGTGCAGGGTGATTGGCGGGCGGTGTACTATATACAGTTCAGGGTGATTGGCAGGCGGTGCACTATATACAGTTCAGGGTGATTGGCAGGCGGTGTACTGTATACAGTGCAGGGTGATTGGCGGGTGGTGCACAGTACACAGTGCAGGGTGATTGGCGGGCGGTGTACTATATACAGTGCAGGGTGATTGGCGGGCTGTGTACTATATACAGTGCAGGGTGATTGGCGGGCGGTGTACTATATACAGTGCAGGGTGATTGGCGGGCGGTGCACCGTACACAGTGCAGGGTGATTGGCGGGAGGTGCACCGTACACAGTGCAGGGTGATTGGCGGGCGGTGTACTATATACAGTGCAGGGTGATTGGCGGGCGGTGTACTATATACAGTGCAGGGTGATTGGCGGGCGGTGTACTATATACAGTGCAGGGTGATTGGCGGGTGGTGCACCGTACACAGTGCAGGGTGATTGGCGGGCTTTGTACTATATACAGTGCAGGTTGATTGGCGGGCGGTGTATTATATGCAGTGCAGGGTGATTGGCAGGCGGTGCACTATATACAGTGCAGGGTGATTGGCGGGCGGTGTACTGTACACAGTGCAGGGTGATTGGCGGGCGGTGTACTATATACAGTGCAGGGTGATTGGCGGGCGGTGCACTGTACACAGTGCAGGGTGATTGGCGGGCGGTGTACTATATACAGTGCAGGGTGATTGGCGGGCGGTGTACTATATACAGTGCAGGGTGATTGGCGGGCGGTGCACCATACACAGTGCAGGGTGATTGGCTGGTGATGCACCGTACACAGTGCAGGGTGATTGGCGGGTGTTGCACCGTGCACAGTGCAAGGTGATTGGCGGGCGGTGTACTATATACCATGCAGGGTGATTGGCGGTCGGTGTACTATATACAGTGCAGGGTGATTGGCGGGCGGTGTACTATACACAGTGCAGGGTGATTGGCGGGCGGTGTACTATACACAGTGCAGGGTGATTGGCGGGCGGTGTACTATATACCATGCAGGGTGATTGGCGATCGGTGTACTATATACAGTGCAGGGTGACTGGCGGGCGGTGTACTGTACACAGTGCAGGGTGATTGGCGGATGGTGTACTATATACAGTGCAGGGTGATTGGCGGGCGGTGTACTATATACAGTGCAGGGTGATTGGCGGGCGGTGTACTATACACAGTGCAGGGTGATTGGCGGGCGGTGTACTATATACAGTGCAGGGTGATTGGCGGGTGGTGTACTATATACAGTGCAGGGTGATTGGCAGGCGGTGCACTGTACACAGTGCAGGGTGATTGGCGGGCGGTGTACTGTACACAGTGCAGGGTGATTGGCGGGCGGTGTACTATACACAGTGCAGGGTGATTGGCAGGCGGTGTACTATACACAGTGCAGGGTGATTGGCGGGCGGTGTACTATACACAGTGCAGGGTGAAAGGCGGGCGGTGTACTATATACAGTGCAGGGTGAATGGCGGGCGGTGTACTATATACAGTGCAGGGTGATTGGCGGGCGGTGCACCGTACACAGTGCAGAGTGATTGGCAGGCAGTGCACCGTACACAGTGCAGGGTGATTGGCAGGCGGTGTACTATATACAGTGCAGGGTGATTGGCGGGCGGTGTACTATATACAGTTCAGGGTGATTGGCAGGCGGTGCACTATATATAGTGCACGGTGATTGGCAGGCGGCGCACCGTACACAGTGCAGGGTGATTGGCGGGCGGTGTACTATATACAGTTCAGGGTGATTGGCGGGCGGTGTACTATATACAGTGCAGGGTGATTGGCGGGCGGTGTACTATATACAGTGCAGGGTGATTGGCGGGCGGTGTACTGTATACAGTGCACGGTGATTGGCGGGTGGTGCACAGTACACAGAGCAGGGTGATTGGCGGGCGGTGTATTATATACAGTGCAGGGTGATTGGCGGGTGGTGTACTATATACAGTTCAGGGTGATTGGCAGGCGGCGCACCGTACACAGTGCAGGGTGATTGGCAGGCGGTGTACTGTATACAGTGCAGGGTGATTGGCAGGTGGTGCACAGTACACAGTGCAGGGTGATTGGCAGGCGGTGTACTATATACAGTGCAGGGTGATTGGCGGGCAGTGTACTATATACAGTGCAGGGTGATTGGCGGGCGGTGTACTATATACAGTGCAGGGTGATTGGCGGGTGGTGCACCGTACACAGTGCAGGGTGATTGGCGGGCGGTGTACTATATACAGTGCAGGGTGATTGGCGGGCGGTGTCCTATATACAGTGCAGGGTGATTGGCGGGCGGTATACTATATACAGTGCAGGATGATTGGCGGGCGGTGTACTATATACAGTGCAGGGTGATTGGCGGGTGGTGCACCGTACACAGTGCACTGTGATTGGCGGGCGGTGTACTATATACAGTGCAGGGTGATTGGCGGGCGGTGTACTATATACAGTGCAGGGTGATTGGCGGGTGGTGCAACGTACTCAGTGCAGGGTGATTGGCAGGCGGTGTACTATATACAGTGCAGGGTGATTGGCGGGTGGTGCAACGTACTCAGTGCAGGGTGATTGGCAGGCGGTGTACTATATACAGTGCAGGGTGATTGGCAGGCGATGCACTGTACACAGTGCAGGGTGATTGGCTGGTGATGCACTGTACACAGTGCAGGGTGATTGGCTGGTGATGCACTGTACACAGTGCAGGGTGATTGGCAGGCGGTGCACCTTACACAGTGCAGGGTGATTGGCAGGCGGTGCACTATACACAGTGCAGGGTGATTGGCAGGCGGTGTACTATACACAGTGCAGGGTGTTTGGCGGGCGGTGTACTGTACACAGTGCAGGGTGATTGGCAGGCGGTGTACTATACACAGTGCAGGGTGATTGGCAGGCGGTGCACTATACACAGTGCAGGGTG
Organism: Phyllobates terribilis; assembly: GCF_046119375.1. Lineage (NCBI taxonomy): Eukaryota > Metazoa > Chordata > Amphibia > Anura > Dendrobatidae > Phyllobates > Phyllobates terribilis. Next base: position 207,847,436 of record NW_027362770.1, on the reverse strand, counting down.
ATTGGCAGGCGGTGTACTATACACAGTGCAGGGTGTTTGGCCGGCGGTGTACTATACACAGTGCAGGGTGATTGGCAGGCGGTGTACTGTACACAGTGCAGGGTGATTGACGGGCGGTGTACTATATACAGTGCAGGGTGATTGGCAGGCGGTGTACTATACACAGTGCAGGGTGAATGGCGGGCGGTGTACTATATACAGTGCAGGGTGATTGTCGGGCGGTGCACCGTACACAGTGCAGGGTGATTGGCAGGCGGTGTTTTATATACTGTGCAGGGTGATTGGCGGGCGGTGTACTATATACAGTGCAGGGTGTTTGGCAGGCGGTGCACTATATACAGTGCAGGGTGATGGATGCCGGGCGGTGTACTATATACAGTGCAGGGTGATGGATGCCGGGCGGTGTACTATATACAGTGCAGGGTGATTGGCAGGCGGTGCACAGTACACAGTGCAGGGTGATTGGCAGGCGGTGTACTATATACAGTGCAGGGTGATTGGCAGGCGGCGCACCGTACACAGTGCAGGGTGATTGGCAGGCGGTGTACTATATACAGTGCAGGGTGATTGGCGGTCGGTGTACTATATACAGTTCAGGGTGATTGGCAGGCGGTGTACTATATACAGTGCAGGATGATTGGCGGGCGGTGTACTATATACAGTGCAGGGTGATGGATGCCGGGAGGTGCACCGTACACAGTGCAGGGTGATTAACAGGCGGTGTACTATATACAGTGCAGGGTGATTGGCAGGCGGTGCACAGTACACAGTGCAGGGTGATTGGCAGGCGGTGTACTATATACAGTGCAGGGTGATTGGCAGGCGGCGCACCGTACACAGTGCAGGGTGATTGGCAGGCGGTGTACTGTATACAGTGCAGGGTGATTGGCGGGTGGTGCACAGTACACAGTGCAGGGTGATTGGCGGGCGGTGTACTATATACAGTGCAGGGTGATTGGCGGGCGGTGTACTATGTACAGTGCAGGGTGATTGGCGGGTGGTGCACAGTACACAGTGCAGGGTGATTGGCGGGCGGTGCACTGTACACAGTGCAGGGTGATTGGCAGGCGGTGTACTATATACAGTGCAGGGTGATTGGCGGGCGGTGTACTATATACAGTGCAGGGTGATTGGCGGGCGGTGCACCGTACACAGTGCAGGGTGATTGGCAGGCGGTGTTTTATATACTGTGCAGGGTGATTGGCGGGCAGTGTACTATATACAGTGCAGGGTGATTGGCGGGCGGTGTACTATATACAGTGCAGGGTGATTGGCGGGCGGTGTACTATATACAGTGCAGGGTGATTGGCGGGCGGTGTACTATATACAATGCAGGGTGATTGGCGGGCGGTGTACTATATACAGTGCAGGGTGATTGGCGGGCGGTGTACTATATACAGTGCAGGGTGATTGGCGGGCGGTGCACCGTATACAGTGCAGGGTGATTGGCAGGCGGTGTACTATATTCAATGCAGGGTGATTGGCGGGCGGTGTACTATATACAGTGCAGGGTGATTGGCGGGCAGTGTACTATATACAGTGCAGGGTGATTGGCGGGCGGTGTACTATATACAGTGCAGGGTGATTGGCGGGCGGTGTACTATATACAGTACAGGGTGATTGGCGGGCGGTGTACTATATACAGTGCAGGGTGATTGGCGGGCCGTGTACTATATACAGTGCAGGGTGATTGGCGGGCCGTGTACTATATACAGTGCAGGGTGATTGGCGGGCCGTGTACTATATACAGTGCAGGGTGATTGGCGGGCCGTGTACTATATACAGTGCAGGGTGATTGGCGGGCCGTGTACTATATACAGTGCAGGGTGATTGGCGGGCCGTGTACTATATACAGTGCAGGGTGATTGGCGGGCCGTGTACTATATACAGTGCAGGGTGATTGGCGGGCCGTGTACTATATACAGTGCAGGGTGATTGGCGGGCCGTGTACTATATACAGTGCAGGGTGATTGGCGGGCCGTGTACTATATACAGTGCAGGGTGATTGGCGGGCGGTGTACTATATACAGTGCAGGGTGATTGGCGAGCGGTGTACTATATACAGTACAGGGTGATTGGCGGGCGGTGTACTATATACAGTACAGGGTGATTGGCGGGCGGTGTACTATATACAGTGCAGGGTGATTGGCAGGCGGTGCACTATATACAGTGCAGGGTGATTGGCAGGCGGTGTACTGTATACAGTGCAGGGTGATTGGCGGGCGGTGTACTATATACAGTGTAGGGTGATTGGCAGGCGGTGCACCGTACACACTGCAGGGTGATTGGCAAGCGGTGCACCGTACACAGTGCAGGGTGATTGGCAGGCGGTGCACCGTACACAGTGCAGGGTGATTGGCGGGCAGTGTACTATATACAGTACAGGGTGAATGGCAGGCGGTGTACTATATACAGTTCAGGGTGATTGGCAGGCGGTGCACTATATACAGTGCAGGGTGATTGGCAGGCGGTGTACTGTATACATTGCAGGGTGATTGGCGGGTGGTGCACAGTACACAGTGCAGGGTGATTGGTGGGCGGTGTACTATATACAGTGCAGGGTGATTGGCAGGCGGTGTACTATATACAGTGCAGGGTGATTGGCGGGCGGTGTACTATATACAGTGCAGGGTGATTGGCGGGCGGTGTACTATATACAGTGCAGGGTGATTGGCAGGCGGTGCACTATATACAGTCCAGGGTGATTGGCGGGCGGTGTACTATATACAGTGCAGGGTGATTGGCGGGTGGTGCACAGTACACAGTGCAGGGTGATTGGTGGGCGGTGTACTATATACAGTGCAGGGTGATTGGTGGGCGGTGTACTATATACAGTGCAGGGTGATTGGCGGGCGGTGTACTATATACAGTGCAGGGTGATTGGCGGGCGGTGCGCTGTACACAGTGCAGGGTGATTGGCGGGCGGTGTACTATATACAGTGCAGGGTGATTGGCGGGCGGTGTACTATATACAGTGCAGGGTGATTGGCGGGTGGTGCACCGTACACAGTGCAGGGTGATTGGCAGGCGGTGTACTATATACAGTGCAGGGTGATTGGCGGGCGGTGTACTATATACAGTGCAGGGTGATTGGCGGGCGGTGTACTATATACAGTGCAGGGTGATTGGCGGGCAGTGTACTATATACAGTGCAGGGTGATTGGCGGGCGGTGTACTATATACAGTGCAGGGTGATTGGCGGGTGGTGCACCGTACACAGTGCAGGGTGATTGGCAGGCGGTGCACCGTACACAGTGCAGGGTGATTGGCAGGCGGTGCACCGTACACAGTGCAGGGTGATTGGCAGGCGGTGTACTATATACAGTGCAGGGTGATTGGCGGGCGGTGTACTATATACAGTGCAGGGTGATTGGCGGGCTTTGTACTGTACACAGTGCAGGGTGATTGGCAGGCGGTGCACCGTACACAGTGCAGTGTGATTGGCGAGCGGTGCACCGTACACAGTGCAGGGTGATTGGCAGGCGGTGTATTATATGCAGTGCAGGGTGATTGGCAGGCGGTGTATTATATACAGTGCAGGGTGATTGGCGGGCGGTGTACTATACACAGTGCAGGGTGATTGGCGGGCGGTGCACCGTACACTGTGCATAGTGATTGGCAGGCGGTGTACTATATACAGTGCAGGGTGAATGGCGGGCGGTGTACTATATACAGTGCAGGGTGATTGGCAGGCGGTGCACCGTACACAGTGCAGGGTGATTGGCAGGCGGTGTACTGTATACAGTGCAGGGTGATTGGCGGGCGGTGTACTATACACAGTGCAGGGTGATTGGCAGGCGGTGTACTGTACACAGTGCAGGGTGATTGGCGGGCGGTGCACCGTACACAGTGCAGGGTGATTGGCAGGCTGTGCACCGTACACAGTGCAGGGTGATTGGCGGGCAGTGTACTATATACAGTACAGGGTGATTGGCGGGCTTTGTACTATATACAGTGCAGGGTGATTGGCGGGCGGTGTACTGTACACAGTGCAGGGTGATTGGCAGGCGGTGCACCGTACACAGTGCAGGGTGATTGGCAGGCGGTGCACCGTACACAGTGCAGGGTGATTGGCAGGCGGTGTACTATATACAGTGCAGGGTGATTGGCGGGCGGTGTACTATATACAGTGCAGGGTGATTGGCGGGCGGTGTACTGTACACAGTGCAGGGTGATTGGCAGGCGGTGCACTGTACACAGTGCAGGGTGATTGGCGGGCGGTGCACAGTACACAGTGCAGGGTGATTGGCGGGCGGTGTACTATACACAGTGCAGGGTGATTGGCGGGCGGTGCACCGTACACAGTGCAGGGTGATTGGCAGGCGGTGTACTCTATACAGTGCAGGGTGATTGGCGGGCGGTGTATTATATACAGTGCAGGCTGATTGGCAGGCGGTGCACCGTACACAGTGCAGGGTGATTGGCGGGCGGTGTACTATATACAGTGAGGGTGATTGGCGGGCGGTGTACTATGTACAGTGAGGGTGATTGGCGGGCGGTGTACTATGTACAGTGCAGGGTGATAGGCAGGCGGTGCACTATACACAGTGCAGGGTGATTGGCGGGCAGTGTACTCTATACAGTGCAGGGTGATTGGCGGGCGGTGTACTGTATACAGTGCAGGGTCATTGGCGGGCGGTGTACTATATACAGTGCAGGGTCATTGGCAGGCGGTGTACTATATACAGTGCAGGGTGATTGGCGGGCGGTGTACTATATACAGTGCAGGGTGATTGGCAGGCGGTGCACCGTACACAGTGCAGGGTGATTGGCAGGCGGTGCACCGTACACAGTGCAGGGTGATTGGCAGGCGGTGCACCGTACACAGTGCAGGGTGATTGGCAGGCGGTGTACTGTATACAGTGCAGGGTGATTGGCGGGCGGTGTACTATACACAGTGCAGGGTGATTTGCAGGCGGTGTACTGTACACAGTGCAGGGTGATTGGCGGGCGGTGCACCGTACACAGTGCAGGGTGATTGTCGGGCTTTGTACTATATACAGTGCAGGGTGATTGGCAGGCTGTGCACCGTACACAGTGCAGGGTGATTGGCGGGCAGTGTACTATATACAGTACAGGGTGATTGGCGGGCTTTGTACTATATACAGTGCAGGGTGATTGGCGGGCGGTGTACTGTACACAGTGCAGGGTGATTGGCAGGCGGTGCACCGTACACAGTGCAGGGTGATTGGCAGGCGGTGCACCGTACACAGTGCAGGGTGATTGGCAGGCGGTGTACTATATACAGTGCAGGGTGATTGGCGGGCGGTGTACTATATACAGTGCAGGGTGATTGGCGGGCGGTGTACTGTACACAGTGCAGGGTGATTGGCAGGCGGTGCACTGTACACAGTGCAGGGTGATTGGCGGGCGGTGCACAGTACACAGTGCAGGGTGATTGGCGGGCGGTGTACTATACACAGTGCAGGGTGATTGGCGGGCGGTGCACCGTACACAGTGCAGGGTGATTGGCAGGCGGTGTACTCTATACAGTGCAGGGTGATTGGCGGGCGGTGTATTATATACAGTGCAGGCTGATTGGCAGGCGGTGCACCGTACACAGTGCAGGGTGATTGGCGGGCGGTGTACTATATACAGTGAGGGTGATTGGCGGGCGGTGTACTATGTACAGTGAGGGTGATTGGCGGGCGGTGTACTATGTACAGTGCAGGGTGATAGGCAGGCGGTGCACTATACACAGTGCAGGGTGATTGGCGGGCAGTGTACTCTATACAGTGAAGGGTGATTGGCGGGCGGTGTACTGTATACAGTGCAGGGTCATTGGCGGGCGGTGTACTATATACAGTGCAGGGTCATTGGCAGGCGGTGTACTATATACAGTGCAGGGTGATTGGCGGGCGGTGTACTATATACAGTGCAGGGTGATTGGCAGGCGGTGCACCGTACACAGTGCAGGGTGATTGGCAGGCGGTGCACCGTACACAGTGCAGGGTGATTGGCAGGCGGTGCACCGTACACAGTGCAGGGTGATTGGCAGGCGGTGCACCGTACACAGTGCAGGGTGATTGGCGGGCGGTGCACCGTACACTGTGCATAGTGATTGGCAGGCGGTGTACTATATACAGTGCAGGGTGATTGGCGGGCGGTGTACTATATACAGTGCAGGGTGATTGGCGGGCGGTGCACCGTACACAGTGCAGGGTGATTGGCAGGCAGTGCACCGTACACAGTGCAGGGTGATTGGCAGGCGGTGCACCGTACACAGTGCAGGGTGATTGGCGGGCGGTGCACCGTACACAGTGCAGGGTGATTGGCAGGCGGTGCACCGTACACAGTGCAGGGTGATTGGCAGGCGGTGCACCGTACACAGTGAAGGGTGATTGGCAGGCGGTGCACCGTACACAGTGCAGGGTGATTGGCGGGCGGTGCACCGTACACAGTGCAGGGTGATTGGCGGGCAGTGTACTATATACAGTGCAGGGTGATTGGCGGGCGGTGCACCGTACACTGTGCATAGTGATTGGCGGACGGTGCACCGTACACAGTGCAAGGTGATTGGCGGGCGGTGCACCGTACACAGTGCAGGGTGATTGGCGGGCAGTGTACTATATACAGTGCAGGGTGATTGGCGGATGGTGTACTATATACAGTGCAGGGTGATTGGCGGGCGGTGCACCGTACACAGTGCAGGGTGATTGGCGGGCGGTGCACCGTACACAGTGCAGGGTGATTGGCGGGCAGTGTACTATATACAGTGCAGGGTGATTGGCAGGCGGTGCACCGTACACAGTGCAGGGTGATTGGCAGGCGGTGCACCGTACACAGTGCAGGGTGATTGGCAGGCGGTGCACCGTACACAGTGCAGGGTGATTGGCGGGCAGTGTACCGTACACAGTGCAGGGTGATTGGCGGGCGGTGCACCGTACACTGTGCAGGGTGATTGGCAGGCGGTGCACCGTACACAGTGCAGGGTGATTGGCAGGCGGTGCACCGTACACAGTGCAGGGTGATTGGCGGGCGGTGCACCGTACACTGTGCAGGGTGATTGGCAGGCGGTGCACCGTACACAGTGCAGGGTGATTGGCGGGCGGTGCACCGTACACTGTGCATAGTGATTGGCAGGCGGTGCACCGTACACAGTGCAGGGTGATTGGCAGGCGGTGTACTATATACAGTGCAGGGTGATTGGCAGGCGGTGCACCGTACACAGTGCAGGGTGATTGGCGGGCGGTGCACCGTACACTGTGCATAGTGATTGGCAGGCGGTGCACCGTACACAGTGCAGGGTGATTGGCAGGCGGTGCACCGTAAACAGTGCAGGGTGATTGGCAGGCGGTGCACCGTACACTGTGCATAGTGATTGGCAGGCGGTGCACCGTACACAGTGCAGGGTGATTGGCAGGCGGTGCACCGTACACAGTGCAGGGTGATTGGCAGGCGGTGCACCGTACACAGTGCAGGGTGATTGGCGGGCGGTGCACCTTACACTGTGCATAGTGATTGGCAGGCGTGCTGCTTTGCTGCCTCCGCCTGGCACAATGATGTCATTACGGGGGGGTCTCTGCTCCTCAGTCATGTCTGGAGGGCGGGGGAGGAGGCGCTGATCTGGATTCTCACATTCATGTCTTCTGCTGCTGGAATGAGGCTTTTTGTAGACATTTCTCTGTAGCATCTGAGACTGGGATAATCCCTGCAGCCCCCCGTCCTCAGCTGCACAGACCCCCGACGCCCCCATGTGATGCTCCCATGTGATGACTGACAGCTGCTCACATCTGGGCTCCGGCTATTGTCTGCTGACATTTCTCTTCCATGGATGCCGGCAGCTCAATGCCTCCTGTGCTCCTGTGCCTGCTCCTCCTGCTACGGGTAAGACTACTCCCATCATCCGGCGTGCAGGGAGTGGGCTCAGGGGGCATTGCTGGGTGCTGATGGGGTATAGCCGGGTGCTGATGGGGTATAGCCGGGTGCTGAGGGGGTATAGCCGGGTGCTGAGGGGGTATAGCCGGGTGCTGAGGGGGCATAGCCGGGTGCTGAGGGGGTATAGCCGGGTGCTGAGGGGGCATAGCCGGGTGCTGAGGGGGCATAGCCGGGTGCTGAGGGGGTATAGCCGGGTGCTGAGGGGGTATAGCCGGGTGCTGAGGGGGTATAGCCGGCTGCTGAGGGGGTATAGCCGGGTGCTGAGGGGGTATAGCCGGGTGCTGAGGGGGTATAGCTGGGTGCTGATGGGGGCATAGCCGGGTGCACAGGGGGCAGATGTAGATCTGAATGGCCGATGTGTGACCAGTATGTGGCTACATGTAGATGTGATGTACCGACATAAGGGCAGTTCACTATCTATGTTCTGCTGGATGGAGTTTAGGTTCCCTCTCTGTCTCTTGGTATATATATATATATATATATATATATATATATATAGATATATAGATATATAGATATATAGACACAGTATATACTGCATGTATATATATTCATGGTTTACAGGCGGAGATGAATGTATCTTTTGAGATTCTTCATAGGATTTGGACAGGAAATTTAAAATCTTGATGAATCGATTTGCCACAAATTAATCTCCTAAATCTTCAACTGTCCTGAAAATACATGAGTAACACCCGGAGGTCCCCTAGGACTGTATCCAGTTTCTTCCAAGCTCTTTTATACATTCCGAGCCTTAGTAATGTCCAGGAGACCTGTACATATCTAGTGATGGGTGCCCGGATGGGAAGTGGTGGTCACACTCCGTCTGTAGAATTGCACACTGCACTGTCAGATGTTTCATCTAAAAACATTGAAAGATTATCACTTTTTATGACTAATAATCAAATGGACTGGGAAGGGATTTAAAAAAAAAAAAAATCATGCTCATCTAGCCCCCTCTTGTCCCTGCGTCTCCCCACCTGTTCTTGCGTCTCCCCACCTGTCCCCGCATCTCCCCACCTGTCCCTGCAGCTCCCCACCTGACCCTGCAGCGTCCCACCTGACCCTGCATCTTCCCACCTGTCCCTGCCGCTCCCCACCTGTCCCTGCCACTCCCCACCTGTCCCTGCCGCTCCCCACCTGTCCCCGCCGCTCCCCACCTGTCCCCGCAGCTACCTATCTGTCTCCACAGCTCCCCACCTGTCCCTGCATCTTCCCACCTGTCCCTGCATCTTCCCACCTGTCCCTGCCGCTCCCCACCTGTCCCCGCAGCTCCCTATCTGTCTCCACAGCTCCCCACCTGTCCCTGCATCTTCCCACCTGTCCCTGCATCTCCCCACCTGTCCCTGCAGCTCCCCACCTGTCCCCGCAGCTACCTATCTGTCTCCACAGCTCCCCACCTGTCCCTGCATCTTCCCACCTGTTCCTGCATCTTCCCACCTGTCCCTGCCGCTCCCCACCTGTCCCCGCAGCTCCCTACCTGTCCCCGCAGCTCCCTATCTGTCTCCACAGCTCCCCACCTGTCCCTGCATCTTCCCACCTGTCCCTGCATCTTCCCACCTGTCCCTGCATCTCCCCACCTGTCCCCGCAGCTCCCCACCTATCCCCGCAGCTACCTACCTATCCCCGCAGCTACCTATCTGTCTCCACAGCTCCACACCGGTCCCCGCAGCTCCCCACCTGTCCCCACGTATCTACATCTGTCCCCGAGTATCCTCACCTGTCCCTACACCTCCTCACCTATCCCTGCATCTCCCCACCTGTCCCCGCAGCTCCCCACCTGTCCCCGCAGCTACCTATCTGTCTCCACAGCTCCCCACCTGTCCCTGCATCTCTCCACTTGTCCCTGCAGCTCCCTATCTGTCCCCACAGCTCCCCACCTATCCTTGCATCTCCCCACATGTCCCCGCAGCTCCCACCTGTCCCCACAGCTCTCCACCTGTCTCCGCGTTTCTCCACCTGTCCCCGCAGCTCCCCACCTATACCTGTATCTCCTCATAAGTTTCTACAGCTCTCCACCTGTCCTTGTGTCTCCCCACCTGTCCCTGCCGCTCCCCACCTATCCCCGCAGCTCCCCACCTGTCCCTGTATCTCCCCACAGCTCTCCACCTGTCCATGCATTTCCCCACCTGTCCTAATGTCTTTCCACCTGTCCCCGCGTATCTACACTGCGTTCCAAATTGTTATGCAAATAATATTTTCTCAGATTTTCCCACATTACCTATATGAATTGCAGTCATTGTAATTTTCCAGTCAAATAACTATTAGAGTACAATTGAAAGGTTTTTGTACAAACTGCCTATGATAACAGGATATTTTTAAAAAAATAAAAAACTCAAACTGCCCTCAAAATGCATGTTCCAAATTATTCTGCACAGCAGAGTTTTCAACCTTTTCATTTTAATAAAGAACAAAAAAATGGTCATTTGTGAAATTATAAGCATTAGCAGGTTATTACAAACTGAAATCAAACAGTTTTCAACTCAAAACTTTATTCTAGGTGATGTTACATTTGCACATCGGACCCCTTGTTGGAAAGGAGCTTCTGAACTCTCTGGTCCATTGAATTTGTCAGGTTTTGGATGGTTTCTGCTTCAATTGTTTTGCATGAGGACAGAATACCCTCCCAGAGCTGTTGCTTAGATGTGAACTGCCTACCGCCATCATAGACACTCCTTTTGATGATGCTCCAGGAGGTTCTCAATGGGGTTGAGGTCAGGGGAGCATGGGGGCCACACCATAAGTTTGTCCCCTTTTATGCCCATAGCAGCCAGAGATGCAGATGTGTTATGTGCAGCATGAGACGGGGCATTATCATGCATGAAAATGATCTTGCTGTGAAATACACGGTTCTTCTTCTTGAACCATGACAGGAATTGCTGTTTGAGAAACTCAACATACATTATGGAGTTCATCTTTACCCCTTCAGGGATCCTAAAAGGGCCGACAATCTCTCTCCCCATGATTCCAGCCCAAAACATTACTCCACCTCCTCCTTGTTAGCGCCGTAGCCGTGTTTGCATGGGGTGTCCATCAACCAGCCATCCTCCACTCCATCCATCTGGACCATCGAGATCATTTCATGTATGATAATGCCCCGTCTCATGCTGCACATAACACTTCTGCATCTCTGGCTGCTATGGGCATAAAAGGGGACAAACTTATGGTGTGGCCCCCATGCTCCCCTGACCTCAACCCCATTGAGAACCTCTGGAGCATCATCAAAAGGAGTGTCTATGATGGCGGGAGGCAGTTCACATCTAAGCAACAGCTCTGGGAGGGTATTCTGTCCTCATGCAAAACAATTGAAGCAGAAACCATCCAAAACCTGACAAATTCAATGGACCAGAGAGTTCAGAAGCTCCTTTCCAACAAGGGGTCCTATGTGCAAATGTAACATCACCTAGAATAAAGTTTTGAGTTGAAAACTGTTTGATTTCAGTATGTAATAACCTGCTAATGCTTAGAATTTCAAATTCCGCAGCGGAAACGCATGAAAATCGCATCGTGGGCACGCAGCCTTATAGTTATTTGACTGGAAAATTACAATGACTGCAATTCATAGAGGGAATGTGGGAAAATCTGAGAAAATAGTATTTGCATAATAATTTTGAACACAGTGTACACCTGTCCCCACATATCTACACCTGTCCCCGCGTATCCTCACCTGTCCCTACACCTCCCCAGCTATCCCTGTATCTCCCGCCCTGTCCCTGCAGCTCCCCACCTGTACCTTCAGTTCCCCAGATGTCACCGCAGCTCCCCACCTGTCCCTGTGTCTCCCCACCTGTCCCTGTGTCTCCCCACCTGTCCCTATAGCTCCCCACCTGTCCCCGCATCTCCCCACCTGTCTCTGTCTCCCCACCTGTCCCTGCATCCCTCCACCTGTCCCTGCGTCTCTCCACTTGTCCCTGCAGCTCCCTATCTGTCCCACAGCTCCCCACCTATCCCTGCATCTCCCCACATGTCCCCACAGCTCCCCACCTGTCCCCGCATCTCCCACCTGTCCCCGCAGCTCTCCCCCTATCCCTTTATCTCCCCACCTGTCCCCGCAGCTCCCCACCTATCCCTGCATCTCCCCACGTGTGCCTGCATCTCCCCATCTGCCCTACAGCTCCCCACCTGTCCCTACAGCTCCCCACCTATCCCTGTATCTCCCCTCCTGTCCCCACTGCTCCCCACCTCTCCCTACAGCTCCCCACCTATCCCTGTATCTCACCACCTGTTCCTGCATCTACCCACCTGCCCCCATTGCTCCCCATCTATCCCTGTTTCTCCCCAACAGTTCCTGCATCTCCCCACCTGTCCCCGCAGCTCCCCACCTGTCCCTGCGTCTCTCCACTTGTCCCTGCAGCTCCCTATCTGTCCCCACAGCTCCCCACCTATCCCTGCATCTCCCCACATGTCCCCACAGCTCCCCAGTCTCCGCAGCTCCCCACCTGTCCCTCATCTCCCACCTGTCCCCACAGCTCTCCACCTATCCCTGCATCTCCCCATCTGTCCCTGTATTTCCCCACCTGTACCTGTATCTTCCCACTAGTCCCCACAGCTCCCCACTTATCCCTGTTTCTCCCCACCTGTCCCCGCAGCTCACCACCTATCCCTGCATCTCCCCATCTGTCCCTGTATTTCCCCACCTGTACCTGTATCTTCCCACTAGTCCCCACAGCTCCCCACTTATCCCTGTTTCTCCCCACCTGTCCCCGCAGCTCACCACCTATACCTGTACCTCCCCACTAGTCCCCACAGCTCCCCACCTGTCCCTGCAGCTCACCACCTGTCCTTGCATCTGCCCACCTGTCCCCACAGCTCCCCACCTATCCCTGTGTCAGGCAAAATGTATTTTTGTCCTAGTTTTAAAAATGAGAGATGTCTTAAAATCTCCACCCCCAGCTCATTTGTAAGAGTTCCACATAAAACTTCTCTACTTCCCCAAAGCCAGGAATTTTTATGATCGCCATAAAGCCTCAGCCCAGAGCAAGCATTCTGGTTTAAACTGGAAATTCCCTCCAAGATCCTATTGTCTAAATGTACAAAGTTTTAATGTCGATTTTAATCATGCACATGACTGTCACAAACACAGGGACCACATTTTTGAGATGTTCACCTTTTCCCATTTGTGATGGTGTGGTTTTCGTGGCTGGGAGACTAGCGGGAACCGGGGAAATGGATTCTGAGCTTCTGAGCGTCATAGAGATATCATATTTGATATCCATCTTCATGAATATTGGTGACGGCAAACATGATGTCTCCATCTTGGATGTGGGACCCCCCCATATCAAGATATGAAATCTGAAGGATTATGTCTTCTGCAGCTGGGTGGGTTCACAAAACCGAGCCCCCGTGTGAGGTAAACAATATGGGTGTCTCCCAATGTTTTGGCCCCTTACTAAAAACCAGAGCGGCCATTTTTAAGTCATTCTTGCCAGGGACGTCAGACGCATGCACACCTCGCTGCGTGGAAGAATCACATCTAATTTCCGGGGAGCCGTCCCCCCCACAGAATCTGAGACCGTCACCTTGTGGCGCAGGTTTTGCTATTACTTACCCCTTTTATTTTAATAACTGTTTATGCATACATGTAAATTGTCTCTTTTATAATATCTTGTATATCTTTTGTAAACACTGCCCACTTTCGGGAGTAAATAATTATTATTTACCAGCTTCGTTCTTCTTGTTCTATGTCGAGCAAACACGTTCCTCACCCGCTAATTCACGTTACCTAACGGGTACCCGATCCACCTGTTAAGCGATCGGTGGTGGCAGTATACCAGTATTTATGATATTGTGGTTTGAGGGTAGCTGGACGGAGGTATATATATACGTTCCTGGAAGGAACTGGTGGTATATATACGTCCTGTCACATCACGTGCCACAATAGTCTACATAAATTAGAGCAGCTGCGCCCGTGCTTATCCTCAGTCAATACCGTGTTTGACCAGCAGGATAATGGGGCGCCAGAGGGCTGCAAGGTCTGACTAAGTGTTGTTTCCCTGACACCCTGTTTTTCCCCACATGTCCCTCCAGCTCCCCACCTATACCTGTATCTCCGTACTAGTCCCCCCAGCTCCCTACCTGTCCCTGCAGCTCACCGCCTGTCCTTGCAGCTCCCCACCTATACCTGTATCTCCGTACTAGTCCCCCCAGCTCCCCACCTGTCCTTGCAGCTCCCCACCTATACCTGTATCTCCCCACTAGTCCCTACAGCTCCCCACATGTCCCAGCAGCTCCCCACCTTTCCCCGCAGCTCCCCACCTATACCTGTATCTCCCTACTAGTCCCCACAGCTCCCCACCTGTCCTCTGCTGGCTTCCTTGGTCCCTGCTGTTCTGTGGTGCCAGTTACCTCTTCACGTCAGCTAAGCCATTGACGCATAATCTGACACATGAAGCGCACGTGACAGCGCGGGGTGACGCACATTGTGATGTAATAACATCAGAACGTGTGTTCAGGCCAAGCTGTTATCAGAAGTGCTAGCGAAGAGTGAAAAGGTAACCAGCAGTGGAGTGGGGACCTAGGACATCTGCAGAAGACACACGGGGAGCTCCAGGGACAGGGACAGGTGAGAAGCATGGTGAGCAGGACTTATTATTGTTTTTAACCTGTTGATGGCCATATGAATCCAGCGGATTTGCGCACCTTTTGTCTGTTATTTTGTTTGTTTTGTTTGAATTGAATTAAAAAATTTGACTCACCAGAATCTGATAATTTTTCTACATTTTTAACAAATTCCAGCTGATTAGAATCATTTTAATTATCCTCACTTATTGATTCAACCGCAGCAATTTAACAAAATTATTTGTTCTGGGCAGGAGTAAATGGATTTTTAATTTTTTCCTTGTCCGTACTAAAAATGATGAACAAAATGGTAGTGAAGCAATGGCTGATCGCAGCAGCCCCTAACAATTGTGAAAACTTTTTGGATAGTTTAAAAAAATCTAAAAGAAGAGGCAATAGTGGGACTCTGCGGGGCCAGCCTAGTGCCGTTTCTTCATATTGGTGGCAAGCGGTGTGGGGTCGAGATAATAGTGTGTGTGAGTGTGGAACGCATACTCAGACACTAAAGACTGCCAGTAGTAGCTTTTGCTGCTGTGGTCTTAAGATCAGCTCAGCACTAGACAGAGTGCAAATACTGTAAGGTGTGTGGGTGCATCAGGTTGCAGTTTGCTGTCAGTGACTGTTGCGTGCAAGGATGGCCAGTGGCACCAGGAGCAGAACCAATGAGATGTCCAATGCTGCAGATGGTAGGGGGGGAGGTGGAAATTGAGGTCGCTCCAGAAGGAGGGGAGGACCGCCCACCACCTGCCCATCCCCCCCCCCCCCCCAGCCATGCAGGCTCTGATCCCCTCATGCAAGTTGCCATTGACAGTCTTCAGGCTGGGGACAGGGCCATCTTAGAGATCCTTATGGCGGAACGTCTCGAGGCACACAAGCACCAGGAATGTCTCGAGGCAGCAGAACGTCAGCGGGAGCGCGAGCACCAGGAAAATATGCTTTGGCTCCAGCTCCAGCGGCAGGTCCCAGGCAGTCCCGAGTACCCTAAGCATCGCGTCCCGAACCTACGGGCGGAGGACTTCCCCCTGCTGGACAAAGGAGGGGCTTGGACACTTTTTTTGAAGGGTCAAAAAAAAGACAAAGGCAGAAATTAGGAAGTGACTTTAGTGTTTGTAGTATCCCGTGATCCTTCATTCAGGGCGTTAGGAGCCAAACTGTCTGTGACTCGAGTCACTACAGAAATAACAGTCTCAGAAGAGGAGAGAAGAGACTAATATTACTGAAAGAAATATAATGTAAGAGCTACTTACTAGATAAATATAGGGAGGTCAAACAATCCAAAGTCAAGTCCAGGAAGATGGCGCAGTACAAAGGGAGCAGACAAAAGAGTAGTCAGATAACAGGCAAATGGTCAAAATCCAGGGAAAGGAAAATAGTCAGACTGGGTCAGGCACAGAGTACAGAGAGATCAGTCCTACACAGGCAACAGCAAGTGCACAATTGACACTGGGTGAAGGAGCTAGCATGCTTAAGTAGAAGACTAATCAAGGGAAGTGAACACAGATGATTGCAGAAACAACCCAGCACACCCAAATCAGACTGACAGCCTCCACACAATAGTAACCTAGAGACAAGGAAAGTGTGGAGACCGTGACACTGTCCGAGTTATCAATCCGTCCTTTGTAGATTCCTTATGGAGAAGTTATTGAGGTCTTGTTTCGTCCACCAGTCTTATTGGTGTGCAGGAATAAGATGGGCCACATAATGCAGGAGGTGCATCTTATCTCCGTACCCTCTCCACATAGTTTACATTTCTGGCACAAAGAAATCCTCCGTTTGTAATGAATTTGTTGGATGGGTGTTGACTCGCCCTGTTTCTCCCGTTTGGGCAGATCTGACCAAAACTGGCATCAGAACGACAAGTGGTAAAATGGGGTGTAAAGATGGCAATGGATCAGGGCCTGTTCCCTGCAGGCCATATCACCCGATACACTGCTGACTTCTGCACTGTCTGAGTAGTTTGTAGAGATTTCCTTACTCAGTTTACATACTTGTTTGCATTGCATCTGTTGCATTTCACATACCATGTTGATAAAGAAGGGGGCTGGAGGCATGGGAACCTAGAAGGAAGCCCCACATGACCGGGATTGGCCAGGAGGGTGCAATTTTTAAATCCCAATGGTCGGGATTGGGTATAGGTTTGGAGGGGCTGGCATTTGGATGGGGGTGGGGCAAAGGGGGGAAGAGGTATAATAGGGAAAAGTGCGGGAAAACGGGCAGTCCAGGGAAGAAGTCATTGAGAGAAGTTCTGGAGCACTGATCAAAAAAAAAATATATATATATATATATTTTTACCTTTCTAATTGCTTGGACACTCTTCTCGCTATTATGGAGTCCGTGGAGTCCCTTATCGCCAGGCTGAGGGAGACTGCCAGATCCAGGCAAGGAGGGTGGCTTGAGGCCCAGCTGGCCGGACTTCTGGGGAATGCCGGAGAGGAAGAATCCCCGTCGGGTTTGGGAAGAAGTGCCAGGAGGACGCGGCCCCCCGAGAGGCTTTCCCCGGAGATGGTTGGTACGGGCAGCAGGCGCAGGCTGCGGAGCCCCTCAGGGGACCCTGTGTCCGGGGAGCATGCCGGCCGAATCCCCTGCCGGCGTGCCCGCCGCGGCAGGAATCCGCCCAGCCGGTCTGCGGGCTCCCCCTGCATCGGGTCGCGGTCCGCGACTGAAGTTCCCCGGTCCGTCGTGGTGCGGCCTCCCCCGTCGGCGCGCCGCAGTACTAGAGCCCAGGCCGCGCCGGAAGCAAGGCCCGGGCCGCAGACGAGTCATCCGGGGGGCGGGGCCTCACCGGAAATGGGGACTACGTCACTTCCGGCCCCGGAGACAGACAAAAGGGACGCACAGCCAATGAGCGGCGGGCGCAGGGACACGCCCCCCGCTCCAAGATCCAGCGGCGATTCAAGACGCCGGTTATTCAAAAGAAAAAAGGGCGACAATCCTGCAGCGGGAAACGGAGGGAACACCAGCGCGGCAGGCACACCTGGCGACGTTCCTGTCGGGGTGCCTGCCAGTCAGACCAGAGGGCGCAGACAGCAGCGGAGCTACACGGGCAGGCAGCAACAATTCCAGGACCTGCTGCCTGGCTCAAGTTTCTCCAGGCAGAGGGATGGAGCGGCGGGCAGCAGCACGGAGTTGCCTGGCAGTTATCCACGGACCAACACGGATCGGGCTGGTGAGTCCGGGTCTAAAAATCGCGGAGGTGCACGGTCGGCGGTGAGGACTGGAGGACGAACGGTGGGGAGGTCGGCACGGGCTCGGGTCCCCCCTGGTGACGAGGAGGCCAGGGGCGCGGGCCTTGAGCAGCAGGGGTCGGTCCGACTGGATTATGGAGAAGAACAAGACGAACCAAGGACTCATCAGGACTCGGGGAGTACGGCTGGCGGGGACACAGCACCTGCGCAGCTTCGTGAGTATGTGTCTATGTATGGTTTGTCGCCCGCGGGGTCTGTAGCGGATGGGTTAGGTGATAGGCAGGTGTCTGGACCCAGCAGGGAAAATGGTAGGGGAGGTAGTGGGTCAGATGTAAGCGGGTTTAGGGATTTGTTGGTTAGCATGTCGCGCATTTTGGCGAGAATAGACGGCGGGGGGGCCATTCAAAGGGGGTTGTCACCGGTGGGGGCTTGGCTACCTAGTCAACCGGCGTTGTTGCAGGTGGGGAGCGAGTCGGCCAGGTCGGCGGGGTGTACAGCTGGGACACCTTCTGGGGTGTCGGTGTGTGTGCAGACAGAAAAGGAAAATGCGGATAGTATAAAACTGGATGATAGGGCGAAAGGGGAGGTATACGTGTGCTTTGAGGGGCCATTGGGGGCGCATTTAAAAAAAGAGGTTAAAGAAAAAATTTGGCGGGACGAGTATGTCGAAATTTTTTCCCTTCTTCCGTTGGAAAAGTTTAACCTGGATAAGGGAAAAAAGGAAGACAGTAAAAAAGAGGAAGAAGAGAAGCGTAGGTGGAGGTTGATTCCACAGACGTTTGTCAATTGGTTGCAAGCTTTTGCAATAATGGCTAGCGTTATTGGAGAAAAAGCTCCTGATAATTGTTCGGGTTTGTTTTGCTACCTTGATGCTATTGGGGAGGCTCATAGGACTTACGGGGGTCAGGCATGGTTACGATATGACGAGCAATTTCGGCAGAGGAAGGCAGTCCGCCCTGAGATCAGATGGGATCAAAAGGACATTGGTTTGTGGCTGAAGGTTATGGCCCCAGTGAGGTATGGGCAGTCCTTTCACGGGAGCAGCAGTAGCGGTAACCAATCAGCAGGACAAGGGGGAGGTAACCAAGGGGCACAAAGCACTAAGAAGGAAGTGGGAACTTGCTGGCAATTTAATGACGGCCAATGCAAGTATGGGACCTCCTGTAAATTCAAACACGTGTGCTCCCATTGTAATGGAAGCTCACACGGAGCATCAAAATGCTTTAAGAAGGGTAAGGGAAAGCCGACAGTGGGTACCGGTCAAAGGGTTGACTCCGGTGAGGGTGCACGCGATGGCCCCCTTTCTAAGTAGGTATCCGGATCAGTCGAAGGCTAAGGTCATTTCGGATGGGTTTTTGGAAGGTTTTAGAATCCCTCCTCCTGAGCACGAGGTCCCCTTTTCACTAAAAAATTTGACGTCGGCTTCCCTTCATCCGGATGTGGTTAGCGTGAAGTTGGCTAAGGAGGTGGAATTGGGCAGGATGGCGGGACCGTTTCGGGTATTACCTAGCAGCAGGGTGATTATCTCGCCACTGGGGGTTGTGCCCAAAAAAGAGCTGAATAAGTTTCGTTTGATTCAGCATTTGTCGTACCCGAAGGGGCTCTCGGTGAATGATGGCATTGCACAGGAATTATGTTCAGTTGAATATACATCATTTGATGCGGCGGTGCGATGGGTACAGCGATATGGGTCAGGATCGTTGCTAGCCAAGACGGATATCGAGTCGGCTTTTCGGTTGCTGCCAGTTCACCCGGATAGCATCCCGTTGTTAGGTTGTTTTTGGAATGGGGCATATTACATGGATAGGTGTTTGCCAATGGGTTGTGCAATTTCGTGTTCTTTGTTTGAAACGTTTAGTACCTTTTTGGAATGGGTGGTGAAGGACCTGGCATCAGTTAATTCAGTCATTCATTATTTGGATGATTTTTTGTTTATAGGCCCTCCGCAATCGTTATTGTGTAGGAATTTGTTAGGTACTATGGTGTGGGTAGCGGAGCATTTTGGCGTACCATTGGCAAAAGAAAAGACGGAAGGCCCTTGCACAATCCTAAGTTTTTTAGGCATTGTTATTGATACAGAAAGGATGGAGTGCCGGTTACCTGAAGATAAATTGTGTCTGCTCAAGCAGGAGGTCGATAGAGTCGGGAGGTTGCGCAAGGTGACCCTGAGGGAGCTACAATCGCTGTTGGGGCGCTTAAATTTTGCATGCAGGATTATGCCAATGGGCAGAATATTTTGTCGCAGGTTGTCAGGCGCCACAGCAGGAGTGCGTGCGGCTCATCATTTTATCCGCCTAAATAAGGAACACAAGGAGGACCTGAGGGTTTGGAAGTTGTTTTTGGAAAGCTATAATGGCAGGTCATTAATCCAGCAGGAGTTTGTAAGCAGTCGTGATTGTGAGATTTTTACAGATGCTGCGGGAGGTGCTGGATACGGGGCCTACTGGAAAGGGCGGTGGAGTGTTGGGGCATGGCCGATTGGGTGGACGGAGAGGGGACTTACGAGGAACCTGGCGTTTTTGGAATTGTTCCCTATTGTTGTTGCGGTTACTATTTGGGGGGAGTGTTTTGCCAACAGGAGAATTCGGTTTCATTGCGATAACATGGGAGTGGTGTCTGTCATCAACAGCTTGTCTGCTTCGTCTCCGCCTGTGATTAGGCTGCTCAGGGAACTAGTACTTTGTTGTCTCAATTTGAACGCTTGGATTACAGCGGTCCATGTTCCAGGTGTACAAAATTCTATAGCAGATGCCTTATCTCGTTTTCAGTGGGACCGTTTTCGGGCGCTAGCACCAGAGGCAGGGGACGTGGGTCAAGAATGCCCTTCGCATTTGTGGCAACTGGTTATGGAGGAGCCGGACGGTTAATAAGGGAGTCCATTACGAGGCAGACCTGGGCATCATACGAGGCATCGTGGCGAGTATGGCAAAGTTGGATTCTGGAGTGGGGTGTGGTGGAGAGTGATGGAGATAGAGAGATGGCGGTGTTGTTTCTTGTGGGAAGGGCAGCAGAGATTGGATGGTCTGTGTCAAAAGTTGGTAAATTTGTTGCAGGATTGGCATTCGCTTTTAGATTACAGGGGTTAAAAGATGTTACAAAGTCCTTTTTAGTGAAGCAAGCACTTAGGGGCTTTAGGAGAGGAAGTAAAGTGTTAGATAAACGAAGACCGGTGACTTTTAGTATTTTAGAGCGGTTGGGTTTAGTGTTGGATAAGATCTGTTGTTCGGTTTTTGAAGCCACTCTGTTTAGATTGGCTTTTTCATTGGCGTTCTTTGGCGCACTAAGATTAGGTGAGTTAGTGGCACCAAGTAGGAATAAGGTTGGGGGTTTGTTTGCTGAGGATGTGAGCGGTCGGAAAGGGGGCATCGAATTTTGGATTAGGAGGGCGAAGATGGATCAATTGGGCAGAGGCAAGCTAGTGGTTTTGGGTGAGGTTAATGGATCTTTTATTTGTCCTAGGAGATGTTTAATGGCTTACTGGCAGGTTTGGTCGGGACGTAAGGGCCCATTATTGTGTCATAAAAACGGAGAGTTTTTGTCACGTTTTCAATTTATTGCAGTATTTAAAAAAGGGATCCGGGAGTTGGGCCTTAGTCCTGAGGTGTACGGGTCGCATTCTTTCAGAATCGGTTCGGCGTCAGAAGCGGACGGTTTGGGTTTAGGAAAGGATGTGATAAAACGCATCGGGAGGTGGAGTTCAGATCGTTATCTGTCCTATGTACGGCATTAGGTATGCGGAATGGTGGTTTTTATTTTGTCCAGAAGTGAATACCCCCCCCCCCCTTTTTGGTTGTCTTGTTGCAGGTGACGTCCCGTTATTAGTCTGGATTCTTGGACACTCTTTCGTTCATTGGGGGGCGCTGCGGGCGGATATGAGGCCAAACGGTAGGCAACTGGGTTTTAGCAGAGAGCAAGTGGTGGTCCGGTGGCTGGGTTTTAGAGGGATGGTATGGAGAAGGGTGCTGCCTGAATTCCTTAAGGCGGCTCGTTTGGACCGGGCGCCGGACATTTTGGTGGTGCATATGGGGGGGAATGATTTGGGGGTTCGGCCAGTTAGGGAATTGATGAGGGATATTCAGATCGATTTTTTAAGGTTGTGGACATCTTTTCCGGGGGTGTTGACGGTTTGGTCTGACATTGTGCCGAGAAAAAATTGGAGGGAGGCCAGATCAGTGAAGGGCATTAATAGGACACGAGTAAAGTTGAATAGAGCCATAGCAGCTTTTGTTGGTAGAAATGGGGGTGTAAGTGTTCGGCATCTTGATCTTGAGGCAGGGGTTGGTGATTTTTGGGCAAAGGATGGGGTGCACCTGAACGATATTGGGATTGATTTATGGGCATTATCTATACAGGAGGGGATTGAGAGGGCTTTGGCAGTGTTGGGGCGCTCACGAGCCTGAGGTGGTCAGGGCTGTTCGTTTGTGGCGGGGGGTGGGGTTCTTGGAGTTGGCACAGAAGTGTCGGTGGGAAAGTTATTGGAAATTTACAGGCAGTGGCTTGATTAACCGGGGTGATCTGGCATTTGGTTTTTGGGGCTCTGGACGGGGTTTTACCCTGGGAGCTTTTGGTGCCCTTGAGCTGGTGATGGACGGCTGAGGGTAATACGGTGGTTCGATTTCGGTTTAATTTATGCCAGATCTAATTTTAACTCCAAGAACCCTCCCTTCTTATTTATTTGAATAATAATGTTTATATGTTAATGTTGTTTGTTAATAAAATGGCCGCTGTGGCCAAATTTATCCAAAGAAATTACAGGTGCAGTGTTTTTATTTGTTAAGGTACTTGAGGTCGGTAAGATGGGGAGGGATCTTACGGAACTATGGAACCCGGGTTGGCCGTACACGGTCATCCTGGTACAGCAGTGGGGGCTTCATCTTATTTCGGATGACCCCTGATTCTTGAATTTGTTCTTAGTAGTTTAATCTTGTGACGAAGTCACTGGTAAAGTGCTGGAGGGGAGGTATGTTTCCCTGAGGCTATTAGTTTCAGTGAATTAACCCCTCTGTGAAGACCCGGGGTCTTCCGTGGGCGTAATGCTACTCAGACAACACAGGGTGAGGGTAAAACAGCGTGGCATTACTTTATTGAACCACAGAGCGGACAATAACCACATACAACAGTCGTCACACCCTCCTTGCACATAACATACTGGAGGAAACTTAACGGTTTTAAGTCAGTGACGATACAGTATAAAGTCGTAATTATGCCAGGCATACTTTCTGATGGCAAGAGCAGTATACCTTTATTTTTATGTTGACTTTTTAACCTGTGATCTTCATTGGTTGATTAACACAGACTATTGTTTGAATAATCCTGAATGTTGATTTAAAGAGCCCCTACTATACCAACTATGTAAATAGATTAGCTCAAACAATGAGAGCTGAGCCAATGGAGTAATGCCCTCCCTAACCCCGACCTGTGACTGATGACCTTTATATGTAAACTAGATGGTGGCCCGATTCTAACGTATTGGGTATTCTAGAATATGTATGCGGCCGACCGGGCGCAATCAGCAGAGCGGTGTTTAAATTTGGCGCCAAAATCGCTGATTGGTCGCGACCAATCAGCAGAGCGGTGTTTAAATTTGGCGCCAAAATCGCTGATTGGTCGTGGCCAGCAACCGCAACCAATCAGCAAAGCGGTGTTTAAATTTTGCGCCAATATCGCTGATTGGTCACGGCCGGCGGTCGCGACTAATCAGCAGAGCGGTGTTTAAATTTGGCCCCAATAATGCTGATTGGTCGCGACCAATCAGCAGAGCGGGGTTTAAATTCGGCGCCAAAATTGCTGATTGGTCGCGGCCGGCGACCAATCAACGATTCTTATTAGTGAGGACCGGGGAGCGGCGCTGCCTCTGCGAGTACTTCCGCTGCGAGTAGCTGGGAGATGAACGGCTGCTCGCAGCAGAAGTATCCCGACCGGCGGCGCCGCTCCCCGGTCCTCAATTCACACTTGCCGTTGGGAGATCAGCGACCCTAGCCGCTGATCTCCCGACGTTAGCCGCATGGAGGTTAGCGGCCCCGCTGTCAAGTAGTTCTGCTGCGAGCAGCCGGGAGATGACCGGCTAGCACCGCTCATCTCCTGGCTGCATCGCCGCTGACCTTCGTGCGGCAGATGAGCCGCTAACGGCTGCCATCTTTTTCTGAAATCCCGCGTCGCTGATTGGCCGCGGCCGGACCAGTCAGCAATGCGGGATTTCCTGGACAGACAGACAGACGGGATAAGACGATTATATATATATTAGATAAACCCTTTTTCTATCTACCCTGCTGAAAAGAGACTTGGGACAGACAATCAATGAGCAGTAAGAAGACACACACAGACTCTGAGACCATCAGCTTGGAAGCATGGATTTTACCTAAAGATACACAGATTTGGATTCTACATGATTCCAGCCTAAGGGGGGGACCAGGTTGGGACATGAAGTCAACTGGCCACATGGATATGTTTGGGGTTGCCAGGAGGGACCCACCGGTCAGCTGGAACCCATGGAGACATTCGGAAAAGCCAGATTGGTACCTGCCGGTCACCTGGCTCCATGGAAACTCTCGGGGAGGCCAGATTTGGACCCTCGGGTCTCATAGTCTTGTACCTCGATGAACTGCTAGCTTCCTAAGCTTGCCTCTACCCTCTCTCTGCGGGGGCCCACCAGAAGCGGGGGGCCACTGGTTGAAGTAGTCGGCCCTAGAAGTCTCCAAAGCCGTGGCAGTTCTATTCCAGGGGGGCGGAGAAGTAAGGGTGAGACTGTGTAATGTTCCACCATCTTGGGTATTTGCTGGGACTGTTCTATGTGTTTATTGTCCGCTTTGTGGTTCAGTAAAGTATTGCCACGCTGTGTTACCCTCACCCTGTGTTGTCTGAGTAGCTTTACTCCCACGGAAGACCCCGGGTCTTCACAAGTGTACTGCATACAGTGCAGGGTGATTGGCGGGCGGTGCACCGTACACAGTGCAGGGTGATTGGCGGGCGGTGTACTATATACAGTGCAGGGTGATAGGCAGGCGGTGTACTGTATACAGTGCAGGGTGATTGGCGGGCGGTGTACTATATACAGTGCAGGGTGATAGGCAGGCGGTGTACTATATACAGTGAAGGGTGATTGGCGGGCGGTGTACTATATACAGTGCAGGGTGATTGGCAGGCGGTGTACTGTATACAGTGCAGGGTGATTGGCGGGCGGTGTACTATATACAGTGCAGGGTGATTGGCAGGCGGTGTACTATATACAGTGAAGGGTGATTGGCAGGCGGTGTACTATATACAGTGCAGGGTGATTGGCGGGCGGTGTACTATATACAGTGCAGGGTGATTGGCGGGCGATGCACTGTACACAGTGCAGGGTGATTGGCGGGCGGTGTACTGTATACAGTGCAGGGTGATTGGCGGGCAGTGTACTATATACAGTGCAGGGTGATTGGCGGGCGGTGCACTATATACTGTGCAGGGTGATTGGCGGGCGGTGTACTATATACAGTGCAGGGTGATTGGCGGGCGGTGTACTGTATACACTGCAGGGTGATTGGCGGGCAGTGTACTATATACAGTGCAGGGTGATTGGCGGGCGGTGCACTATATACTGTGCAGGGTGATTGGCGGGCGGTGTACTATATACAGTGCAGGGTGATTGGCGGGCGGTGCACTATATACAGTGCAGGGTGATTGGCGGACGGTGCACTATATACAGTGCAGGGTGATTGGCAGGCGGTGTACTATATACAGTGCAGGGTGATTGGCAGGCGGTGTACTATAAACAGTGCAGGGTGATTGGCGGGCGGTGTACTATATACAGTGCAGGGTGATGGATGCCGGGCGGTGTACTATATACAGTGCAGGGTGATGGATGCCGGGCGGTGTACTATATACAGTGCAGGGTCATGGATGCCGGGCGGTGTACTATATACAGTGCAGGTTGATGGTGATGGATGCCGGGCGGTGTACTATATACAATGCAGGGTGATGGATGCCGGGCAGTGTACTATAGACAGTGCAGGGTGATGGATGCCGGGCGGTGCACCGTACACAGTGCAGGGTGATTGGCGGGCGGTGCACCGAACACAGTGCAGGGTGATTGGCGGGCGGTGCACCGTACACAGTGCAGGGTGATTGGCGGGCGGTGTACTATATACAGTGCAGGGTGATTGGCGGGCAGTGTACTATATACAGTGCAGGGTGATTGGCGGGCAGTGTACTATATACAGTGCAGGGTGATTGGCGGGCGGTGCACTGTACACAGTGCAGGGTGATTGGCGGGCGGTGCACCGTACACAGTGCAGGGTGATTGGCGGGTGGTGCACCGTACACAGTGCAGGCTGATTGGCAGGCTGTGTACTATATACAGTGCAGGGTGATTGGCGGGCGGTGTACTATATACAGTGCAGGGTGATTGGCGGGCGGTGCACCGTACACAGTACAGGGTGATTGGCGGGCGGTGCACCATACATAGTGCAGGGTGTTTGGCGGGCGGTGCACCGTACACAGTGCAGGGTGATTGGCAGGCGGTGTACTATATACAGTGCAGGGTGATTGGCGGGCGGTGCACCATACACAGTGCAGGGTGATTAGCGGGCGGTGTACTATATACAGTGCAGGGTGATTGGTGGGCGGTGTACTATATACAGTGCAGGGTGATTGGCGGGCGGTGTACTATATACAGTGCAGGGTGATTGGCGGGCGGTGTACTGTATACAGTGCAGGGTGATTGGCAGGCGGTGTACTATATACAGTGCAGGGTGATTGGCGGGCGGTGCACTGTACACAGTGCACGGTGATTGGCGGGCGATGTACTATATACAGTGCAGGGTGATTGGCGGGCGGTGTACTATATACAGTGCAGGGTAATTGGCGGGCGGTGTACTATATACAGTGCAGGGTGATTGGCGGGCGGTGCACCGTACACAGTGCAGGGTGATTGGCAGGCGGTGTACTATATTCAGTGCAGGGTGATTGGCAGGCGGTGTACTATATACAGTGCAGGGTGATTGGCGGGCGGTGCACCGTACACAGTGCAGGGTGATTGGCGGGCGGTGTACTATATACAGTGCAGGGTGATTGGTGGGCTCTGTACTATATACAGTGCAGGGTGATTGGCAGGCGGTGTACTATATACAGTGTAGGGTGATTGGCGGGCGGTGTACTATATACAGTGCAGGGTGATTGGCGGGCGGTGCACCGTACACAGTGCAGGGTGATTGGCGGGCGGTGCACTATATACAGTGCAGGGTGATTGGTGGGCTCTGTACTATATACAGTGCAGGGTGATTGGCGGGCGGTGCACTATATACAGCGCAGGGTGATTGGCGGGCGGTGCACCGTACACAGTGCAGGGTGATTGGCGGACGGTGTACTATATACAGTGCAGGGTGATTGGCGGGCGGTGCACCGTACACAGTGCAGGGTGATTGGCAGGCGGTGTACTATATACAGTGCAGGGTGATTGGCGGGCGGTGTACTATATACAGCGCAGGGTGATTAGCAGGCGGTGCACCGTACACAGTGCAGGGTGATTGGCAGGCGGTGCACCGTACATAGTGCAGGGTGATTGGCGGGCGGTGTACTATATACAGTGCAGGGTGATTGGCGGGCGGTGTACTTTATACAGTGCAGGGTGATTGGCGGACGGTGTACTATATACAGTGCAGGGTGATTGGCGGGCGGTGCACCGTACACAGTGCAGGGTGATTGGCAGGCAGTGCACCGTACACAGTGCAGGGTGATTGGCAGGCGGTGTACTATATACAGTGCAGGGTGATTGGCAGGCGGTGCACCGTACACAGTGCAGGCTGATTGGCGGGCGGTGTACTATATACAGTGCAGAGTGATTGGCAGGCGGTGTACCGTACACAGTGCAGGGTGATTGGTGGGCGGTGTACTATATACAGTGCAGGGTGATTGGCGGGCGGTGTACTATATACAGTTCAGGGTGATTGGCAGGCGGTGCACTATATACAGTGCAGGGTGATTGGCAGGCGGCGCACCGTACACAGTGCAGGGTGATTGGCGGGCGGTGTACTATATACAGTGCAGGGTGATTGGCGGGCAGTGTACTATATACAGTGCAGGGTGATTGGCGGGTGGTGTACTGTATACAGTGCTGGGTGATTGGCAGGCGGTGTACTATATACAGTGCAGGGTGATTGGCGGGCGGCGCACCGTACACAGTGCAGGGTGATTGGCGGGCGGTGTACTATATACAGTGCAGGGTGATTGGCGGGTGGTGTACTGTATACAGTGCAGGGTGATTGGCAGGCGGTGTGCTATATACAGTGCAGGGTGATTGGCGGGTGGTGCACAGTACACAGTGCAGGGTGATTGGCGGGCGGTGTACTATATACAGTGCAGGGTGATTGGCGGGCGGTGTACAGTACACAGTGCAGGGTGATTGGCAGGCGGTGTACTATATACAGTGCAGGGTGATTGGCGGGCGGTGTACTATGTACAGTGCAGGGTGATTGGCAGGCGGTGTACTATATACTGCGCAGGGTGATTGGCAGGTGGCGCACCGTACACAGTGCAGGGTGATTGGCGGTTGGTGTACTGTATACAGTGCAGGGTGATTGGCAGGCGGTGTGCTATATACAGTGCAGGGTGATTGGCGGGTGGTGTACTGTATACAGTGCAGGGTGATTGGCAGGCGGTGTGCTATATACAGTGCAGGGTGATTGGCGGGTGGTGCACAGTACACAGTGCAGGGTGATTGGCGGGCGGTGTACTATATACAGTGCAGGGTGATTGGCGGGTGGTGTACTGTATACAGTGCAGGGTGATTGGCGGGCGGCGCACCGTACACAGTGCAGGGTGATTGGCGGGCAGTGTACTATATACAGTGCAGGGTGATTGGCGGGTGGTGTACTGTATACAGTGCAGGGTGATTGGCAGGCGGTGTGCTATATACAGTGCAGGGTGATTGGCGGGTGGTGCACAGTACACAGTGCAGGGTGATTGGCGGGCGGTGTACTATATACAGTGCAGGGTGATTGGCGGGCGGTGTACTATATACAGTGCAGGGTGATTGGCGGGTGGTGCACAGTACACAGTGCAGGGTGATTGGCGGGCGGTGCACAGTACACAGTGCAGGGTGATTGGCGGGCGGTGTACTATATACAGTGCAGGGTGATTGGCCGGCGGTGTACTATATACAGTGCATGGTGATTGGCGGGCGGTGTGCTATATACAGTGCAGGGTGATTGGCGGGTGGTGCACAGTACACAGAGCAGGGTGATTGGCGGGTGGTGCACAGTACACAGTGCAGGGTGATTGGCGGGCGGTGTACTATATACAGTGCAGGGTGATTGGCGGGCGGTGTACTATATACAGTGCAGGGTGATTGGCGGGTGGTGCACAGTACACAGTGCAGGGTGATTGGCGGGCGGTGCACAGTACACAGTGCAGGGTGATTGGCGGGTGATGTACTATATACAGTGCAGGGTGATTGGCCGGCGGTGTACTATATACAGTGCAGGGTGATTGGTGGGTGGTGTACTGTACACAGTGCAGGGTGATTGGCGGGCGGTGCACCGTACACAGTGCAGGGTGATTGGCGGGCGGTGTACTATATACAGTGCAGGGTGATTGGCGGGTGGTGTACTATATACAGTGCAGGGTGATTGGCGGGCGGTGTACTATATACAGTGCAGGGTGATTGGCGGGCGGTGTACTATATACAGTGCAGGGTGATTGGCAGGCGGTGTACTATATACAGTGCAGGGTGATTGATGGGCTCTGTACTATGTAGAGTGCAGGGTGATTGGCAGGCGGTGCACTATATACAGTGCAGGGTGATTGGCGGGCGGTGCACCGTACACAGTGCAGGGTGATTGGCGGGCGGTGTACTATATACAGTGCAGGGTGATTGGCGGGCGGTACACCGTACACAGTGCAGGGTGATTGGCAGGCGGTGTACTATATACAGCGCAGGGTGATTGGCAGGCGGTGCACCGTACACAGTGCAGGGTGATTGGCAGGCGGTGTACTGTACACAGTGCAGGGTGATTGGCGGGCGGTGCACTATATACAGTGCAGGGTGATTGGCGGGCGGTGTACTATATACAGTGCAGGGTGATTGGCGGGCGGTGCACCGTACACAGTGCAGGGTGATTGGCGGGCGGTGTACTATATACAGTGCAGGGTGATTGGCGGGCGGTGCACCGTACACAGTGCAGGGTGATTGGCGGGCGGTGTACTATATACAGTGCAGGGTGATTGGCGGGCGGTGTACTATATACAGTGCTGGGTGATTGGCAGGCGGTGTACTGTATACAGTGCAGGGTGATAGGCAGGCGGTGTACTATATACAGTGCAGGGTGATTGGCGGGCGGTGTACTATATACAGTGCAGGGTGATTGGCAGGCGGTGTACTATATACAGTGCAGGGTGAATGGCGGGCTGTGTACTATATACAGTGCAGGGTGATTGGCAGGCGGTGTACTATATACAGTGCAGGGTGATTGGCAGGCGGTGTACTATATTCAGTGCAGGGTGATTGGCGGGCAGTGTACTATATACAGTGCAGGGTGATTGGCGGGCGGTGTACTATATACAGTGCAGGGTGATTGGCGGGCGGTGTACTATATACAGTGCAGGGTGATTGGCGGGTGGTGCACAGTACACAGTGCATGGTGATTGGCAGGCGGTGCACCGTACACAGTGCAGGGTGATTGGCGGGCGGTGTACTCTATACAGTGCAGGGTGATTGGCGGGCGGTGCACCGTACACAGTGCAGGGTGACTGGCAGGCGGTGTACTATATACAGTTCAGGGTGATTGGCGGGCGGTGTACTGTATGCAGTGCAGGGTGATTGGCAGGCGGTGTACTATATACAGTGCAGGGTGATTGGCAGGCGGTGTACTATATACAGTGCAGGGTGATTGGCAGGCGGTGTACTATATACAGTGCAGGGTGATTGGCAGGCGGTGCACCGTACACAGTGCAGGGTGATTGGCAGGCGGTGTACTATATACAGTGCAGGGTGATTGGCAGGCGGTGTACTATATACAGTGCAGGGTGATTGGCGGGCGGTGTACTATATACAGTGCAGGGTGATTGGCGGGCGGTGCACTGTACACAGTGCAGGGTGATTGGTGGGCGGTGTACTATATACAATGCAGGGTGATTGGCAGGCGGTGCACTATATACAGTGCAGGGTGATTGGCAGGCGGTGTACTATATACAGTGCTGGGTGATTGGCAGGTGGTGCACCGTACACAGTGCAGGGTGATTGGCAGGCGGTGTACTATATACAGTGCAGGGTGATTGGCAGGCGGTGTACTATATACAGTGCAGGGTGATTGGCGGGCGGTGTACTATATACAGTTCAGGGTGATTGGCAGGCGGTGCACTATATACAGTGCAGGGTGATTGGCAGGCGGTGTACTATATACAGTGCAGGGTGATTGGCGGGCGGTGTACTATATACAGTGCAGGGTGATTGGCGGGCGGTGTACTATATACAGTGCAGGGTGATTGGCGGGCGGTGCACTGTACACAGTGCAGGGTGATTGGTGGGCGGTGTACTATATACAGTGCAGGGTGATTGGCAGGCGGTGCACTATATACAGTGCAGGGTGATTGGCAGGCGGTGTACTATATACAGTGCTGGGTGATTGGCAGGTGGTGCACCGTACACAGTGCAGGGTGATTGGCAGGCGGTGTACTATATACAGTGCAGGGTGATTGGCAGGCGGCGCACTGTACACAGTGCAGGGTGATTGGCAGGCGGTGTACTATATACAGTGCAGGGTGATTGGCGGGCGGTGTACTATATACAGTTCAGGGTGATTGGCAGGCGGTGCACTATATACAGTGCAGGGTGATTGGCGGGCGGTGTACTATATACAGTGCAGGGTGATTGGCAGGCGGTGCACTATATACAATGCAGGGTGATTGGCAGGCGGCGCACCGTACACAGTGCAGGGTGATTGGCGGGTGGTGTACTATATACAGTGCAGGGTGATTGGCGGGCGGTGTACTATATACAGTTCAGGGTGATTGGCAGGCGGTGCACTATATACAGTGCAGGGTGATTGGCAGGCAGTGCACCGTACACAGTGCAGGGTGATTGGCGGGTGGTGTACTATATACAGTGCAGGGTGATTGGCAGTCAGTGCACCGTACACAGTGCAGGGTGATTGGCAGGCGGTGCACCGTACACAGTCCAGGGTGATTGGCGGGCGGTGTTTTATATACAGTGCAGGGTGATTGGCGGGCGGTGTACTATATACAGTGCAGGGTGATTGGCAGGCGGTGCACCGTACACAGTGCAGGGTGATTGGTGGGCGGTGTACTATATACAGTGCAGGGTGATTGGCGGGCGGTGTACTATATACAGTGCAGGGTGATAGGCAGGCGGTGCACCGTACACAGTGCAGGGTGATTGGTGGGCGGTGTACTATATACAGTGCAGGGTGATTGGCAGGCAGTGCACCGTACACAGTGCAGGGTGATTGGCGGGCGGTGTACTATATACAGTGCAGGGTTATTGG
The DNA here is from genome assembly GCF_046119375.1 of Phyllobates terribilis. NCBI lineage: Eukaryota > Metazoa > Chordata > Amphibia > Anura > Dendrobatidae > Phyllobates > Phyllobates terribilis. Next base: position 207,815,341 of record NW_027362770.1, on the reverse strand, counting down.
CGGGCGGTGTACTATATACAGTGCAGGGTGATATGCAGGCGGTGTACTATATACAGTGAAGGGTGATTGGCTGGCGGTGTACTATATACAGTGCAGGGTGATTGGCAGGCGGTGTACTGTATACAGTGCAGGGTGATTGGCGGGCGGTGTACTATATACAGTGCAGGGTGATTGGCGGGCAGCGCACCGTACACAGTGCAGGGTGATTGGCGGGCGGTGTACTATATACAGTGCAGGGTGATTGGCGGGCAGTGTACTATATACAGTGCAGGGTGATTGGCGGGTGGTGTACTGTATACAGTGCAGGGTGATTGGCAGGCGGTGTGCTATATACAGTGCAGGGTGATTGGCGGATGGTGCACAGTACACAGTGCAGGGTGATTGGCGGGCGGTGTACTATATACAGTGCAGGGTGATTGGCGGGCAGTGTACAGTACACAGTGCAGGGTGATTGGCGGGCGGTGTACTATGTACAGTGCAGGGTGATTGGCAGGCGGTGTACTATATACAGCGCAGGGTGATTGGCAGGCGGCGCACCGTACACAGTGCAGGGTGATTGGCGGGCGGTGTACTATATACAGTGCAGGGTGATTGGCGGGCAGTGTACTATATACAGTGCAGGGTGATTGGCGGGTGGTGTACTGTATACAGTGCAGGGTGATTGGCAGGCGGTGTGCTATATACAGTGCAGGGTGATTGGCGGGTGGTGCACAGTACACAGTGCAGGGTGATTGGCGGGCGGTGCACAGTACACAGTGCAGGGTGATTGGCAGGCGGTGTACTATATACAGTGCAGGGTGATTGGCGGGCGGTGTACTATATACAGTGCAGGGTGATTGGCGGTTGGTGTACTATATACAGTGCAGGGTGATTGGCGGGCGGTGTACGATATACAGTGCAGGGTGATTGGCGGGTGGTGCACAGTACACAGTGCAGGGTGATATGCGGGCGGTGCACAGTACACAGTGCAGGGTGATTGGCGGGCGGTGTACTATATACAGTGCAGGGTGATTGGCCGGCGGTGTACTATGTACAGTGCATGGTGATTGGCGGGCGGTGTGCTATATACAGTGCAGGGTGATTGGCGGGTGGTGCACAGTACACAGTGCAGGGTGATTGGCGGGTGGTGCACAGTACACAGTGCAGGGTGATTGGCGGGCGGTGTACTATATACAGTGCAGGGTGATTGGCGGGCGGTGTACTATATACAGTGCAGGGTGATTGGCGGGTGGTGCACAGTACACAGTGCAGGGTGATTGGCGGGCGGTGCACAGTACACAGTGCAGGGTGATTGGCGGGTGATGTACTATATACAGTGCAGGGTGATTGGCCGGCGGTGTACTATATACAGTGCAGGGTGATTGGTGGGTGGTATACTGTACACAGTGCAGGGTGATTGGCGGGCGGTGCACCGTACACAGTGCAGGGTGATTGGCGGGCGGTGTACTATATACAGTGCAGGGTGATTGGCGGGTGGTGTACTATATACAGTGCAGGGTGATTGGCGGGCGGTGTACTATATACAGTGCAGGGTGATTGGCGGGCGGTGTACTATATACAGTGCAGGGTGATTGGCGGGCGGTGTACTATATACAGTGCAGGGTGATTGGCAGGCGGTGTACTATATACAGTGCAGGGTGATTGGTGGGCTCTGTACTATGTAGAGTGCAGGGTGATTGGCAGGCGGTGCACTATATACAGTGCAGGGTGATTGGCGGGCGGTGTACTATATACAGCGCAGGGTGATTGGCAGGCGGTGCACCGTACACAGTGCAGGGTGATTGGCAGGCGGTGTACTATATACAGCGCAGGGTGATTGGCAGGCGGTGCACCGTACACAGTGCAGGGTGATTGGCAGGCAGTGCACCGTACACAGTGCAGGGTGATTGGCAGGCGGTGCACCGTACACAGTGCAGGGTGATTGGCGGGCGGTGTACTATATACAGTGCAGGGTGATTGGCGGGCGGTGTACTATATACAGTGCAGGGTGATTGGCGGGCGGTGTACTATATACAGTGCTGGGTGATTGGCAGGCGGTGTACTGTATACAGTGCAGGGTGAATGGCGGGCGGTGTACTATATACAGTGCAGGGTGATTGGCAGGCGGTGTACTATATACAGTGCAGGGTGATTGGCAGGCGGTGTACTATATTCAGTGCAGGGTGGTTGGCGGGCAGTGTACTATATACAGTGCAGGGTGATTGGCGGGCGGTGTACTATATACAGTGCAGGGTGATTGGCGGGCGGTGCACAGTACACAGTGCAGGGTGATTGGCGGGTGGTGCACAGTACACAGTGCAGGGTGATTGGCAGGCGGTGCACCGTACACAGTGCAGGGTGATTGGCGGGCGGTGTACTCTATACAGTGCAGGGTGATTGGCGGGCGGTGCACCGTACACAGTGCAGGGTGACTGGCAGGCGGTGTACTATATACAGTTCAGGGTGATTGGCGGGCGGTGTACTGTATGCAGTGCAGGGTGATTGGCAGGCGGTGTACTATATACAGTGCAGGGTGATTGGCAGGCGGTGTACTATATACAGTGCAGGGTGATTGGCAGGCGGTGTACTATATACAGTGCAGGGTGATTGGCAGGCGGCGCACCGTACACAGTGCAGGGTGATTGGCAGGCGGTGTACTATATACAGTGCAGGGTGATTGGCAGGCGGTGTACTATATACAGTGCAGGGTGATTGGCGGGCGGTGCACTATATACAGTGCAGGGTGATTGGCGGGCGGTGTACTATATACAGTGCAGGGTGATTGGCGGGCGGTGTACTATATACAGTGCAGGGTGATTGGCGGGCGGTGCACTATATACAGTGCAGGGTGATTGGCAGGCGGTGTACTATATACAGTGCAGGGTGATTGGCGGGCGGTGTACTATATACAGTTCAGGGTGATTGGCGGGCGGTGCACCGTACACAGTGCAGGGTGATTGGTGGGCAGTGTACTATATACAGTGCAGGGTGATTGGCAGGCGGTGCACTATATACAGTGCAGGGTGATTGGCGGGCGGTGCACTATATACAGTGCAGGGTGATTGGCAGGCGGTGTACTATATACAGTGCAGGGTGATTGGCGGGCGGTGTACTATATACAGTGCAGGGTGATTGGCAGGCGGTGTACTATATACAGTGCAGGGTGATTGGCGGGCGGTGCACTATATACAGTGCAGGGTGATTTGCAGGCGGTGTACTATATACAGTGCAGGGTGATTGGCGGGCGGTGTACTATATACAGTGCAGGGTGATTGGCGGGCGGTGCACCGTACACAGTGCAGGGTGATTGGTGGGCAGTGTACTATATACAGTGCAGGGTGATTGGCAGGCGGTGCACTATATACAGTGCAGGGTGATTGGCAGGCGGTGTACTATATACAGTGCTGGGTGATTGGCGGGTGGTGCACCGTACACAGTGCAGGGTGATTGGCGGGCGGTGTACTATATACAGTGCAGGGTGATTGGCAGGCGGCGCACCGTACACAGTGCAGGGTGATTGGCAGGCGGTGTACTATATACAGTGCAGGGTGATTGGCGGGCGGTGTACTATATACAGTTCAGGGTGATTGGCAGGCGGTGCACTATATACAGTGCAGGGTGATTGGCGGGCGGTGTACTATATACAGTGCAGGGTGATTGGCAGGCGGTGCACTATATACAGTGCAGGGTGATTGGCAGGCGGCGCACCGTACACAGTGCAGGGTGATTGGCGGGTGGTGTACTATATACAGTGCAGGGTGATTGGCGGGCGGTGTACTATATACAGTGCAGGGTGATTGGCAGGCAGTGCACCGTACACAGTGCAGGGTGATTGGCAGGCGGTGCACCGTACACAGTGCAGGGTGATTGGTGGGCGGTGTACTATATACAGTGCAGGGTGATTGGCGGGCGGTGTACTATATACAGTGCAGGGTGATTGGCGGGCGGTGTACTATATACAGTGCAGGGTGATAGGCAGGCGGTGCACCGTACACAGTGCATGGTGATTGGCGGGTGGTGTACTATATACAGTGCAGGGTGATTGGCGGGTGGTGTACTATATACAGTGCAGGGTGATTGGCGGGTGGTGTACTATATACAGTGCAGGGTGATTGGCGGGTGGTGTACTATATACAGTGCAGGGTGATTGGCGGGCGGTGTACTATATACATTGCAGGGTGATTGGCGGGCGGTGTACTATATACAGTGCAGGGTGATAGGCAGGCGGTGTACTATATACAGTGAAGGGTGATTGGCTGGCGGTGTACTATATACAGTGCAGGGTGATTGGCAGGCGGTGTACTGTATACAGTGCAGAGTGATTGGCGGGCGGTGTACTATATACAGTGCAGGGTGATTGGCGGGCGGTGTACTATATACAGTGCAGGGTTATTGGCGGGCGGTGTACTATATACAGTGCAGGGTGATTGGCAGGCGGTGTACTATATACAGTGCAGGGTGATTGGTGGGCGGTGTACTATATACAGTGCAGGGTTATTGGCGGGCGGTGTACTATATACAGTGCAGGGTGATTGGCAGGCGGTGTACTATATACAGTGCAGGGTGATTGGCGGGCGGTGTACTATATACAGTGCAGGGTGATTGGCGGGCGGTGTACTATATACAGTGCAGGGTGATTGGCGGGCGGTGTACTATATACAGTGCAGGGTGATTGGCGGGCAGTGTACTATATACAGTGCAGGGTGATTGGTGGGCGGTGTACTATATACAGTGCAGGGTGACTGGCAGGCGGCGCACCGTACACAGTGCAGGGTGATTGGCAGGCGGTGTACTATATACAGTGCAGGGTGATTGGCGGGCGGTGTACTATATACAGTTCAGGGTGATTGGCAGGCGGTGCACTATATACAGTGCAGGGTGATTGGCGGGCGGTGTACTATATACAGTGCAGGGTGATTGGCAGGCGGTGCACTATATACAGTGCAGGGTGATTGGCAGGCGGCGCACCGTACACAGTGCAGGGTGATTGGCGGGTGGTGTACTATATACAGTGCAGGGTGATTGGCGGGCGGTGTACTATATACAGTGCAGGGTGATTGGCAGGCAGTGCACCGTACACAGTGCAGGGTGATTGGCAGGCGGTGCACCGTACACAGTGCAGGGTGATTGGTGGGCGGTGTACTATATACAGTGCAGGGTGATTGGCGGGCGGTGTACTATATACAGTGCAGGGTGATTGGCGGGCGGTGTACTATATACAGTGCAGGGTGATAGGCAGGCGGTGCACCGTACACAGTGCATGGTGATTGGCGGGTGGTGTACTATATACAGTGCAGGGTGATTGGCGGGTGGTGTACTATATACAGTGCAGGGTGATTGGCGGGTGGTGTACTATATACAGTGCAGGGTGATTGGCGGGTGGTGTACTATATACAGTGCAGGGTGATTGGCGGGCGGTGTACTATATACATTGCAGGGTGATTGGCGGGCGGTGTACTATATACAGTGCAGGGTGATAGGCAGGCGGTGTACTATATACAGTGAAGGGTGATTGGCTGGCGGTGTACTATATACAGTGCAGGGTGATTGGCAGGCGGTGTACTGTATACAGTGCAGAGTGATTGGCGGGCGGTGTACTATATACAGTGCAGGGTGATTGGCGGGCGGTGTACTATTTACAGTGCAGGGTTATTGGCGGGCGGTGTACTATATACAGTGCAGGGTGATTGGCAGGCGGTGTACTATATACAGTGCAGGGTGATTGGTGGGCGGTGTACTATATACAGTGCAGGGTTATTGGCGGGCGGTGTACTATATACAGTGCAGGGTGATTGGCGGGCGGTGTACTATATACAGTGCAGGGTTATTGGCGGGCGGTGTACTATATACAGTGCAGGGTGATTGGCAGGCGGTGTACTATATACAGTGCAGGGTGATTGGTGGGCGGTGTACTATATACAGTGCAGGGTGATTGGCGGGCGGTGTACTATATACAGTGCAGGGTGATTGGCGGGCGGTGTACTATATACAGTGCAGGGTGATTGGCGGGCGGTGTACTATATACAGTGCAGGGTGATTGGCGGGCAGTGTACTATATACAGTGCAGGGTGATTGGTGGGCGGTGTACTATATACAGTGCAGGGTGACTGGCGGGCGGTGCACCGTACACAGTGCAGGGTGATTGGCGGGCGGTGCACCGTACACAGTGCAGGGTGATTGGCGGATGGTGTACTATATACAGTGCAGGGTGATTGGCGGGCGGTGTACTATATACAGTGCAGGGTGATTGGCAGGCAGTGCACCGTACACAGTGCAGGGTGATTGGCAGGCGGTGCACCGTACACAGTGCAGGGTGATTGGTGGGCGGTGTACTATATACAGTGCAGGGTGATTGGCGGGCGGTGTACTATATACAGTGCAGGGTGATTGGCGGGCGGTGTACTATATACAGTGCAGGGTGATAGGCAGGCGGTGCACCGTACACAGTGCATGGTGATTGGCGGGTGGTGTACTATATACAGTGCAGGGTGATTGGCGGGTGGTGTACTATATACAGTGCAGGGTGATTGGCGGGTGGTGTACTATATACAGTGCAGGGTGATTGGCGGGTGGTGTACTATATACATTGCAGGGTGATTGGCGGGCGGTGTACTATATACAGTGCAGGGTGATAGGCAGGCGGTGTACTATATACAGTGAAGGGTGATTGGCTGGCGGTGTACTATATACAGTGCAGGGTGATTGGCAGGCGGTGTACTGTATACAGTGCAGAGTGATTGGCGGGCGGTGTACTATATACAATGCAGGGTGATTGGCGGGCGGTGTACTATATACAGTGCAGGGTTATTGGCGGGCGGTGTACTATATACAGTGCAGGGTGATTGGCAGGCGGTGTACTATATACAGTGCAGGGTGATTGGTGGGCGGTGTACTATATACAGTGCAGGGTTATTGGCGGGCGGTGTACTATATACAGTGCAGGGTGATTGGCAGGCGGTGTACTATATACAGTGCAGGGTGATTGGCGGGCGGTGTACTATATACAGTGCAGGGTGATTGGCGGGCGGTGTACTATATACAGTGCAGGGTGATTGGCGGGCGGTGTACTATATACAGTGCAGGGTGATTGGCGGGCAGTGTACTATATACAGTGCAGGGTGATTGGTGGGCGGTGTACTATATACAGTGCAGGGTGATTGGCGGGCGGTGCACCGTACACAGTGCAGGGTGATTGGCGGGCGGTGCACCGTACACAGTGCAGGGTGATTGGCGGATGGTGTACTATATACAGTGCAGGGTGATTGCCGGGCGGTGCACTGTACACAGTGCAGGGTGATTGGCGGGCGGTGTACTATATACAGTGCAGGGTGATTGGCGGGCGGTGTACTATATTCAGTGCAGGGTGATTGGCGGGCAGTGTACTATATACAGTGCAGGGTGATTGGCGGGCGGTGTACTATATACAGTGCAGGGTGATTGGCGGGTGGTGCACCGTACACAGTGCACGGTGATTGGCGGGCGGTGCACCGTACACAGTGCAGGGTGATTGGCGGATGGTGTACTATATACAGTGCAGGGTGATTGGCGGGCGGTGTACCGTACACAGTGCAGGGTGATTGGCGGGCGGTGTACTATATAAAGTGCATAGTGATTGGCAGGCGGTGTATTATATACAGTGCAGGGTGATTGGCAGGCGGTGCACAGTACACAGTGCAGGGTGATTGGCAGCCGGTGTACTATATACAGTGCAGGGTGATTGGCGGGGGGTGTACTATATACAGTGCAGGGTGATGGATGCCGGGCGGTGCACCGTACACAGTGAAGGGTGATTGGCGGGCAGTGTACTATATACAGTGCAGGGTGATTGGCGGGCGGTGTACTATATACAGTGCAGGGTGATTGGCGGGCGGTGTACTATATACAGTGCAGGGTGATTGGCGGGCGGTGTACTATATACAGTGCAGGGTGATTGGCTGGTGATGCACCGTACACAGTGCAGGGTGATTGGCGGGCGGTGTACTATATACAGTGCAGGGTGATTGGCAGGCGGTGTACTATATACAGTGCAGGGTGATTGGCGGGCGGTGTACTATATACAGTGCAGGGTGATTGGCGGGCAGTGTACTATATACAGTGCAGGGTGATTTGCAGGCGGTGCACCGTACACAGTGCAGGGTGATTGGCGGATGGTGTACTATATACAGTGCAGGGTGATTGGCGGGCGGTGTACTATATACAGTGCAGGGTGATTGGCGGGCAGTGTACTGTACACAGTGCAGGGTGATTGGCGGGCGGTGTACTATATACAGTGCAGGGTGATTGGCGGGCGGTGCACTGTACACAGTGCAGGGTGATTGGCGGGCGGTGTACTATATACAGTGCAGGGTGATTGGCGGGCGGTGTACTATATACAATGCAGGGTGATTGGCGGGCGGTGCACTGTACACAGTGCAGGGTGATTGGCGGGCGGTGTACTATATACAGTGCAGGGTGATTGGCGGGCAGTGTACTGTACACAGTGCAGGGTGATTGGCGGGCGGTGTACTATATACAGTGCAGGGTGATTGGCAGGCGGTGTACTGTATACAGTGCAGGGTGATTGGCGGGCGGTGTACTGTACACAGTGCAGGGTGATTGGCGGGCGGTTTACTATATACAGTGCAGGGTGATTGGCGGGCGGTGTACTATATACAGTGCAGGGTGATTGGCGGGCGGTGTGCTATATACAGTGCAGGGTGATTGGCGGGCGGTGTACTATATACAGTGCAGGGTGATTGGCTGGTGATGCACCCTACACAGTGCAGAGTGATTGGCGGGCGGTGTACTATATACAGTGCAGGGTGATTGGCGGGCGGTGTACTGTATACAGTGCAGGGTGATTGGCAGGCGGTGTACTATATACAGTGCAGGGTGATTGGCGGGCTTTGTACTATATACAGTGCAGGGTGATTGGCGGGCGGTGTACTATATACAGTGCAGGGTGATTAGCGGGCGGTGTACTATATACAGTGCAGGGTGATTGGCGGGCTGTGCACCGTACACAGTGCAGGGTGATTGGCGGGCGGTGTACCGTACACAGTGCAGGGTGCTTGGCGGGCGGTGTACTATATACAGTGCAGGGTGATTGGCAGGCGGTGTACTATATACAGTGCAGGGTGATTGGCGGGCGGTGTACTATATACAGTGCAGGGTGATTGGCAGGTGGTGCACTATATATACAGTGCAGGGTGATTGGCGGGCGGTGTACTATGTACAGTGCAGGGTGATTGGCGGGCGGTGTACTATGTACAGTGCAGGGTGATTGGCAGGCAGTGCACCGTACACTGTGCATAGTGATTGGCAGGCGGTGTACTCTATACAGTGCAGGGTGATTGGCGGGCGGTGTACCGTACACAGTGCAGGGTGATTGGCAGGCGGTGCACCGTACACAGTGCAGGGTGATTGGCAGGCGGTGCACCGTACACAGTGCAGGGTGATTGGCGGGCGGTGCACCGTACACTGTGCATAGTGATTGGCAGGCGGTGCACCGTACACAGTGCAGGGTGATTGGCAGGCGGTGCACCGTACACAGTGCAGGGTGATTGGCAGGCGGTGCACCGTAAACAGTGCAGGGTGATTGGCAGGCGGTGCACCGTACACAGTGCAGGGTGATTGGCGGGCGGTGCACCGTACACAGTGCAGGGTGATTGGCAGGCGGTGCACCGTACACAGTGCAGGGTGATTGGCGGGCGGTGCACCGTACACAGTGCAGGGTGATTGGCGGGCGGTGCACCTTACACTGTGCATAGTGATTGGCAGGCGTGCTGCTTTGCTGCCTCCGCCTGGCACAATGATGTCATTACGGGGGGGTCTCTGCTCCTCAGTCATGTCTGGAGGGCGGGGGAGGAGGCGCTGATCTGGATTCTCACATTCATGTCTTCTGCTGCTGGAATGTGGCTTTTTGTAGACATTTCTCTGTAGCATCTGAGACTGGGATAATCCCTGCAGCCCCCCGTCCTCAGCTGCACAGACCCCCGACGCCCCCATGTGATGCTCCCATGTGATGACTGACAGCTGCTCACATCTGGGCTCCGGCTATTGTCTGCTGACATTTCTCTTCCATGGATGCCGGCAGCTCAATGCCTCCTGTGCTCCTGTGCCTGCTCCTCCTGCTACGGGTAAGACTACTCCCATCATCCGGCGTGCGGGGAGTGGGCTCAGGGGGCATAGCCGGGTGCTGAGGGGGCATTGCCGGGTGCTGATGGGGTATAGCCGGGTGCTGAGGGGGCATAGCTGGGTGCTGAGGGGTCATAGCCGGGTGCTGATGGGGTATAGCCGGGTGCTGAGGGGGTATAGCCGGGTGCTGAGGGGGCATAGCCGGGTGCTGAGGGGGTATAGCCGGATGCTGAGGGGGCATAGCCGGGTGCTGAGGGGGTATAACCGGGTGCTGAGGGGGTATAGCCGGGTGCTGAGGGGGTATAGCTGGGTGCTGAGGGGGTATAGCCGGATGCTGAGGGGGTATAGCCGGGTGCTGAGGGGGTATAGCCGGGTGCTGAGGGGGCATAGCCGGGTGCTGAGGGGGCATAGCCGGGTGCTGAGGGGGCATTGCCGGGTGCTGATGGGGTATAGCCGGGTGCTGATGGGGCATTGTCGGGTGCACAGGGGGCATAGCCGGGTGCACAGGGGGCATAGCCGGGTGCTGAGGGGGTATAGCCGGGTGCTGAGGGGGTATAGCCGGGTGCTGATGGGGCATTGCCGGGTGCTGATGGGGCATAGCCGGGTGCTGATGGGGCATAGCCGGGTGCTGATGGGGCATAGCCGGGTGCTGATGGGGTATAGCCGGGTGCTGATGGGGCATTGTCGGGTGCACAGGGGACATTGCCGGGTGCTGATGGGGTATAGCCGGGTGCTGATGGGGTATAGCCGGGTGCTGATGGGGTATAGCCGGGTGCACAGGGGGCATTGCCGGGTGCTGATGGGGTATAGCCGGGTGCACAGTGGGCATTGCCGGGTGCTGATGGGGTATAGCCGGGTGCTGATGGGGTATAGCCGGGTGCTGATGGGGCATTGTCGGGTGCACAAGGGGCATAGCCGGGTGCACAGGGGGCATAGCCGGGTGCTGAGGGGGTATAGCCGGGTGCTGATGGGGCATTGCCGGGTGCTGATGGGGCATTGCCGGGTGCTGATGGGGCATAGCCGGGTGCTGATGGGGTATAGCCGGGTGCTGATGGGGTATAGCCGGGTGCACAGGGGGCATTGCCGGGTGCTGATGGGGTATAGCCGGGTGCACAGGGGGCATAGCCGGGTGCTGAGGGGGCATAGCCGGGTGCTGATGGTGTATAGCCGGGTGCTGATGGGGTATAGCCGGGTGCTGATGGGGTATAGCCGGGTGCTGATGGGGCATTGTCGGGTGCACAGGGGGCATAGCCGGGTGCACAGGAGGCATTGCCGGGTGCTGATGGGGTATAGCCGGGTGCTGATGGGGTATAGCCGGGTGCTGATGGGGTATAGCCGGGTGCACAGGGGGCATTGCCGGGTGCTGATGGGGTATAGCCGGGTGCTGATGGGGTATAGCCGGGTGCACAGGGGGCATAGCCGGGTGCTGAGGGGGCATAGCCGGGTGCTGATGGGGTATAGCCGGGTGCTGATGGGGTATTGCCGGGTGCTGATGGGGTATTGCCGGGTGCTGATGGGGTATAGCCGGGTGCTGATGGGGCATTGTCGGGTGCACAGGGGGCATAGCCGGCTGCACAGGGGGCATTGCCGGGTGCTGATGGGGTATAGCCGGGTGCTGATGGGGTATAGCCGGGTGCTGATGGGGTATAGCCGGGTGCACAGGGGGCATTGCCGGGTGCTGATGGGGTATAGCCGGGTGCACAGGGGGCATTGCCGGGTGCTGATGGGGTATAGCCGGGTGCTGATGGGGTATAGCCGGGTGCTGATGGGGTATAGCCGGGTGCACAGGGGGCATTGCCGGGTGCTGATGGGGTATAGCCGGGTGCACAGGGGGCATAGCCGGGTGCACAGGGGGCATAGCCGGGTGCACAGGGGGCATTGAGGGGACAGAGATTATTGAGCTTTTTACTACTAATCTCTACTGAAGTTATAGTTTTATGTTCTTTGTATTTTTGTGTTTTCTGCTTGAACAAATATTTTGAGTATGAAAAATTCACCCCAAAAATTATCCAAGTGTACCCCCAGTTACTATAAAAGTTTACCTCATTCCATTTTAAATGTTACCCCTCTGCACCCTGGCCCGTTGCCCCAGAATAAATATATTGCACGGTGGGCACCACTTAATATACAGAGATCAACCTATTGCAGACGTAACAAACCGAATGAAGCAAGAGGAAGAGTATGGAACACAAAGGAATTTCTTAAAGGAATATGACTTCACTAGATGGTGGCCCGATTCTAACGCATCGGGTATTCTACAATACGTATGTGGCCGACCAGGCGCAAGCAGCAGAGCGGTGTTTAAATTGTGCGCAAAAATCGCTGATTGGTCGCGGCCGGCAACCGCGACCAATCAGCAAAGCGGTGTTGAAATTTGGCGCCAATAATGGTGATTGGTCACGGCCGCGACCATTCAGCAGAGCGGTGTTTAAATTTGGCGGCAATATCGCAGATTGGTCACGGCCGGCTTTTGCGACTAATCAGCAGAGTGGGGTTTTAATTTGGCGCCAATAATGCTGATTGGTCACGTTCGCTGGCCGCGACCAATCAGCAGAGCGGTGTTTAAATTTGGCGCCAATAATGGTGATTGGTCACGGCCGGGACCATTCAGCAAAGCGGTGTTTAAATTTGGCGGCAATAATGCTGATTAGTTGCGGCCGGCAATTTGGCGCCAACAATGCTGATTAGTCACGGCCGGCAACCGCGACCAATCAGCAGAGCGGGGTTTAAATTTGGCGCCAATACTGCTGATTGGTCTCGGCCAGCGACTGCGACCAGTCAGCAAAGCGGGGTTTAAATTTGGCGCCAAAATCGTTGATTGGTTGCGGGCGGCGGCTGCGGCCAATCAGCGACCGGTGTTACTGAGAACGGGGAGTGACGTTGATGTGCGGGTACTTTCGGTGTGAGTAGCCGCGAGATGAACGGCTAGCGCCGGTCATCTCCAGGCTGCATCGCCGCTGACTTCCATGCGGCTACCGTCGGGAGATCAGAGGCTAGTGCCGCTGATCTCCCGATGGCAAGTGTGAAGGGAGGACCAGGGAGCGAGGCCACCGGTCGGGGTACTTGTGTTGCGTGCAGCCAGGAGATGAGCGGCTGGCACCGCTCATATCTCGGCTGCATCGCCGCTGATCTCCCGACGGTGGCCTGAGTGTTTAAAATCCGGCGCCAATTAGCGGACGTGCTGCGGCAGTCGCTGATTGATCGTGGCCGGCTGGGCGCGACTAATCAGTGAACCGTGTTACTGAGTACTGGAGAGCGAGTTTAAAATTGGGCGCCAATACTTCTGATTAGTTGTGGCCGGCATCCGCGACCAATTAGCAGAGCGGGGTTTAAATTTGGCGCCAAATTCGCTGATGTGGACGCTGCTCACAACCAATCAGCACAGCAGTGTTTAAATGTGGCGCCAAGATCGCAGATTGGTCGCGGGCAGCGTCCGCGACCAATCAGCACAGCAGTGTTTAAATGTGGCGCCAAAATCGCTGATTGGTCGCGGGCAGCGTCCGCGACCAATCAGCACAGCAGTTTTTAAATGTGGCGCCAAGATCGGTGATTGGTCGCGGCCGCCATTTAAATGTGGCGCCCAAATCGGTGATTGGTCGCGGGCAGCGGCTGCAACCAATCACCACAGCGGTGTTTAACTTTTGCGCCAAGATCACTGATTGGTCGCGCCCGGAGAGCGCGACCAATCAGCGAATCGTATTGGTGGGGAGCGGAATCGTATTGGTGAGGACCGGGGAGCGGCGCTGCCTGTGCGGCTACTTCCACTGCGAGAAGCCGGGAGATGAGCGACTGCTCGCAGCAGAAGTATCCCGACCCGCAGCGCTGCTCCCCGGTCCTCCCTTCACACCCTAGCCGCATGGAGGTCAGCCGCTAATGGCCGCCATCTTTTTTCTGAAATCCAGCGTCGCTGATTGGCTGCTGCCTGGACAGACAGACAGACAGACAGACAGACAGACGGGATAAGACGATTATATATATAGACTAGATGGTGGCCCGATTCTAACGCATCGGGTATTCTAGAATATGTATGCGGCCGACCGCAACCAATCATCAGAGCGGTGTTTAAATTTTGCGCCAATAATGCTGATTGGTCACGGCCGCGACCATTCAGCAGAGCGGTGTTTAAATTTGGCGCAATAATGCTGATTAGTCGCGGCCGGCAATTTGGTGCCAACATTGCTGATTGGTTGCGGCCGGCAACCGCGACCAATCAGCAGAGCGGGGTTTAAATTTGGCGCCAAAATCGCTGATTGGTGGCGGCCGGCGGTCGCGACCAATCAGCAGAGCGGGGTTTAAATTTGGCGCCAATACTGCTGATTGATCTCGGCCAGCGACCGCGATCAATCAGCAGAGCGTTGTTTAAATTTGGCGCCAAAATCGCTGATTGGTCGCGTCTGGCGTCCGCGACCAATCAGCACAGCAGTGTTTAAATGTGGCGGCAAGATCGGTGATTGGTCGTGGCCGCTATTTAAATGTGGCGCCCAAATCTGTGATTGGTCGCGGGCAGCGGCTGCGACCAATCAGCAGAGCGGTGTTTAACTTTAGCGCCAAGATCACTGATTGGTCGCGTGCGGAGAGCGCAACCAATCAGCGAATCGTATTGGTGAGGACCGGGGAGCGGAATCGTATTAGTGAGGACCGGGGAGCGGCGCTGCCTGTGCGGATACTTCCGCTGCGAGAACCCGGGACATGAGCGGGCGCTCGCAGCAGAAGTATCTCGACCCGCAGCGCCGCTCCCCGGTCCTCCCTTCACACCCTAGCCGCTGATGTCCCCACAGTATCCGCATGGTGTTACAAAGGTCCGGAAATTTGTGTTAAAAATCGCTGATTGGTCGCCGACGCTGGGCGCGACCAATCACCGATTTTGGCGCCACATTTAAATAGCGTCTGCGACCAATCAGTGATTTTTAACACAAATGTCCGGATCTTTGTAACACCATGCTGATACTGTGGGGACATCAGCGGCTAGGGTGTGAAGGGAGGACCGGGGAGCGGCGCTGACATCCATGCGGATAGGGTGTGAAGGGAGGACCGGGGAGCGGCGCTCACATCCATGCGGCTAGGGTGTGAAGGGAGGACCGGGGAGCGGCGCTGACATCCATGCGGATAGGGTGTGAAGGGAGGACCGGGGAGCGGCGCTCACATCCATGCGGCTAGGGTGTGAAGGGAGGACCGGGGAGCGGCGCTGACATCCAATTGGTCGTGGCCGCTATTTAAATGTGCCGCACAAATCGGTGATTGGTCGCGGTCTTGGTCCGCGACCAATCACTGATCTTGCCGCAAAAGTTAAACACTACTGTGCTGATTGGTCGCGGACGCTGCCCGCGACCAATCACCGATTTGGGCGCCAAATTTAAATATCGGCCACGACCAATCACCGATCTTGGCTCCACATTTAAACACCGCTGTGCTGATTGGTCGCGGACGCTATTTAAATGTGGCGACAAAATCGGTGATTGGTCGCGCCCAGCGTCGGCGACCAATCAGCACAACGGTGTTTAAATGTGGAGCCAAGATCGGTGATTGGTCGCGGCCGATATTTAAATTTGGCGCCCAAATCTGTGATTGGTCGCGGGCAGGGTCCGCGACCAATCAGCACAGTAGTGTTTAACTTTTGCGGTAAGGTCAGTGATTGGTCGGGTCCGAAGACCGCGACCAATCATCGAATCATCTTGGTGAGGACCGGGGAGCGCCGCTGCCTGTGCGGGTACTTCCGCTGCGAGAACCCGGGACATAGCGGGCGCTCGCAGCAGAAGTATCCCTACCCGCAGCGCCGCTCCCCGGTCCTCCCTTCCACATGGAGGTCAGCGACGCCGGCGGTCCTTCTGCTGCTACCGGCCGGGAGATGAGCGCCTCGCTGCATCGCCGCTGAGCTCCGTCCCGCAGATGAGCCACTAACGGCCGCCATCTTTTTTCAGAAATCCCGCGGCGCTGATTGGCCGCTGCCGGACCAATGAGCGACGCGGGATTTCCAGGACAGACAGACAGACAGACAGACAATTATATAGCAGATTAATACAAGTACAGGCGAAACCTACAATTAAAAGCATTTTAAAAACCCGACGGCACAAACCTGTCGTGCAGCTTATGATGTCCTAAAGCACCGACATCTCACAATGAAGAGACCCTCCGAAAATGTAAATAACCTTATTAGACATAGAAGATGCCACAATTACAGCGGGCACAACGCTGCGGAGACTGGGAACAGCGCAACGGAGCGTGGCCTAATACTGATATACTGTGCCCTGTTATACAGCTCTATAGACTGTAGCTCGGAGCGGGGCCTAATACTGATATACTGTGCCCCTGTTATACAGCTCTATAGACTGTAGCTCGGAGCGGGGTCTAATACTGATATACTGTGCTCTGTTATACAGCTCTATAGACTGTAGCTCGGAGCGGGGCCTAATACTGATATACTGTGCCCCTGTTATACAGCTCTATAGACTGTAGCTTGGAGCGGGGTCTAATACTGATATACTGTGCCCCTGTTATACAGCTCTATAGACTGTAGCTTGGAGCGGGGTCTAATACTGATATACTGTGCCCCTCTTATACAGCTCTATAGACTGTAGCTTGGAGTGGGGTCTAATACTGATATACTGTGCTCTGTTATACAGCTCTATAGACTGTAGCTCGGAGCGGGGTCTAATACTGATATACTGTGCCCTGTTATACTGCTCTATAGACTGTAGCTTGGAGCGGGGTCTAATACTGATATACTGTGCTCTGTTATACAGCTCTATAGACTGTAGCTTGGAGCGGGGCCTAATACTGATATACTGTGCCCTGTTATACAGCTCTATAGACTGTAGCTTGGAGCGGGGCCTAATACTGATATACTGTGCTCTGTTATACAGCTCTATAGGCTGTAGCTTGGAGCGGGGTTTAATACTGATATGCTGTGCTCTGTTATACAGCTCTATAGACTGTAGCTTGGAGCGGGGTCTAATACTGATATACTGTGCCCTGTTATACAGCTCTATAGACTGTAGCTCGGAGCGGGGTCTAATACTGATATACTGTGCCCCTGTTATACAGCTCTATAGACTGTAGCTTGGAGCGGGGTCTAATACTGATATACTGTGCCCCTCTTATACAGCTCTATAGACTGTAGCTCGGAGCGGGGTCTAATACTGATATACTGTGCTCTGTTATACAGCTCTATAGACTGTAGCTCGGAGCGGGGCCTAATACTGATATACTGTGCTCTGTTATACAGCTCTATAGACTGTAGCTCGGAGCGGGGCCTGATACTGATATACTGTGCCCCTGTTATACAGCTCTATAGACTGTAGCTCGGAGCAGGGTCTAATACTGATATACTGTGCCCCTCTTATACAGCTCTATAGACTGTAGCTCGGAGCGGGGTCTAATACTGATATACTGTGCTCTGTTATACAGCTCTATAGACTGTAGCTCGGAGCGGGGTCTAATACTGACATACTGTGCTCTGTTATACAGCTCTATAGACTGTAGCTTGGAGCGGGGTCTAATACTGATATACTGTGCCCTGTTATACCGCTCTATAGTCTGTAGCTTGGAGCGGGATCTAATACTGATATACTGTGCTCTGTTATACCGCTCTATAGACTGTAGCTTGGAGTGGGGTCTAATACTGATATACTGTGCTCTGTTATACAGCTCTATAGACTGAAGCTTGGAGCGGGGTCTAATACTGATATACTGTGCTCTGTTATACAGCTCTATAGACTGTAGCTTGGAGCGGGGCCTAATACTGATATACTGTGCTCTGTTATACAGCTCTATAGACTGTAGCTTGGAGCAGGGTCTAATACTGATATACTGTGCCCTGTTATACAGCTCTATAGACTGTAGTTTGGAGCGGGGCCTAATACTGATATACTGTGCTCTGTTATACAGCTCTATAGACTGTAGCTTGGAGCAGGGTCTAATACTGATATACTGTGCCCTGTTATACAGCTCTATAGACTGTAGTTTGGAGCGGGGCCTAATACTGATATACTGTGCTCTGTTATACAGCTCTATAGACTGTAGCTTGGAGCAGGGTCTAATACTGATATACTGTGCCCTGTTATACAGCTCTATAGACTGTAGTTTGGAGCGGGGCCTAATACTGATATACTGTGCTCTGTTATACAGCTCTATAGACTGTAGCTCGGAGCGGGGTCTAATACTGATATACTGTGCTCTGTTATACAGCTCTATAGACTGTAGCTTGGAGCGAGGCCTAATACTGATATACTGTGCTCTGTTATACAGCTCTATAGACTGTAGCTTGGAGCGGGGTCTAATACTGATATACTGTGCTCTGTTATACAGCTCTATAGGCTGTAGCTCGGAGCGGGGTCTAATACTGATATACTGTGCCCTGTTATACAGCTCTATAGACTGTAGCTTGGAGCGGGGTCTAATACTGATATACTGTGCCCTGTTATACAGCTCTATAGACTGTAGCTTGGAGCGGGGTCTAATACTTATATATTGTGCTCTGTTATACAGCTCTATAGACTGTAGCTTGGAACGGGGCCTAATACTGATATACTGTGCTCTGTTATACAGCTCTATAGGCTGTAGCTCGGAGCGGGGTCTAATACTGATATACTGTGCCCTGTTATACCGCTCTATAGACTGTAGCTTGGAGTGGGGTCTAATACTGATATACTGTGCTCTGTTATACAGCTCTATAGACTGTAGCTTGGAGCGGGGTCTAATACTTATATATTGTGCTCTGTTATACAGCTCTATAGACTGTAGCTTGGAACGGGGCCTAATACTGATATACTGTGCTCTGTTATACAGCTCTATAGGCTGTAGCTCGGAGCGGGGTCTAATACTGATATACTGTGCCCTGTTATACAGCTCTATAGACTGTAGCTTGGAGCGGGGTCTAATACTGATATACTGTGCCCTGTTATACAGCTCTATAGACTGTAGCTTGGAGCGAGGTCTAATACTGATATACTGTGCCCTGTTATACAGCTCTATAGACGGTAGCTTGGAGCGGGGTCTAATACTGATATACTGTGCTCTGTTATACAGCTCTATAGACTGTAGCTTGGAGCGGGGCCTAATACTGATATACTGTGCTCTGTTATACAGCTCTATAGACTGTAGCTTGGAGCGGCGTCTAATACTGATATACTGTGCTCTGTTATACAGCTCTATAGACTGTAGCTTGGAGCGGGGCCTAATACTGATATACTGTGCTCTGTTATACAGCTCTATAGACTGTAGCTTGGAGCGGGGCCTAATACTGATATACTGTGCTCTGTTATACTGCTCTATAGACTGTAGCTTGGAGCGGGGTCTAATACTGATATACTGTGCTCTGTTATACTGCTCTATAGACTGTAGCTTGGAGCGGGGTCTAATACTGATATACTGTGCTCTGTTATACAGCTCTATAGACTGTAGCTTGGAGCGGGGTCTAATACTGATATACTGTGCTCTGTTATACTGCTCTATAGACTGTAGCTTGGAGCGGGGTCTAATACTGATATACTGTGCTCTGTTATACTGCTCTATAGACTGTAGCTTGGAGCGGGGTCTAATACTGATAAACTGTGCCCTGTTATACAGCTCTATAGACTGTAGCTTGGAGCGGGGTCTAATACTGATATACTGTGCTCTGTTATACAGCTCTATAGACTGTAGCTTGGAGCGGGGTCTAATACTGATATACTGTGCTCTGTTATACTGCTCTATAGACTGTAGCTTGGAGCGGGGTCTAATACTGATAAACTGTGCCCTGTTATACAGCTCTATAGACTGTAGCTTGGAGCGGGGTCTAATACTGATATACTGTGCCCTGTTATACAGCTCTATAGACTGTAGCTTGGAGCGGGGTCTAATACTGATATACTGTGCTCTGTTATACTGCTCTATAGACTGTAGCTTGGAGCGGGGTCTAATACTGATATACTGTGCTCTGTTATACAGCTCTATAGACTGTAGCTTGGAGCGGGGTCTAATACTGATATACTGTGCTCTGTTATACTGCTCTATAGACTGTAGCTTGGAGCGGGGTCTAATACTGATATACTGTGCTCTGTTATACTGCTCTATAGACTGTAGCTTGGAGCGGGGTCTAATACTGATAAACTGTGCCCTGTTATACAGCTCTATAGACTGTAGCTTGGAGCGGGGTCTAATACTGATATACTGTGCTCTGTTATACAGCTCTATAGACTGTAGCTTGGAGTGGGGTCTAATACTGATATACTGTGCTCTGTTATACAGCTCTATAGACTGTAGCTCGGAGCGGTGTCTAATACTGATATACTGTGCCCTGTTATACAGCTCTATAGACTGTAGCTTGGAGCGGGGTCTAATACTGATATACTGTGCTCTGTTATACAGCTCTATAGACTGTAGCTTGGAGCGGGGTCTAATACTGATATACTGTGCCCTATTATACAGCTCTATAGACTGTAGCTTGGAGCGGGGTCTAATACTGATATACTGTGCTCTGTTATACAGCTCTATAGACTGTAGCTTGGAGCGGGGTCTAATAGTGATATACTGTGCCCTGTTATACAGCTCTATAGACTGTAGCTTGGAGCGGGGTCTAATACTGATATACTGTGCTCTGTTATACAGCTCTATAGACTGTAGCTTGGAGCGGGGTCTAATACTGATATACTGTGCTCTGTTATACAGCTCTATAGACTGTAGCTTGGAGCGGGGCCTAATACTGATATACTGTGCCCTGTTATACAGCTCTATAGACTGTAGCTTGGAGCGGGGTCTAATACTGATATACTGTGCCCTGTTATACAGCTCTATAGACTGTAGCTTGGAGCGGGGTCTAATACTGATATACTCTGCCCTGTTATACAGCTCTATAGACTGTAGCTTGGAGCGGGGTGTAATACTGATATACTGTGTCCTGTTATACAGCTCTATAGACTGTAGCTTGGAGCGGGGCCTAATACTGATATACTGTGCCCTGTTATACAGCTCTATAGACTGTAGCTTGGAGCAGGGCCTAATACTGATATACTGTGCCCTGTTATACAGCTCTATAGACTGTAGCTCGGAGCGGGGTCTAATACTGATATACTGTGCTCTGTTATACAGCTCTATAGACTGTAGCTTGGAGCGGGGTCTAATACTGATATACTGTGCTCTGTTATACAGCTCTATAGACTGTAGCTTGGAGCGGGGTCTAATACTGATATACTGTGCCCTGTTATACAGCTCTATAGACTGTAGCTTGGAGCGGGGCCTAATACTGATATACTGTGCTCTGTTATACAGCTCTATAGACTGTAGCTTGGAGCGGGGCCTAATACTGATATACTGTGCTCTGTTATACAGCTCTATAGACTGTAGCTTGGAGCGGGGTCTAATACTGATATACTGTGCCCTGTTATACAGCTCTATAGACTGTAGCTTGGAGCTGGGTCTAATACTGATATACTGTGCTCTGTTATACAGCTCTATAGACTGTAGCTTGGAGCGGGGTCTAATACTGATATACTGTGCTCTGTTATACCGCTCTATAGACTGTAGCTTGGAGCGGGGTCTAATACTGATATACTGTGCTCTGTTATACCGCTCTATAGTCTGTAGCTTGGAGCGGGGTCTAATACTGATATACTGTGCTCTGTTATACAGCTCTATAGACTGTAGCTTGGAGCGGGGTCTAATACTGATATACTGTGCTCTGTTATACCGCTCTATAGGCTGTATCTTGGAGCGGGGTCTAATACTGATATACTGTGCTCTGTTATACCGCTCTATAGGCTGTATCTTGGAGCGGGGTCTAATACTGATATACTGTGCCCTGTTATACAGCTCTATAGTCTGTAGCTTGGAGCGGGGTCTAATACTGATATACTGTGCTCTGTTATACCGCTCTATAGTCTGTAGCTTGGAGCGGTGTCTAATACTGATATACTGTGCCCTGTTATACAGCTCTATAGACTGTAGCTTGGAGCGGGGTCTAATACTGATATACTGTGCCCTGTTATACAGCTCTATAGACTGTAGCTTGGAGCGAGGTCTAATACTGATATACTGTGCCCTGTTATACAGCTCTATAGACTGTAGCTTGGAGCGGGGTCTAATACTGATATACTGTGCCCTGTTATACAGCTCTATAGACTGTAGCTTGGAGCGGGGTCTAATACTGATATACTGTGCTCTGTTATACAGCTCTATAGTCTGTAGCTCGGAGCGGGGTCTAATACTGATATACTGTGCTCTGTTATACAGCTGTATAGACTGTAGCTTGGAGCGGGGTCTAATACTGATATACTGTGCTCTGTTATACCGCTCTATAGTCTGTAGCTCGGAGCGGGGTCTAATACTGATATACTGTGCTCTGTTATACAGCTCTATAGACTGTAGCTTGGAGCGGGGTGTAATACTGATATACTGTGCTCTGTTATACAGCTCTTTAGACTGTAGCTTGGAGCGGGGTCTAATACTGATATACTGTGCTCTGTTATACAGCTCTATAGTCTGTAGCTCGGAGCGGGGTCTAATTCTGATATACTGTGCTCTGTTATACAGCTCTATAGACTGTAGCTTGGAGCGGGGTGTAATACTGATATACTGTGCTCTGTTATACAGCTCTATAGACTGTAGCTTGGAGTGGGGTCTAATACTGATATACTGTGCCCTGTTATACTGCTCTATAGACGGTAGCTTGGAGCGGGGTCTAATACTGATATACTGTGCTCTGTTATACAGCTCTATAGACTGTAGCTTGGAGTGGGGTCTAATACTGATATACTGTGCCCTGTTATACAGCTCTATAGACTGTAGCTTGGATCGCGGCCTAATACTGATATACTGTGCCCTGTTATACAGCTCTATAGACTGTAGCTTGGAGCGGGGTCTAATATTGATATACTCTGCTCTGTTATACAGCTGTATAGACTGTAGCTTGGAGCGGGGTCTAATACTGATATACTGTGCTCTGTTATACAGCTCTATAGACTGTAGCTTGGATCGCGGCCTAATACTGATATACTGTGCTCTGTTATACAGCTGTATAGACTGTAGCTTGGAGCGGGGTCTAATACTGATATACTGTGCCCCTGTTATACAGCTCTATAGACTGTAGCTTGGAGCGGGGTCTAATACTGATATACTGTGCTCTGTTATACAGCTCTATAGACTGTAGCTTGGAGCGGGGTCTAATACTGATATACTGTGCTCTGTTATACAGCTGTATAGACTGTAGCTTGGAGCGGGGTCTAATACTGATATACTGTGCCCCTGTTATACAGCTCTATAGACTGTAGCTTGGATCGCGGCCTAATACTGATATACTGTGCTCTGTTATACAGCTGTATAGACTGTAGCTTGGAGCGGGGTCTAATACTGATATACTGTGCTCTGTTATACAGCTCTATAGACTGTAGCTTGGAGCGGGGTCTAATACTGATATACTGTGCTCTGTTATACAGCTGTATAGACTGTAGCTTGGAGCGGGGTCTAATACTGATATACTGTGCTCTGTTATACAGCTCTATAGACTGTAGCTTGGAGCGGGGTCTAATACTGATATACTGTGCTCTGTTATACAGCTGTATAGACTGTAGCTTGGAGCGGGGTCTAATACTGATATACTGTGCTCTGTTATACAGCTCTATAGACTGTAGCTTGGAGCGGGGCCTAATACTGATATACTGTGCCCTGTTATACAGCTCTATAGACTGTAGCTTGGAGCGGGGCCTAATACTGATATACTGTGCTCTGTTATACAGCTCTATAGACTGTAGCTTGGAGCGGGGTCTAATACTGATATACTGTGCCCTGTTATACAGCTCTATAGACTGTAGCTTGGAGCGGGGTCTAATACTAATATACTGTGCCCTGTTATACAGCTCTATAGACTGTAGCTTGGAGCGGGGTCTAATACTGATATACTGTGCCCTGTTATACAGCTCTATAGGCTGTAGCTTGGAGCGGGGCCTAATACTGATATACTGTGCCCTGTTATACAGCTCTATAGGCTGTAGCTTGGAGCGGGGTCTAATACTGATATACTGTGCCCTGTTATACAGCTCTATAGGCTGTAGCTTGGAGCGGGGTCTAATACTGATATACTCTGCCCTGTTATACAGCTCTATAGACTGTAGCTTGGAACGGGGTCTAATACTGATATACTGTGCTCTGTTATACAGCTCTATAGACTGTAGCTTGGAGCGGGGTCTAATACTGATATACTGTGCCCTGTTATGCAGCTCTATAGACTGTAGCTTGGAACGGGGTCTAATACTGATATACTGTGCCCTGTTATACAGCTCTATAGACTGTAGCTTGGAGCGGGGTCTAATACTGATATACTGTGCTCTGTTATACAGCTTTATAGACTGTAGCTCGAAGCGGGGTCTAATACTGATATACTGTGCTCTGTTATACAGCTCTATAGACTGTAGCTCGGAGCGGGGTCTAATACTGATATACTGTGCCCTGTTATACAGCTTTATAGACTGTAGCTTGGAGCGGGGCCTAATACTGATATACTGTGCCCTGTTATACAGCTCTATAGACTGTAGCTTGGAGCGGGGCCTAATACTGATATACTGTGCCCTGTTATACAGCTCTATAGACTGTAGCTTGGAGCGGGGCCTAATACTGATATACTGTACCCTGTTATACAGCTCTATAGACTGTAGCTTGGAGCGGGGCCTAATACTGATATACTGTGCTCTGTTATACAGCTCTATAGACTGTAGCTTGGAGCTTGGTCTAATACTGATATACTGTGCTCTGTTATACAGCTCTATAGACTGTAGCTTGGAGCGGGGCCTAATACTGATATACTGTGTCCTGTTATACAGCTCTATAGACTGTAGCTCGGAGCGGGGTCTAATACTGATATACTGTGCTCTGTTATACTGCTCTATAGACTGTAGCTTGGAGCGGGGTCTAATACTGATATACTGTGCTCTGTTATACAGCTCTATAGACTGTAGCTTGGAGCGGGGTCTAATACTGATATACTGTGTCCTGTTATACAGCTCTATAGACTGTAGCTTGGAGCGGGGTCTAATACTGATATACTGTGCTCTGTTATACAGCTCTATAGACTGTAGCTCGGAGCGGGGTCTAATACTGATATACTGTGCTCTGTTATACAGCTCTATAGACTGTAGCTTGGAGCGGGGTCTAATACTGATATACTCTGCCCTGTTATACAGCTCTATAGACTGAAGCTTGGAGCGGGGTCTAATACTGATATACTGTGCCCTGTTATACAGCTCTATAGACTGTAGCTCAGAGCGGGGCCTAATACTGATATACTGTGCTCTGTTATACAGCTCTATAGACTGTAGCTTGGAGCGGGGTCTAATACTGATATACTGTGCCCTGTTATACAGCTCTATAGACTGTAGCTTGGAGCGGGGTCTAATACTGATATACTGTGCTCTGTTATACAGCTCTATAGACTGTAGCTTGGAGCGGGGTCTAATACTGATATACTGAGCCCTGTTATACAGCTCTATTGACTGTAGCTTGGAGCGGGGCCTAATACTGATATACTGTGCTCTGTTATACAGCTCTATAGACTGTAGCTTGGAGCGGGGTCTAATACTGATATATTGTGCCCTGTTATACAGCTCTATAGACTGTAGCTTGGAGCGGGGTCTAATACTGATATACTGTGCCCTGTTATACAGCGCTATAGACTGTAGCTTGGAGCGGGGTGTAATACTGATATACTGTGTCCTGTTATACAGCTCTATAGACTGTAGCTTGGAGCGGGGTCTAATACTGATATACTGTGCTCTGTTATACAGCTCTATAGACTGTAGCTTGGAGGGTCTAATACTGATATACTGTGCCCTGTTATACAGCTCTATAGACTGTAGCTTGGAGCGTGGTCTAATACTGATATACTGTGCTCTGTTATACAGCTCTATAGACTGTAGCTTGGAGGGTCTAATACTGATATACTGTGCTCTGTTATACAGCTCTATAGACTGTAGCTTGGAGCGGGGTCTAATACTGATATACTGTGCCCTGTTATACAGCTCTATAGACTGTAGCTTGGAGCGGGGTCTAATACTGATATACTGTGCTCTGTTATACAGCTCTATAGACTGTAGCTTGGAGCGGGGTCTAATACTGATATACTGTGCTCTGTTATACAGCTCTATAGACTGTAGCTTGGAGCGTGGTCTAATACTGATATACTGTGCTCTGTTATACAGCTCTATAGACTGTAGCTTGGAGGGTCTAATACTGATATACTGTGCTCTGTTATACAGCTCTATAGACTGTAGCTTGGAGCGGGGTCTAATACTGATATACTGTGCTCTGTTATACAGCTCTATAGACTGTAGCTTGGAGCGGGGTCTAATACTGATATACTGTGCCCTGTTATACAGCTCTATAGACTGTAGCTTGGAGCGGGGTCTAATACTGATATACTGTGCTCTGTTATACAGCTCTATAGACTGTAGCTTGGAGCGGGGTCTAATACTGATATACTGTGCCCTGTTATACAGCTCTATAGACTGTAGCTTGGAGCGGGGTCTAATACTGATATACTCTGCCCTGTTATACAGCTCTATAGACTGTAGCTTGGAGCGGGGTCTAATACTGATATACTCTGCCCTGTTATACAGCTCTATAGACTGTAGCTCGGAGCGGGGTGTAATACTGATATACTGTGCTCTGTTATACAGCTCTATAGACTGTAGCTTGGAGCGGAGTCTAATACTGATATACTGTGCTCTGTTATACAGCTCTATAAACTGTAGCTCGGAGCGAGGTCTAATACTGATATACTGTGCCCCTGTTATACAGCTCTATAGACTGTACCTTGGAGCGGGGTCTAATACTGATATACTGTGCTCTGTTATACAGCTCTATAGACTGTAGCTCGGAGCGAGGTCTAATACTGATATACTGTGCCCTGTTATACAGCTCTATAGACTGTAGCTTGGAGCGGGGTCTAATACTGATATACTGTGCCCCTGTTATACAGCTCTATAGACTGTACCTTGGAGCGGGGTCTAATACTGATATACTGTGCCCTGTTATACAGCTCTATAGACTGTAGCTTGGAGCGAGGTCTAATACTGATATACTGTGCCCCTGTTATACAGCTCTATAGACTGTAGCTTGGAGCGGGGTCTAATACTGATATACTGTGCTCTGTTATACTGCTCTATAGACTGTAGCTTGGAGCGAGGTCTAATACTGATATACTGTGCCCCTGTTATACAGCTCTATAGACTGTAGCTTGGAGCGGGGTCTAATACTGATATACTGTGCCCTGTTATACAGCTCTATAGACTGTAGCTTGGAGCGGGGTCTAATACTGATATACTCTGCCCTGTTATACAGCTCTATAGACTGTAGCTTGGAGCGGGGTCTAATACTGATATACTCTGCCCTGTTATACAGCTCTATAGACTGTAGCTCGGAGCGGGGTGTAATACTGATATACTGTGCTCTGTTATACAGCTCTATAAACTGTAGCTCGGAGCGAGGTCTAATACTGATATACTGTGCCCCTGTTATACAGCTCTATAGACTGTACCTTGGAGCGGGGTCTAATACTGATATACTGTGCCCTGTTATACAGCTCTATAGACTGTAGCTTGGAGCGAGGTCTAATACTGATATACTGTGCCCCTGTTATACAGCTCTATAGACTGTAGCTTGGAGCGGGGTCTAATACTGATATACTGTGCTCTGTTATACTGCTCTATAGACTGTAGCTTGCAGCGGGGCCTAATACTGATATACTGTGCCCTGTTATACAGCTCTATAGACTGTAGCTTGGAGCGGGGTCTAATACTGATATACTGTGCCCCTGTTATACAGCTCTATAGGCTGTAGCTTGGAGCGGGGTCTAATACTGATATACTGTGCTCTGTTATACTGCTCTATAGACTGCAGCTTGCAGCGGGGCCTAATACTGATATACTGTGCCCTGTTATACAGCTCTATAGACTGTAGCTTGGAGCGAGGTCTAATACTGATATACTGTGCTCTGTTATACAGCTCTATAGACTGTAGCTTCGAGCGAGGTCTAATACTGATATACTGTGCTCTGTTATACAGCTCTATAGACTGTAGCTTGGAGCGGGGCCTAATACTGATATACTGTGCTCTGTTATACAGCTCTATAGACTGTAGCTTGGAGCGGGGCCTAATACTGATATACTGTGCCCTGTTATACAGCTCTATAGACTGTAGCTTGGAGCGAGGTCTAATACTGATATACTGTGCTCTGTTATACAGCTCTATAGACTGTAGCTCGGAGCGGGGTCTAATACTGATATACTCTGCCCTGTTATACAGCTCTATAGACTGTAGCTCGGAGCGGGGTGTAATACTGATATACTGTGCTCTGTTATACAGCTCTATAGACTGTAGCTTGGAGCAGGGTCTAATACTGATATACTCTGCCCTGTTATACAGCTCTATAGACTGTAGCTCGGAGCGGGGTGTAATACTGATATACTGTGCTCTGTTATACAGCTCTATAGACTGTAGCTCGGAGCGGGGTCTAATACTGATATACTGTGCTCTGTTATACAGCTCTATAGACTGTAGCTTGGAGCGGGGTCTAATACTGATATACTGTGCTCTGTTATACAGCTCTATAGACTGTAGCTTGGGGCGGGGCCTAATACTGATATACTGTGCCCTGTTATACAGCTCTATAGACTGTAGCTTGGAGCGGGGTCTAATACTGATATACTGTGCTCTGTTATACAGCTCTATAGACTGTAGCTTGGGGCGGGGCCTAATACTGATATACTGTGCCCTGTTATACAGCTCTATAGACTGTAGCTTGGAGCGGGGTCTAATACTGATATACTGTGCTCTGTTATACAGCTCTATAGACTGTAGCTTGGAGCGGGGCCTAATACTGATATACTGTGCCCTGTTATACAGCTCTATAGACTGTAGCTTGGAGCGGGGTCTAATACTGATATACTGTGCTCTGTTATACAGCTCTATAGACTGTAGCTTGGGGCGGGGCCTAATACTGATATACTGTGCCCTGTTATACAGCTCTATAGACTGTAGCTTGGAGCGGGGTCTAATACTGATATACTGTGCTCTGTTATACAGCTCTATAGACTGTAGCTTGTAGCGGGGTCTAATACTGATATACTGTGCTCTGTTATACAGCTCTATAGACTGTAGCTTGGAGCGGGGCCTAATACTGATATACTGTGCTCTGTTATACAGCTCTATAGACTGTAGCTTGTAGCGGGGTCTAATACTGATATACTGTGCTCTGTTATACAGCTCTATAGACTGTAGCTTGGAGCGGGGCCTAATACTGATATACTGTGCCCTGTTATACAGCTCTATAGACTGTAGCTTGTAGCGGGGTCTAATACTGATATACTGTGCTCTGTTATACAGCTCTATAGACTGTAGCTTGTAGCGGGGTCTAATACTGATATACTGTGCTCTGTTATACAGCTCTATAGACTGTAGCTTGGAGCTGGGCCTAATACTGATATACTGTGCTCTGTTATACAGCTCTATAGACTGTAACTGGGAGCATGGTCTAATACTGATATACTGTGCCCTGTTATACAGCTCTATAGACTGTAGCTTGGAGCGGGGCCTAATACTGATATACTGTGCCCTGTTATACAGCTCTATAGACTGTAGCTTGGAGCGGGGCTAATACTGATATACTGTGCTCTGTTATACAGCTCTATAGACTGTAACTGGGAGCATGGTCTAATACTGATATACTGTGCTCTGTTATACAGCTCTATAGACTGTAGCTTGGAGCGGATCCTAATACTGATATACTGTGCTCTGTTATACTGCTCTATAGACTGTAGCTTGGAGCGGGATCTAATACTGATATACTGTGCTCTCTTATACAGCTCTATAGACTGTAGCTTGGAGCGAGGTCTAATACTGATATACTGTGCCCTGTTATACAGCTCTATATCCTGTACCTTGGAGCGGGGTCTAATACTGATATACTGTGCCCCTGTTATACAGCTCTATAGATTGTAGCTTGGAGCGGGGCCTAATACTGATATACTGTGCCCCTGTTATACAGCTCTATAGACTGTAGCTTGGAGCGGGGCCTAATACTGATATACTGTGCCCTGTTATACAGCTCTATATCCTGTACCTTGGAGCGGGGTCTAATACTGATATACTGTGTCCTGTTATACAGCTCTATAGACTGTAGCTTGGAGTGGGGCCTAATACTGATATACTGTGCCCTGTTATACAGCTCTATAGACTGTAGCTTGGAGCGGGGTCTAATACTGATATACTGTGCCCTGTTATACAGCTCTATAGACTGTAGCTTGGAGTGGGGCCTAATACTGATATACTGTGCCCTGTTATACAGCTCTATAGACTGTAGCTTGGAGCGGGGTCTAATACTGATATACTGTGTCCTGTTATACAGCTCTATATCCTGTACCTTGGAGCGGGGTCTAATACTGATATACTGTGCTCTGTTATACAGCTCTATAGACTGTAGCTTGGAGCGGGGCCTAATACTGATATACTGTGCTCTGTTATACAGCTCTATAGACTGTAGCTCGGAGCGAAGCCTAATACTGATATACTGTGCCCTGTTATACAGCTCTATATCCTGTACCTTGGAGCGGGGTCTAATACTGATATATTGTGCCCTGTTATACAGCTCTATAGACTGTAGCTTGGAGCGGGGTCTAATACTGATATACTGTGCTCTGTTATACAGCTCTATAGACTGTAGCTTGGAGCGGGGCCTAATACTGATATACTGTGCCCTGTTATACAGCTCTATAGACTGTAGCTCGGAGAGTGGTCTAATACTAATATACTGTGCTCTGTTATACAGCTCTATAGACTTTTGCTTGGAGCGGGGTCTAATACTGATATACTGTGCCCTGTTATACAGCTCTATAGACTGTAGCTTGGAGTGGGGTCTAATACTGATATACTGTGTCCTGTTATACAGCTCTATAGACTGTAGCTTGGAGTGGGGTCTAATACTGATATACTGTGCCCTGTTATACAGCTTTATAGACTGTAGCTTGGAGCGGGGCCTAATACTGATATACTGTGCTCTGTTATACAGCTCTATAGACTGTAGCTTGGAGTGGGGTCTAATACTGATATACTGTGCTCTGTTATACAGCTGTATAGACTGTAGCTTGGAGCGGGGCCTAATACTGATATACTGTGCTCTGTTATACAGCTCTATAGACTGTAGCTTGGAGCGGGGCCTAATACTGATATACTGTGCCCTGTTATACAGCTCTATAGACTGTAGCTTGGAGCGGGGTCTAATACTGATATACTGTGCCCTGTTATACAGCTCTATAGACTGTAGCTCGGAGCGGGGTCTAATACTGATATACTGTGCCCTGTTATACAGCTCTATAGACTGTAGCTTGGAGCGGGGTCTAATACTGATATACTGTGCCCTGTTATACAGCTCTATAGACTGTAGCTCGGAGCGGCGTCTAATACTGATATACTGTGCCCTGTTATACAGCTCTATAGACTGTAGCTTGGAGCGGGGTCTAATACTGATATACTGTGCCCTGTTATACAGCTCTATAGACTGTAGCTCGGAGCGGGGTCTAATACTGATATACTGTGTCCTGTTATACAGCTCTATAGACTGTAGCTTGGAGCGGGGTCTAATACTGATATACTGTGCTCTGTTATACAGCTCTATAGACTGTAGCTTGGAGCGGGGCCTAATACTGATATACTGTGCCCTGTTATACAGCTCTATAGACTGTAGCTTGGATCGGGGCCTAATACTGATATACTGTGCCCTGTTATACAGCTCTATAGATTGTAGCTTGGAGCGGGGTCTAATACTGATATACTGTGCTCTGTTATACAGATCGATAGACTGTAGCTTGGAGCGGGGTCTAATACTGATATACTGTGCTCTGTTATACAGCTCTATAGACTGTAGCTTGGAGCGGGGTCTAATACTGATATACTGTGCTCTGTTATAAAGCTCTATAGACTGTAGCTCGGAGCGGGGCCTAATACTGATATACTGTGCCCTGTTATACAGCTCTATAGACTGTAGCTTGGAGCGGGGTCTAATACTGATATACTGTGCTCTGTTATACAGCTCTATAGACTGTAGCTTGGAGCGGGGCCTAATACTGATATACTGTGCTCTGTTATACAGCTCTATAGACTGTAGCTTGGAGCGCGGTCTAATACTGATATACTGTGCTCTGTTATACAGCTCTATAGACTGTAGCTTGGAGCGGGGTCTAATACTGATATACTGTGCTCTGTTATACAGCTCTATAGACTGTAGCTTGGAGCGGGGTCTAATACTGATATACTGTGCCCTGTTATACAGCTCTATAGACTGTAGCTTGGAGCGCGGTCTAATACTGATATACTGTGCTCTGTTATACAGCTCTATAGACTGTAGCTTGGAGCGGGGCCTAATACTGATATACTGTGCTCTGTTATACAGCTTTATAGACTGTAGCTTGGAGCGGGGTCTAATACTGATATACTGTGCCCTGTTATACAGCTCTATAGACTGTAGCTTGGAGCGCGGTCTAATACTGATATACTGTGCTCTGTTATACAGCTCTATAGACTGTAGCTTGGAGCGGGGCCTAATACTGATATACTGTGCTCTGTTATACAGCTCTATAGACTGTAGCTTGGAGCGCGGTCTAATACTGATATACTGTGCTCTGTTATACAGCTCTATAGACTGTAGCTTGGAGCGGGGTCTAATACTGATATACTGTGCCCTGTTATACAGCTCTATAGACTGTAGCTTGGAGCGCGGTCTAATACTGATATACTGTGCTCTGTTATACAGCTCTATAGACTGTAGCTTGGAGCGCGGTCTAATACTGATATACTGTGCTCTGTTATACAGCTCTATAGACTGTAGCTTGGAGCGGGGTCTAATACTGATATACTGTGCTCTGTTATACAGCTCTATAGACTGTAGCTTGGAGCGGGGTCTAATACTGATATACTGTGCCCTGTTATACAGCTCTATAGACTGTAGCTTGGAGCGCGGTCTAATACTGATATACTGTGCTCTGTTATACAGCTCTATAGACTGTAGCTTGGAGCGGGGCCTAATACTGATATACTGTGCTCTGTTATAAAGCTCTATAGACTGTAGCTTGGAGCGGGGCCTTATACTGATATACTGTGCTCTGTTATACAGCTCTATAGACTGTAGCTTGGAGCGGGGTCTAATACTGATATACTGTGCTCTGTTATACAGCTCTATAGACTGTAGCTTGGAGCGGGGCCTAATACTGATATACTGTGCTCTGTTATACAGCTCTATAGACTGTAGCTTGGAGCGGGGTCTAATACTGATATACTGTGCTCTGTTATACAGCTCTATAGACTGTAGCTCGGAGCGAGGTCTAATACTGATATACTGTGCTCTGTTATACAGCTCTATAGACTGTAGCTTGGAGCGGGGCCTAATACTGATATACTGTGCCCTGTTATACAGCTCTATAGACTGTAGCTTGGAGCGGGGTCTAATACTGATATACTGTGCTCTGTTATACAGCTCTATAGACTGTAGCTTGGAGCGGGGTCTAATACTGATATACTGTGCTCTGTTATACAGCTCTATAGACTGTAGCTTGTAGCGGGGTCTAATACTGATATACTGTGCCCTGTTATACAGCTCTATAGACTGTAGCTTGGAGCGGGGTCTAATACTGATATACTGTGCCCTGTTATACAGCTTTATAGACTGTAGCTCGGAGCGGGGTCTAATACTGATATACTGTGCCCTGTTATACCGCTCTATAGACTGTAGCTTCGAGCGGGGTCTAATACTGATATACTGTGCCCTGTTATACAGCTCTATAGACTGTAGCTTGGAGCGGGACCTAATACTGATATACTGTGCTCTGTTATACAGCTCTATAGACTGTAGCTTGGAGCGGGGTCTAATACTGATATACTGTGCCCTGTTATACAGCTCTATAGACTGTAGCTTGGAGCGGGGTCTAATACTGATATACTGTGCCCTGTTATACAGCTCTATAGACTGTAGCTTGGAGCGGGGTCTAATACTGATATACTGTGCCCTGTTATACAGCTTTATAGACTGTAGCTCGGAGCGGGGTCTAATACTGATATACTGTGCCCTGTTATACAGCTCTATAGACTGTAGCTTGGAGCGGGGTCTTATACTGATATACTGTGCCCTGTTATACAGCTTTATAGACTGTAGCTTGGAGCGTGGTCTAATACTGATATACTGTGCCCTGTTATACAGCTTTATAGACTGTAGCTTGGAGCGTGGTCTAATACTGATATACTGTGCTCTGTTATACAGCTCTATAGACTGTAGCTTGGAGCGGGGTCTAATACTGATATACTGTGCCCTGTTATACAGCTCTATAGACTGTAGCTTGGAGCGGGGCCTAATACTGATATACTGTGCTCTGTTATACAGCTCTATAGACTGTAGCTTGGAGCGGGGTCTAATACTGATATACTGTGCTCTGTTATACAGCTCTATAGACTGTAGCTTGGAGCGTGGTCTAATACTGATATACTGTGCCCTGTTATACAGCTCTATAGACTGTAGCTTGGAGCGTGGTCTAATACTGATATACTGTGCTCTGTTATACAGCTCTATAGACTGTAGCTTGGAGCGGGGCCTAATACTGATATACTGTGCTCTGTTATACAGCTCTATAGACTGTAGCTTGGAGCGGGGTCTAATACTGATATACTGTGCTCTGTTATACAGCTCTATAGACTGTAGCTTGGAGCGCGGCCTAATACTGATATACTGTGCCCTGTTATACAGCTCTATAGACTGTAGCTTGGAGCGTGGTCTAATACTGATATACTGTGCTCTGTTATACAGCTCTATAGACTGTAGCTTGGAGCGGGGCCTAATACTGATATACTGTGCTCTGTTATACAGCTCTATAGACTGTAGCTTGGAGCGGGGTCTAATACTGATATACTGTGCTCTGTTATACAGCTCTATAGACTGTAGCTTGGGGCGGGGCCTAATACTGATATACTGTGCCCTGTTATACAGCTCTATAGACTGTAGCTTGGAGCGGGGCCTAATACTGATATACTGTGCTCTGTTATACAGCTCTACAGGCTGTAGCTTGGAGCGGGGCCTAATACTGATATACTGTGCTCTGTTATACAGCTCTATAGACTGTAGCTTGGAGCGGGGCCTAATACTGATATACTGTGCTCTGTTATACAGCTCTATAGACTGTAGCTTGGAGCGGGGTCTAATACTGATATACTGTGCTCTGTTATACTGCTCTATAGACTGTAGCTTGGAGCGGGGTCTAATACTGATATACTGTGCTCTGTTATACAGCTCTATAGACTGTAGCTTGGAGCGGGGTCTAATACTGATATACTGTGCTCTGTTATACAGCTCTATAGACTGTAGCTTGGAGCGGGGCCTAATACTGATATACTGTGCTCTGTTATACAGCTCTATAGACTGTAGCTTGGAGCGGGGTCTAATACTGATATACTGTGCTCTGTTATACTGCTCTATAGACTGTAGCTTGGAGCGGGGTCTAATACTGATATACTGTGCTCTGTTATACAGCTCTATAGACTGTAGCTTGGAGCGGGGCCTAATACTGATATACTGTGCTCTGTTATACAGCTCTATAGACTGTAGCTTAGAGCGGGGTCTAATACTGATATACTGTGCTCTGTTATACAGCTCTATAGACTGTAGCTCGGAGCGAGGTCTAATACTGATATACTGTGCCCTGTTATACAGCTCTATAGACTGTAGCTTGGAGCGGGGTCTAATACTGATATACTGTGCTCTGTTATACAGCTCTATAGACTGTAGCTTGGAGCGGGGTCTAATACTGATATACTGTGCCCTATTATACAGCTCTATAGACTGTAGCTTGGAGCGGGGTCTAATACTGATATACTGTGCTCTGTTATACAGCTCTATAGACTGTAGCTTGGAGCGGGGTCTAATACTGATATACTGTGCTCTGTTATACAGCTCTATAGACTGTAGCTTGGAGCGGGGCCTAATACTGATATACTGTGCTCTGTTATACAGCTCTATAGACTGTAGCTTGGAGCGGGGTCTAATACTGATATACTGTGTCCTGTTATACAGCTCTATAGACTGTAGCTTGGAGCGGGGTCTAATACTGATATACTCTGCCCTGTTATACAGCTCTATAGACTGTAGCTTGGAGCGGGGTGTAATACTGATATACTGTGTCCTGTTATACAGCTCTATAGACTGTAGCTTGGAGCGGGGCCTAATACTGATATACTGTGCCCTGTTATACAGCTCTATAGACTGTAGCTTGGAGCGGGGCCTAATACTGATATACTGTGCCCTGTTATACAGCTCTATAGACTGTAGCTCGGAGCGGGGTCTAATACTGATATACTGTGCTCTGTTATACAGCTCTATAGACTGTAGCTTGGAGCGGGGTCTAATACTGATATACTGTGCTCTGTTATACAGCTCTATAGACTGTAGCTTGGAGCGGGGTCTAATACTGATATACTGTGCCCTGTTATACAGCTCTATAGACTGTAGCTTGGAGCGGGGCCTAATACTGATATACTGTGCTCTGTTATACAGCTCTATAGACTGTAGCTTGGAGCGGGGTCTAATACTGATATACTGTGCCCTGTTATACAGCTCTATAGACTGTAGCTTGGAGCTGGGTCTAATACTGATATACTGTGCTCTGTTATACAGCTCTATAGACTGTAGCTTGGAGCGGGGTCTAATACTGATATACTGTGCTCTGTTATACCGCTCTATAGACTGTAGCTTGGAGCGGGGTCTAATACTGATATACTGTGCTCTGTTATACCGCTCTATAGTCTGTAGCTTGGAGCGGGGTCTAATACTGATATACTGTGCTCTGTTATACAGCTCTATAGACTGTAGCTTGGAGCGGGGTCTAATACTGATATACTGTGCTCTGTTATACCGCTCTATAGGCTGTATCTTGGAGCGGGGTCTAATACTGATATACTGTGCTCTGTTATACCGCTCTATAGTCTGTAGCTTGGAGCGGGGTCTAATACTGATATACTGTGCTCTGTTATACCGCTCTATAGTCTGTAGCTTGGAGCGGTGTCTAATACTGATATACTGTGCCCTGTTATACAGCTCTATAGACTGTAGCTTGGAGCGGGGTCTAATACTGATATACTGTGCCCTGTTATACAGCTCTATAGACTGTAGCTTGGAGCGAGGTCTAATACTGATATACTGTGCCCTGTTATACAGCTCTATAGACTGTAGCTTGGAGCGGGGTCTAATACTGATATACTGTGCCCTGTTATACAGCTCTATAGACTGTAGCTTGGAGCGGGGTCTAATACTGATATACTGTGCTCTGTTATACAGCTCTATAGTCTGTAGCTCGGAGCGGGGTCTAATACTGATATACTGTGCTCTGTTATACAGCTGTATAGACTGTAGCTTGGAGCGGGGTCTAATACTGATATACTGTGCTCTGTTATACCGCTCTATAGTCTGTAGCTCGGAGCGGGGTCTAATACTGATATACTGTGCTCTGTTATACAGCTCTATAGACTGTAGCTTGGAGCGGGGTGTAATACTGATATACTGTGCTCTGTTATACAGCTCTTTAGACTGTAGCTTGGAGCGGGGTCTAATACTGATATAGTGTGCTCTGTTATACAGCTCTATAGTCTGTAGCTCGGAGCGGGGTCTAATTCTGATATACTGTGCTCTGTTATACAGCTCTATAGACTGTAGCTTGGAGCGGGGTGTAATACTGATATACTGTGCTCTGTTATACAGCTCTATAGACTGTAGCTTGGAGTGGGGTCTAATACTGATATACTGTGCCCTGTTATACTGCTCTATAGACGGTAGCTTGGAGCGGGGTCTAATACTGATATACTGTGCTCTGTTATACAGCTCTATAGACTGTAGCTTGGAGTGGGGTCTAATACTGATATACTGTGCCCTGTTATACAGCTCTATAGACTGTAGCTTGGATCGCGGCCTAATACTGATATACTGTGCCCTGTTATACAGCTCTATAGACTGTAGCTTGGAGCGGGGTCTAATACTGATATACTCTGCTCTGTTATACAGCTGTATAGACTGTAGCTTGGAGCGGGGTCTAATACTGATATACTGTGCTCTGTTATACAGCTCTATAGACTGTAGCTTGGATCGCGGCCTAATACTGATATACTGTGCTCTGTTATACAGCTCTATAGACTGTAGCTTGGAGCGGGGTCTAATACTGATATACTGTGCTCTGTTATACAGCTGTATAGACTGTAGCTTGGAGCGGGGTCTAATACTGATATACTGTGCTCTGTTATACAGCTCTATAGACTGTAGCTTGGAGCGGGGTCTAATACTGATATACTCTGCTCTGTTATACAGCTGTATAGACTGTAGCTTGGAGCGGGGTCTAATACTGATATACTGTGCTCTGTTATACAGCTCTATAGACTGTAGCTTGGATCGCGGCCTAATACTGATATACTGTGCCCTGTTATACAGCTCTATAGACTGTAGCTTGGAGCGGGGTCTAATACTGATATACTCTGCTCTGTTATACAGCTGTATAGACTGTAGCTTGGAGCGGGGTCTAATACTGATATACTGTGCTCTGTTATACAGCTCTATAGACTGTAGCTTGGATCGCGGCCTAATACTGATATACTGTGCTCTGTTATACAGCTGTATAGACTGTAGCTTGGAGCGGGGTCTAATACTGATATACTGTGCTCTGTTATACAGCTCTATAGACTGTAGCTTGGAGCGGGGTCTAATACTGATATACTGTGCTCTGTTATACAGCTGTATAGACTGTAGCTTGGAGCGGGGTCTAATACTGATATACTGTGCTCTGTTATACAGCTCTATAGACTGTAGCTTGGAGCGGGGTGTAATACTGATATACTGTGCTCTGTTATACAGCTCTATAGACTGTAGCTTGGAGCGGGGTCTAATACTGATATACTGTGCCCTGTTATACAGCTCTATAGACTGTAGCTTGGAGTGGGGTCTAATACTGATATACTGTGCCCTGTTATACTGCTCTATAGACTGTAGCTTGGAGCGGGGTGTAATACTGATATACTGTGCTCTGTTATACAGCTCTATAGACTGTAGCTTGGAGCGGGGCCTAATACTGATATACTGTGCTCTGTTATACAGCTCTATAGACTGTAGCTTGGAGCGGGGTCTAATACTGATATACTGTGCCCTGTTATACAGCTCTATAGACTGTAGCTTGGAGCGGGGTCTAATACTGATATACTGTGCCCTGTTATACAGCTCTATAGGCTGTAGCTTGGAGCGGGGCCTAATACTGATATACTGTGCCCTGTTATACAGCTCTATAGGCTGTAGCTTGGAGCGGGGTCTAATACTGATATACTGTGCCCTGTTATACAGCTCTATAGGCTGTAGCTTGGAGCGGGGTCTAATACTGATATACTCTGCCCTGTTATACAGCTCTATAGACTGTAGCTTGGAACGGGGTCTAATACTGATATACTGTGCTCTGTTATACAGCTCTATAGACTGTAGCTTGGAGCGGGGTCTAATACTGATATACTGTGCCCTGTTATACAGCTCTATAGACTGTAGCTTGGAGCGGGGTCTAATACTGATATACTGTGCCCTGTTATACAGCTCTATAGGCTGTAGCTTGGAGCGGGGCCTAATACTGATATACTGTGCCCTGTTATACAGCTCTATAGACTGTAGCTTGGAGCGGGGCCTAATACTGATATACTGTGCCCTGTTATACAGCTCTATAGACTGTAGCTTGGAGCGGGGCCTAATACTGATATACTGTACCCTGTTATACAGCTCTATAGACTGTAGCTTGGAGCGGGGCCTAATACTGATATACTGTGCTCTGTTATACAGCTCTATAGACTGTAGCTTGGAGCTTGGTCTAATACTGATATACTGTGCTCTGTTATACAGCTCTATAGACTGTAGCTTGGAGCGGGGTCTAATACTGATATACTGTGTCCTGTTATACAGCTCTATAGACTGTAGCTTGGAGCGGGGTCTAATACTGATATACTGTGCTCTGTTATACAGCTCTATAGACTGTAGCTCGGAGCGGGGTCTAATACTGATATACTGTGCTCTGTTATACAGCTCTATAGACTGTAGCTTGGAGCGGGGTCTAATACTGATATACTCTGCCCTGTTATACAGCTCTATAGACTGAAGCTTGGAGCGGGGTCTAATACTGATATACTGTGCCCTGTTATACAGCTCTATAGACTGTAGCTCAGAGCGGGGCCTAATACTGATATACTGTGCTCTGTTATACAGCTCTATAGACTGTAGCTTGGAGCGGGGTCTAATACTGATATACTGTGCCCTGTTATACAGCTCTATAGACTGTAGCTTGGAGCGGGGTCTAATACTGATATACTGTGCTCTGTTATACAGCTCTATAGACTGTAGCTTGGAGCGGGGTCTAATACTGATATACTGAGCCCTGTTATACAGCTCTATTGACTGTAGCTTGGAGCGGGGCCTAATACTGATATACTGAGCCCTGTTATACAGCTCTATTGACTGTAGCTTGGAGCGGGGCCTAATACTGATATACTGTGCTCTGTTATACAGCTCTATAGACTGTAGCTTGGAGCGGGGTCTAATACTGATATACTGTGCCCTGTTATACAGCTCTATAGACTGTAGCTTGGAGCGGGGTCTAATACTGATATACTGTGCCCTGTTATACAGCTCTATAGACTGTAGCTTGGAGCGGGGTCTAATACTGATATACTGTGCTCTGTTATACAGCTCTATAGACTGTAGCTTGGAGCGGGGTCTAATACTGATATACTGTGCCCTGTTATACAGCTCTATAGACTGTATCTCGGAGCGGGGTCTAATACTGATATACTGTGCCCTGTTATACAGCGCTATAGACTGTAGCTTGGAGCGGGGTGTAATACTGATATACTGTGTCCTGTTATACAGCTCTATAGACTGTAGCTTGGAGCGGGGTCTAATACTGATATACTGTGCCCTGTTATACAGCTCTATAGACTGTAGCTTGGAGCGTGGTCTAATACTGATATACTGTGCTCTGTTATACAGCTCTATAGACTGTAGCTTGGAGGGTCTAATACTGATATACTGTGCTCTGTTATACAGCTCTATAGACTGTAGCTTGGAGCGGGGTCTAATACTGATATACTGTGCTCTGTTATACAGCTCTATAGACTGTAGCTTGGAGCGGGGTCTAATACTGATATACTGTGCCCTGTTATACAGCTCTATAGACTGTAGCTTGGAGCGGGGTCTAATA
Source organism: Phyllobates terribilis (assembly GCF_046119375.1). Classification (NCBI taxonomy): domain Eukaryota; kingdom Metazoa; phylum Chordata; class Amphibia; order Anura; family Dendrobatidae; genus Phyllobates; species Phyllobates terribilis. The sequence continues at coordinate 207,773,990 of NW_027362770.1, read as the reverse complement.
CTGATATACTGTGCTCTGTTATACAGCTCTATAGACTGTAGCTTGGAGCGGGGTCTAATACTGATATACTGTGCTCTGTTATACAGCTCTATAGACTGTAGCTTGGAGCGTGGTCTAATACTGATATACTGTGCTCTGTTATACAGCTCTATAGACTGTAGCTTGGAGGGTCTAATACTGATATACTGTGCTCTGTTATACAGCTCTATAGACTGTAGCTTGGAGCGGGGTCTAATACTGATATACTGTGCTCTGTTATACAGCTCTATAGACTGTAGCTTGGAGCGGGGTCTAATACTGATATACTGTGCCCTGTTATACAGCTCTATAGACTGTAGCTTGGAGCGGGGCCTAATACTGATATACTCTGCCCTGTTATACAGCTCTATAGACTGTAGCTTGGAGCGGGGTCTAATACTGATATACTCTGCCCTGTTATACAGCTCTATAGACTGTAGCTCGGAGCGGGGTGTAATACTGATATACTGTGCTCTGTTATACAGCTCTATAGACTGTAGCTTGGAGCGGAGTCTAATACTGATATACTGTGCTCTGTTATACAGCTCTATAAACTGTAGCTCGGAGCGAGGTCTAATACTGATATACTGTGCCCCTGTTATACAGCTCTATAGACTGTACCTTGGAGCGGGGTCTAATACTGATATACTGTGCTCTGTTATACAGCTCTATAGACTGTAGCTCGGAGCGAGGTCTAATACTGATATACTGTGCCCTGTTATACAGCTCTATAGACTGTACCTTGGAGCGGGGTCTAATACTGATATACTGTGCCCTGTTATACAGCTCTATAGACTGTAGCTTGGAGCGAGGTCTAATACTGATATACTGTGCCCCTGTTATACAGCTCTATAGACTGTAGCTTGGAGCGGGGTCTAATACTGATATACTGTGCTCTGTTATACTGCTCTATAGACTGTAGCTTGGAGCGAGGTCTAATACTGATATACTGTGCCCTGTTATACAGCTCTATAGACTGTAGCTTGGAGCGGGGTCTAATACTGATATACTGTGCTCTGTTATACAGCTCTATAGACTGTAGCTTGGAGCGGGGTCTAATACTGATATACTGTGCCCCTGTTATACAGCTCTATAGACTGTAGCTTGGAGCGAGGTCTAATACTGATATACTGTGCTCTGTTATACAGCTCTATAGACTGTAGCTTGGAGCGGGGTCTAATACTGATATACTGTGCCCCTGTTATACAGCTCTATAGACTGTACCTTGGAGCGGGGTCTAATACTGATATACTGTGCCCTGTTATACAGCTCTATAGACTGTAGCTTGGAGCGAGGTCTAATACTGATATACTGTGCCCCTGTTATACAGCTCTATAGACTGTAGCTTGGAGCGGGGTCTAATACTGATATACTGTGCTCTGTTATACTGCTCTATAGACTGTAGCTTGGAGCGAGGTCTAATACTGATATACTGTGCCCTGTTATACAGCTCTATAGACTGTAGCTTGGAGCGGGGTCTAATACTGATATACTGTGCTCTGTTATACAGCTCTATAGACTGTAGCTTGGAGCGGGGTCTAATACTGATATACTGTGCCCCTGTTATACAGCTCTATAGACTGTAGCTTGGAGCGAGGTCTAATACTGATATACTGTGCTCTGTTATACAGCTCTATAGACTGTAGCTTGGAGCGGGGTCTAATACTGATATACTGTGCCCCTGTTATACAGCTCTATAGACTGTACCTTGGAGCGGGGTCTAATACTGATATACTGTGCCCTGTTATACAGCTCTATAGACTGTAGCTTGGAGCGAGGTCTAATACTGATATACTGTGCCCCTGTTATACAGCTCTATAGACTGTAGCTTGGAGCGGGGTCTAATACTGATATACTGTGCCCTGTTATACAGCTCTATAGACTGTAGCTTGGAGCGGGGTCTAATACTGATATACTCTGCCCTGTTATACAGCTCTATAGACTGTAGCTTGGAGCGGGGTCTAATACTGATATACTCTGCCCTGTTATACAGCTCTATAGACTGTAGCTCGGAGCGGGGTGTAATACTGATATACTGTGCTCTGTTATACAGCTCTATAAACTGTAGCTCGGAGCGAGGTCTAATACTGATATACTGTGCCCCTGTTATACAGCTCTATAGACTGTACCTTGGAGCGGGGTCTAATACTGATATACTGTGCCCTGTTATACAGCTCTATAGACTGTAGCTTGGAGCGAGGTCTAATACTGATATACTGTGCCCCTGTTATACAGCTCTATAGACTGTAGCTTGGAGCGGGGTCTAATACTGATATACTGTGCTCTGTTATACTGCTCTATAGACTGTAGCTTGCAGCAGGGCCTAATACTGATATACTGTGCCCTGTTATACAGCTCTATAGACTGTAGCTTGGAGCGGGGTCTAATACTGATATACTGTGCCCCTGTTATACAGCTCTATAGGCTGTAGCTTGGAGCGGGGTCTAATACTGATATACTGTGCTCTGTTATACTGCTCTATAGACTGTAGCTTGCAGCGGGGCCTAATACTGATATACTGTGCCCTGTTATACAGCTCTATAGACTGTAGCTTGGAGCGAGGTCTAATACTGATATACTGTGCTCTGTTATACAGCTCTATAGACTGTAGCTTCGAGCGAGGTCTAATACTGATATACTGTGCTCTGTTATACAGCTCTATAGACTGTAGCTTGGAGCGGGGCCTAATACTGATATACTGTGCTCTGTTATACAGCTCTATAGACTGTAGCTTGGAGCGGGGCCTAATACTGATATACTGTGCCCTGTTATACAGCTCTATAGACTGTAGCTTGGAGCGAGGTCTAATACTGATATACTGTGCTCTGTTATACAGCTCTATAGACTGTAGCTTCGAGCGAGGTCTAATACTGATATACTGTGCCCTGTTATACAGCTCTATAGACTGTAGCTCGGAGCGGGGTGTAATACTGATATACTCTGCCCTGTTATACAGCTCTATAGACTGTAGCTCGGAGCGGGGTGTAATACTGATATACTGTGCTCTGTTATACAGCTCTATAGACTGTAGCTTGGAGCGGGGTCTAATACTGATATACTCTGCCCTGTTATACAGCTCTATAGACTGTAGCTCGGAGCGGGGTGTAATACTGATATACTGTGCTCTGTTATACAGCTCTATAGACTGTAGCTTGGAGCGGGGTCTAATACTGATATACTGTGCTCTGTTATACAGCTCTATAGACTGTAGCTTGGAGCGGAGCCTAATACTGATATACTGTGCCCTGTTATACAGCTCTATAGACTGTAGCTTGGAGCGGAGCCTAATACTGATATACTGTGCTCTGTTATACAGCTCTATAGACTGTAGCTTGGAGCGGAGCCTAATACTGATATACTGTGCTCTGTTATACAGCTCTATAGACTGTAGCTTGGAGCGGGGCCTAATACTGATATACTGTGCTCTGTTATACAGCTCTATAGACTGTAGCTTGGAGCGGGGCCTAATACTGATATACTGTGCTCTGTTATACAGCTCTATAGACTGTAGCTTGTAGCGGGGTCTAATACTGATATACTGTGCTCTGTTATACAGCTCTATAGACTGTAGCTTGGAGCGGGGCCTAATACTGATATACTGTGCCCTGTTATACAGCTCTATAGACTGTAACTGGGAGCGGGGCTAATACTGATATACTGTGCTCTGTTATACAGCTCTATAGACTGTAACTGGGAGCATGGTCTAATACTGATATACTGTGCCCTGTTATACAGCTCTATAGACTGTAGCTTGGAGCGGGGCCTAATACTGATATACTGTGCCCTGTTATACAGCTCTATAGACTGTAGCTTGGAGCGGGGCTAATACTGATATACTGTGCTCTGTTATACAGCTCTATAGACTGTAACTGGGAGCATGGTCTAATACTGATATACTGTGCTCTGTTATACAGCTCTATAGACTGTAGCTTGGAGCGGATCCTAATACTGATATACTGTGCTCTGTTATACTGCTCTATAGACTGTAGCTTGGAGCGGGATCTAATACTGATATACTGTGCTCTCTTATACAGCTCTATAGACTGTAGCTTGGAGCGAGGTCTAATACTGATATACTGTGCCCTGTTATACAGCTCTATATCCTGTACCTTGGAGCGGGGTCTAATACTGATATACTGTGCCCCTGTTATACAGCTCTATAGATTGTAGCTTGGAGCGGGGCCTAATACTGATATACTGTGCCCCTGTTATACAGCTCTATAGACTGTAGCTTGGAGCGGGGCCTAATACTGATATACTGTGCCCTGTTATACAGCTCTATATCCTGTACCTTGGAGCGGGGTCTAATACTGATATACTGTGTCCTGTTATACAGCTCTATAGACTGTAGCTTGGAGCGGGGCCTAATACTGATATACTGTGCCCTGTTATACAGCTCTATATCCTGTACCTTGGAGCGGGGTCTAATACTGATATACTGTGTCCTGTTATACAGCTCTATAGACTGTAGCTTGGAGCGGGGCCTAATACTGATATACTGTGCCCTGTTATACAGCTCTATAGACTGTAGCTTGGAGCGGGGTCTAATACTGATATACTGTGTCCTGTTATACAGCTCTATATCCTGTAGCTTGGAGCGGGGTCTAATACTGATATACTGTGCTCTGTTATACAGCTCTATAGACTGTAGCTTGGAGCGGGGCCTAATACTGATATACTGTGCTCTGTTATACAGCTCTATAGACTGTAGCTCGGAGCGAAGCCTAATACTGATATACTGTGTCCTGTTATACAGCTCTATATCCTGTACCTTGGAGCGGGGTCTAATACTGATATACTGTGCCCTGTTATACAGCTCTATAGACTGTAGCTTGGAGCGGGGTCTAATACTGATATACTGTGCTCTGTTATACAGCTCTATAGACTGTAGCTTGGAGCGGGGCCTAATACTGATATACTGTGCCCTGTTATACAGCTCTATAGACTGTAGCTTGGAGCGGGGCCTAATACTGATATACTGTGCCCTGTTATACAGCTCTATAGACTTTTGCTTGGAGCGGGGTCTAATACTGATATACTGTGCCCCTGTTATACAGCTCTATAGACTGTAGCTTGGAGTGGGGTCTAATACTGATATACTGTGTCCTGTTATACAGCTCTATAGACTGTAGCTTGGAGTGGGGTCTAATACTGATATACTGTGCCCCTGTTATACAGCTCTATAGACTGTAGCTTGGAGCGGGGTCTAATACTGATATACTGTGCCCTGTTATACAGCTGTATAGACTGTAGCTTGGAGCGGGGCCTAATACTGATATACTGTGCTCTGTTATACAGCTCTATAGACTGTAGCTTGGAGTGGGGTCTAATACTGATATACTGTGCTCTGTTATACAGCTCTATAGACTGTAGCTCGGAGCGGGGTCTAATACTGATATACTGTGCTCTGTTATACAGCTCTATAGACTGTAGCTTGGAGCGGGGCCTAATACTGATATACTGTGCCCTGTTATACAGCTCTATAGACTGTAGCTTGGAGCGGGGTCTAATACTGATATACTGTGCCCTGTTATACAGCTCTATAGACTGTAGCTCGGAGCGGGGTCTAATACTGATATACTGTGCCCTGTTATACAGCTCTATAGACTGTAGCTTGGAGCGGGGTCTAATACTGATATACTGTGCCCTGTTATACAGCTCTATAGACTGTAGCTCGGAGCGGCGTCTAATACTGATATACTGTGCCCTGTTATACAGCTCTATAGACTGTAGCTTGGAGCGGGGTCTAATACTGATATACTGTGCCCTGTTATACAGCTCTATAGACTGTAGCTCGGAGCGGGGTCTAATACTGATATACTGTGTCCTGTTATACAGCTCTATAGACTGTAGCTTGGAGCGGGGTCTAATACTGATATACTGTGCTCTGTTATACAGCTCTATAGACTGTAGCTCGGAGCGGGGCCTAATACTGATATACTGTGCCCCTGTTATACAGCTCTATAGACTGTAGCTTGGAGCGGGGTCTAATACTGATATACTGTGCTCTGTTATACAGCTCTATAGACTGTAGCTTGGAGCGGGGCCTAATACTGATATACTGTGCCCTGTTATACAGCTCTATAGACTGTAGCTTGGATCGGGGCCTAATACTGATATACTGTGCCCTGTTATACAGCTCTATAGATTGTAGCTTGGAGCGGGGTCTAATACTGATATACTGTGCTCTGTTATACAGATCGATAGACTGTAGCTTGGAGCGGGGTCTAATACTGATATACTGTGCTCTGTTATACAGCTCTATAGACTGTAGCTTGGAGCGGGGTCTAATACTGATATACTGTGCTCTGTTATAAAGCTCTATAGACTGTAGCTCGGAGCGAGGTCTAATACTGATATACTGTGCTCTGTTATACAGCTCTATAGACTGTAGCTTGGAGCGGGGCCTAATACTGATATACTGTGCTCTGTTATACAGCTCTATAGACTGTAGCTTGGAGCGCGGTCTAATACTGATATACTGTGCTCTGTTATACAGCTCTATAGACTGTAGCTTGGAGCGGGGCCTAATACTGATATACTGTGCTCTGTTATTCAGCTCTATAGACTGTAGCTTGGAGCGGGGCCTAATACTGATATACTGTGCTCTGTTATACAGCTCTATAGACTGTAGCTTGGAGCGGGGTCTAATACTGATATACTGTGCTCTGTTATACAGCTCTATAGACTGTAGCTTGGAGCGGGGCCTAATACTGATATACTGTGCTCTGTTATTCAGCTCTATAGACTGTAGCTTGGAGCGGGGCCTAATACTGATATACTGTGCTCTGTTATACAGCTCTATAGACTGTAGCTTGGAGCGGGGTCTAATACTGATATACTGTGCTCTGTTATACAGCTCTATAGACTGTAGCTCGGAGCGAGGTCTAATACTGATATACTGTGCTCTGTTATACAGCTCTATAGACTGTAGCTTGGAGCGGGGCCTAATACTGATATACTGTGCCCTGTTATACAGCTCTATAGACTGTAGCTTGGAGCGGGGTCTAATACTGATATACTGTGCTCTGTTATACAGCTCTATAGACTGTAGCTTGGAGCGGGGTCTAATACTGATATACTGTGCTCTGTTATACAGCTCTATAGACTGTAGCTTGGAGCGGGGTCTAATACTGATATACTGTGCCCTGTTATACAGCTCTATAGACTGTAGCTTGGAGCGGGGTCTAATACTGATATACTGTGCCCTGTTATACAGCTTTATAGACTGTAGCTCGGAGCGGGGTCTAATACTGATATACTGTGCTCTGTTATACAGCTTTATAGACTGTAGCTTGGAGCGGGGTCTAATACTGATATACTGTGCCCTGTTATACCGCTCTATAGACTGTAGCTTCGAGCGGGGTCTAATACTGATATACTGTGCCCTGTTATACAGCTCTATAGACTGTAGCTTGGAGCGGGACCTAATACTGATATACTGTGCTCTGTTATACAGCTCTATAGACTGTAGCTTGGAGCGGGGTCTAATACTGATATACTGTGCCCTGTTATACAGCTCTATAGACTGTAGCTTGGAGCGGGGTCTAATACTGATATACTGTGCCCTGTTATACAGCTCTATAGACTGTAGCTTGGAGCGGGGTCTAATACTGATATACTGTGCCCTGTTATACAGCTTTATAGACTGTAGCTCGGAGCGGGGTCTAATACTGATATACTGTGCCCTGTTATACAGCTTTATAGACTGTAGCTTGGAGCGTGGTCTAATACTGATATACTGTGCCCTGTTATACAGCTTTATAGACTGTAGCTTGGAGCGGGGTCTAATACTGATATACTGTGCCCTGTTATACAGCTCTATAGACTGTAGCTTGGAGCGTGGTCTAATACTGATATACTGTGCTCTGTTATACAGCTCTATAGACTGTAGCTTGGAGCGGGGTCTAATACTGATATACTGTGCTCTGTAATACAGCTCTATAGACTGTAGCTTGGAGCGGGGCCTAATACTGATATACTGTGCTCTGTTATACAGCTCTATAGACTGTAGCTTGGAGCGGGGTCTAATACTGATATACTGTGCTCTGTTATACAGCTCTATAGACTGTAGCTTGGAGCGTGGTCTAATACTGATATACTGTGCCCTGTTATGCAGCTCTATAGACTGTAGCTTGGAGCGTGGTCTAATACTGATATACTGTGCTCTGTTATACAGCTCTATAGACTGTAGCTTGGAGCGGGGCCTAATACTGATATACTGTGCTCTGTTATACAGCTCTATAGACTGTAGCTTGGAGCGGGGTCTAATACTGATATACTGTGCTCTGTTATACAGCTCTATAGACTGTAGCTTGGAGCGCGGCCTAATACTGATATACTGTGCCCTGTTATACAGCTCTATAGACTGTAGCTTGGAGCGTGGTCTAATACTGATATACTGTGCTCTGTTATACAGCTCTATAGACTGTAGCTTGGAGCGGGGCCTAATACTGATATACTGTGCTCTGTTATACAGCTCTATAGACTGTAGCTTGGAGCGGGGTCTAATACTGATATACTGTGCTCTGTTATACAGCTCTATAGACTGTAGCTTGGGGCGGGGCCTAATACTGATATACTGTGCTCTGTTATACAGCTTTATAGACTGTAGCTTGGAGCGCGGCCTAATACTGATATACTGTGTCCTGTTATACAGCTCTATAGACTGTAGCTTGGAGCGGGGCCTAATACTGATATACTGTGCTCTGTTATACAGCTCTACAGGCTGTAGCTTGGAGCGGGGCCTAATACTGATATACTGTGCTCTGTTATACAGCTCTATAGACTGTAGCTTGGAGCGGGGCCTAATACTGATATACTGTGCTCTGTTATACAGCTCTATATGCTGTAGCTTGTAGCGGGGTCTAATACTGATATACTGTGCTCTGTTATACAGCTCTATAGACTGTAGCTTGGAGCGGGGCCTAATACTGATATACTGTGCCCTGTTATACAGCTCTATAGACTGTAACTGGGAGCGGGGCTAATACTGATATACTGTGCTCTGTTATACAGCTCTATAGACTGTAACTGGGAGCATGGTCTAATACTGATATACTGTGCCCTGTTATACAGCTCTATAGACTGTAGCTTGGAGCGGGGCCTAATACTGATATACTGTGCTCTGTTATACAGCTCTATAGACTGTAGCTTGGAGCGGGGTCTAATACTGATATACTGTGCCCTGTTATACAGCTCTATAGACTGTAGCTTGGAGCGGAGTCTAATACTGATATACTGTGCTCTGTTATACAGCTCTATAGACTGTAGCTTGGAGCGGGGCTTAATACTGATATACTGTGCTCTGTTATACAGCTCTATAGACTGTAGCTTGGAGCGGGGCCTAATACTGATATACTGTGCCCTGTTATACAGCTCTATAGACTGTAACTGGGAGCGGGGCTAATACTGATATACTGTGCTCTGTTATACAGCTCTATAGACTGTAACTGGGAGCATGGTCTAATACTGATATACTGTGCCCTGTTATACAGCTCTATAGACTGTAGCTTGGAGCGGGGCCTAATACTGATATACTGTGCTCTGTTATACAGCTCTATAGACTGTAGCTTGGAGCGGGGTCTAATACTGATATACTGTGCCCTGTTATACAGCTCTATAGACTGTAGCTTGGAGCGGAGTCTAATACTGATATACTGTGCTCTGTTATACAGCTCTATAGACTGTAGCTTGGAGCGGGGCTTAATACTGATATACTGTGCTCTGTTATACAGCTCTATAGACTGTAGCTTGGAGCGGGGCCTAATACTGATATACTGTGCCCCTGTTATACAGCTCTATAGACTGTAGCTTGGAGCGAGGTCTAATACTGATATGCTGTGCCCTGTTATACAGCTCTATATCCTGTACCTTGGAGCGGGGTCTAATACTGATATACTGTGCCCTGTTATACAGCTCTATAGACTGTAGCTTGGAGCGGGGTCTAATACTGATATACTGTGCTCTGTTATACAGCTCTATAGACTGTAGCTTGGAGCGGGGCCTAATACTGATATACTGTGCCCCTGTTATACAGCTCTATAGACTTTAGCTTGGAGCGAGGTCTAATACTGATATACTGTGCCCTGTTATACAGCTCTATATCCTGTACCTTGGAGCGGGGTCTAATACTGATATACTGTGCCCTGTTATACAGCTCTATAGACTGTAGCTTGGAGCGGGGCCTAATACTGATATACTGTGCTCTGTTATACAGCTCTATAGACTGTAGCTTGGAGCGGGGCCTAATACTGATACACTGTGCCCTGTTATACAGCTCTATAGACTGTAGCTTGGAGCGGGGCCTAATACTGATATACTGTGCCCTGTTATACACCTCTATAGACTGTAGCTTGGAGTGGGGTCTAATACTGATATACTGTGTCCTGTTATACAGCTCTATAGACTGTAGCTTGGAGTGGGGTCTAATACTGATATACTGTGCCCCTGTTATACAGCTCTATAGACTGTAGCTTGGAGCGGGGTCTAATACTGATATACTCTGCCCTGTTATACAGCTGTATAGACTGTAGCTTGGAGTGGGGTCTAATACTGATATACTGTGCTCTGTTATACAGCTGTATAGACTGTAGCTCGGAGCGGGGCCTAATACTGATATACTGTGCCCTGTTATTCAGCTCTATAGACTGTAGCTTGGAGCGGGGTCTAATACTGATATACTGTGCCCTGTTATACAGCTCTATAGACTGTAGCTTGGAGCGGGGCCTAATACTGATATACTGTGCTGTGTTATACAGCTCTATAGACTGTAGCTTGGAGCAGATCCTAATACTGATATACTGTGCTCTGTTATACAGCTCTATAGACTGTAGCTTGGAGCGGGGCCTAATACTGATATACTGTGCTCTGTTATACAGCTCTATAGACTGTAGCTTGGAGCGGATCCTAATACTGATATACTGTGCTCTGTTATACAGCTCTATAGACTGTAGCTTGGAGCGGGGCCTAATACTGATATACTGTGCCCTGTTATTCAGCTCTATAGACTGTAGCTTGGAGCGGATCCTAATACTGATATACTGTGCTCTGTTATACAGCTCTATAGACTGTAGCTTGGAGCGGGGCCTAATACTGATATACTGTGCTCTGTTATACAGCTCTATAGACTGTAGCTTGGAGCGGGGCCTAATACTGATATACTGTGCTCTGTTATACAGCTCTATAGACTGTAGCTTGGAGCGGGGTCTAATACTGATATACTGTGCCCTGTTATATAGCTCTATAGACTGTAGCTTGGAGCGGGGCCTAATACTGATATACTGTGCCCTGTTATACAGCTCTATATCCTGTACCTTGGAGCAGGGTCTAATACTGATATACTGTGTCCTGTTATACAGTTCTATAGACTGTAGCTTGGAGCGGGGTCTAATACTGATATACTGTGCCCTGTTATACAGCTCTATAGACTGTAGCTTGGAGCGGAGTCTAATACTGATATACTGTGCTCTGTTATACAGCTCTATAGACTGTAGCTTGGAGCGGGGTTTAATACTGATATACTGTGCTCTGTTATACAGCTCTATAGACTGTAGCTCGGAGCGGGGCCTAATACTGATATACTGTGCCCTGTTATACAGCTCTATAGACTGTAGCTTGGAGCGGAGTCTAATACTGATATACTGTGCTCTGTTATACAGCTCTATAGACTGTAGCTCGGAGCGGGGCCTAATACTGATATACTGTGCCCTGTTATATAGCTCTATAGACTGTAGCTTGGAGCGGGGCCTAATACTGATATACTGTGCCCTGTTATACAGCTCTATATCCTGTACCTTGGAGCGGGGTCTAATACTGATATACTGTGCCCTGTTATACAGCTCTATAGACTGTAGCTTGGAGCGGGGCCTAATACTGATATACTGTGCTCTGTTATACAGCTCTATAGACTGTAGCTCGGAGCGAGGCCTAATACTTATATACTGTGCCCTGTTATACAGCTCTATAGACTGTAGCTTGGAGCGGGGCCTAATACTGATATACTGTGCCCTGTTATACAGCTCTATAGACTGTAGCTCGGAGAGGGGTCTAATACTAATATACTGTGCTCTGTTATACAGCTCTATAGACTTTTGCTTAGAGCAGGGTCTAATACTGATATACTGTGCCCCTGTTATACAGCTCTATAGACTGTAGCTTGGAGCGGGGCCTAATACTGATATACTGTGCCCTGTTATACAGCTGTATAGACTGTAGCTTGGAGTGGGGTCTAATACTGATATACTGTGCTCTGTTATACAGCTGTATAGACTGTAGCTTGGAGCGGGGTCTAATACTGATATACTGTGCCCTGTTATACAGCTCTATAGACTGTAGCTTGGAGCGGGGTCTAATACTGATATACTGTGCTCTGTTATACAGCTCTATAGACTGTAGCTCGGAGCGGGGTCTAATACTGATATACCGTGTCCTGTTATACAGTTCTATAGACTGTACCTTGGAGCGGGGTCTTGATGCGCCCCTGGACCTGTGCCAATTAGCGTTGCGCACGCGGGGGCCTACCCGGAGCCGGATCTGATAGGGGTAGTAGTTTCGTGGCGGTGACCCGGTCCGTGCCCAGGGAGTCAAACTAAGTGGCAGTGCTTGTCAGAAGATGTTATATTGCTCGACTACGCCACCCGTTGAATGCGGTTATGAGACCGCCGCTGCAGGGCAGACCGCTGAGGCCGGTGGTACTGTTGTGCAGCGTGGATGGTATAACCCCCAACGGGAGGGGTATGGCCTCAGGGCAGCGGACGTGGATGATGAAACACTCAGAGACGGTGCGGTGTCGTTCAGGGTCTTTACTGGTGGCAAAGGTAGACCCTCCCGGAGTACTGGCTAGCGATCGGGGCCTGGTCAGTCCGTGAGCAGATGGAATCTCCCCTGGCCAGGCGGAGTTGTAGGCCTCCCCAACTAATCGTACTCTTTTGGCTACCTTGCTAGAGGCGGGTAAAAGTAGCCCACGTCCCTGAGTGTACCGTGTGGTGCTCACCCGTATGGCCGGTGACTCGGGGCCTTCTGGTAGCTTCTGCTCCACGACGGCGGTGCTGGTCCCTTGCGTGTGACCGTGCCTTCGGGTTTCTTGGCCAGAGGACCTGAATCCCCTGCCGGTCGGTTTCTGCTGCTGGGTAAGGATTCATCCCCACAGCCTCGGACTCCGGGTCCGGTCAGAACTCTTCAATCAGGGCGAGCTCTACAGCTTCCAGCCCCTGATCTCTTTTAGCACAGCTCCCACAGAGCTCCTGATCTTTCTTTCCCTAAAGCTGCTCCACTACAGACCAGACTGTGTCTCTGTCTGTGTTCTCTCACTCTACTCTACTCCACTCACTAACCCTGCCTCAGCCCCAGCTTTATATAGGGGAAGTTCTTCCCCTCCCAGGACTGGGCAGGAGGTGTGGTATGCTTAGGATTCCTGACCAGGAGACCTCCCACCTGCTCACAGACGTAATATGGCTATTACTGTGGAAACCAGACCCCTGGGGTGCCACATTCCCCCCTAGTGAAATTTAGTACTCCGGGACTAAACATATTTTTGTAAACAAAACAAGTTATAAACAGAAACAGCATAACAAAGAAAAACACATTATGATGGTCACGGCGTGTCCGCAACCGGGTTCATTTTTTTGAAGAAAACAAGGGTGTCCATTTCACCAAGGAACAGGGAGCCGTAACCAGGTAGGGGTCTGTCCTACCCCGAGTCTTTAACAGTCTTAGTCCTTTCCTGGGTTACGCTCCAAACATATATACATAGGATGCCGGATAATCCATTAAAGACACCTATGAAATAACTAGAGATACATAATTATTTACAAGCAACAATAAACAAGTAAATACAAATAAAACAGTTTGAACACTTTAGATCCTCCAACGTACGGGCAACTGGCCTTTAGTGGCTCTAGTGGACCTACGGAGCTTACTGACTGGTCCTGAGCTACAAGATGTAGGAGCTGTCAAAGGTAAACTGGGCAGCTGTCTACGGGCTCTTTGGCTCACTAGGGGTACGGCAGGCTCACTATAAGCAGAGGATCGCTTCTCCTGGTCTGCTTTTGTGGGGTCTTCTGCCTCCTGGACCGGCTGCTCTTCCAGCTCTACCTGTTTTTCCGTAGGCACTTGGGATGCTGGCTGGAAGAAGGTGAGGACGGGTACCACAACGGCGCCATTTACTTGAGTCCAAGACCGAGGGAAGTCTCCGAGTACAGTACTAACCATCTCCTCCCTTTCCTCTACGGGTTGAGGGTTTTCTTGATCTTCTTCAGGGTTTCGTAGCTGCTCGGGACACTTTTTCAGGTGATCTCGGGAGACAATGGCTGTGGTTTCTCCTCCGTCCTTACTGATTGTGCAGACTTTTGGGTTCTCATGGCTTGAGGGCAGTACGGTGTACGGGTCCTTCTCCCACTGGTCGTCCAACTTGTGGAGCCGTCTCTTCCTCTTCAAGACCTGCTCTCCAGGTACCAGGGGAACAGCGGGAGCATACTGGTTGTAAGTGTTCTCCTGTCTTTCTCTAGCTTGACAGAGACTTCGCTCAACGCTCTCCTGTACTTTCCGGTACTGCTGCTGCCTCTCTGTGTCCCAGTCTGCTTCTGGTGAAGTGTCCTCGGGTGTCAGGACTCCCATATCCAGATCAACAGGCAGCTTACCAGGTCTTGCTCTCATCAGGTAAGCCGGGGTACAGTTGGTAGAACCTACCGGGATGTGGTTGTATAGGTCCACCAGATCAGGCAGTTTCTCAGGCCACAGACTGCGTTCTTCCAGGGGCAATGTTTTCAGAAGGTCTATCACCACCTGGTTCATTTTCTCACAGAGTCCATTGGTTTGCGGATGATAGGGTGTTGTTCTTATCTTCCGGCAGCCATACAGAGTGCAGAACTCCTGGAAGACTTCCGCTTCAAAGGCAGGTCCTTGGTCCGTCAGCACCTGTTCTGGGTATCCGTGTGGACGGCAGAAGTGCTGCTGGAAGGCTCTAGCTGCTGTTTGAGCCGTTAAGTCCTTGACCGGGACCACCACCAGGAACCGGGAGTAATGATCTACGATTGTGAGGGCGTAGACATACCCAGATCTGCTTGGAGCCAGTTTCACATGGTCCAGGGCTACCAGTTCCAGTGGCTGTCGGGTGATGATGGGCTGCAAGGGAGTCTTCTGGCTGGCACGGTCCTTCCTTCTTAGGTGGCACGGTCCACAGTCTCTGCACCACCTCTCGATGGTTCCTCTCATGCCTACCCAGTGGAACCGCCCGCGCAGCAGGAACTCCAGCTTCTTCCATCCGAAGTGCCCAGCTCCATCGTGGTATGCCTCCAGTACCATAGCCGCGTCTCTTCTTGGCACCACTACTTGCCAGATCAGTTCATGCGTCCGGGAGTTAACCATTCTGCGGCACAACTTCCCCTTGTAAAGGAACAGTCGACTCTTCTCAGCCCACAGTTGCTTGGTCTCCTCCGGAGCGTCTGGGTCTAGGCGGGCATCTGGCTGAGTCAGCATCTCCTTCACCAGTCGGACGGCGGTGTCACTGTCTTGCGTTTCCGCCCAGTTGTAATGAGGTAAGGGGTTGAACGTAGCAGATTGCTTACCCCTTACACGGTGGGAATACTGGATAGTCCCATGACGGTGGAACGCGGGGAGTTCAACTTCTTCCAATTCCTCTGGATCTTCCCCTACGTCCGGTAGGTTTGGCATTCTGGACAGGGCATCCGCGTTGGTATTGGAGCGTCCTGCCCGGTATTTGATCGTGAACTCATAGTTGGACAGGCGGGCCATCCATCTCTGCTCCAGGGCACCGAGTCTTGCCGTATCCAGGTGTGTCAACGGGTTGTTATCCGTGTACACGATGAACCGGGAAGAGGCGAGGTAGTGCTTAAAGCGTTCGGTGACTGCCCACACCACTGCCAGGAATTCTAGCTTGAATGAGCTGTAATTCTCAGGGTTTCTTTCGGTGGGTCGCAGTTTTCGGCTGGCGTAAGCAATTACCCGTTCCTTCCCCTGCTGGATCTGGGACAGTACGGCTCCTAGCCCGATGTTACTTGCGTCGGTGTAGAGGATAAAGGGCTGGCTGTAATCAGGGTACGCCAGGATTTCATCCCCCGTGAGGGCCATCTTCAGCTGGTGGAAGGACTCTTCTTCCAACTTCTCCCATCTGAAGAGCGGCTTCTGGTTCTTGGCCTTCCTGGACTGGCCTATCAGGAGGTCCTGCATAGGAGCTGCCTTTTTGGTGAAACCGGGAATGAACCTTCGGTAGTAGCCTACCAACCCGAGGAACTGCCGCACTTCCTTTACGCTGGAGGGTCTTGGCCATTCCTTAATCGCGGTGATCTTATCAGGGTCGGGAGCCACTACGTCAGCACTCACCACGTGTCCCAGGTACTGCACCCTTGGTTTCAGGAGGTGACACTTGGAGGGTTTCACCTTTAGGCCGTAGTTTGCCAGGGCTTCGAACACTTCTGCCAGGTGTTTCAGGTGGTCCTCGTAGGTCTTGGAGTAGACGATGACATCGTCCAGGTATAACAGGACCGTCTCGAAGTTTCGGTGTCCCAGACAGCATTCCATCAACCTTTGGAAGGTTCCTGGTGCGTTGCAGAGTCCGAACGGCATGCAGGTAAACTCGCTAAGTCCCATCGGGGTGGTGAATGCGGTCTTCTCCCGGTCCGCCTCTGCTACAGGAACCTGCCAGTACCCGCTAGTGAGATCCAAAGTAGAGAAGAAGTTAGCAGATTTTAAAGCGGCCAAAGACTCCTCTATCCTTGGTAAGGGGTACGCATCTTTGTGTGTGATACGGTTGATTTTCCGGTAATCTACACACATTCTCATGGTGTTGTCTTTTTTTTTAACCAAGACCAGTGGAGCTGCCCAGGGGCTACAGCTATCCCTGATTACCCCAGCCTCCTTCATGTCTCTAAGCATTCCCTTGGCGTGTTGGTAGTGTGCAGGGGGTACGGGTCGGTATCTCTCCTTTATGGGAGGATGGTCTCCCGTGGGGATATGATGTTCTACCCCCTTTACTCGCCCGAAGTCTAACGGGTGTTTACTAAACACTCTCTCGTACTCTTGAACCACCCGATAGACTCCCTGTTTCTGGTGTGAGGGAGTGGAGTCAGTACCCAAATGTAGTTGCTGACATCAGTCCTCTATTGTTTTCTTAGAGCCGTTACCTTCCTCTGGATGAGATGGAGGCAAGGGTTCCACGGACTGTACAGAATTTTGATTGATGGTATACAATTTGGCTAGCGTAGCATACCGGGGCAGGTACACTTCCCTTTTCCCGATGTTTATTATGCGAACGGGCACCCTCCCATGGCGTACATCAACCACCCCCCGTGCTGTCAAAATGGTGGGCCTACTGTCTGAGTAGACGGGTTCTACCATTGCTTGGTAGTCTCTACCTCTTAGACCAATAGCTGCCCGGCACCAAATCATCATTTCACTTTTTGGGGGCATGGCAATAGGGAAAGGGTCACACATTCTCACGCTTCCAATCTCACCACCGGAGAGTTCCACCTGTTGCCGCCGCATCAGTGCCCGGATCTCTTTTTGGAGCACTCGCTGTTGGCCGGAGCTGGCGTTCTTGGCAACCTGCTGTAAAATGAAAATCACCTCTGCAAGACAATTTTCAATCACATTAGTTCCTAGAGTTATCTTTGGGTGACTCTCGCGCTTGTCAATGTCTACAATGATCAGTCCCTGTCCTGCCAGTTCGACTCTACCGACTTTAATGGTCATCTCTTTGAATCCGATCTGTGGCACGGGTTGACCATTGCTGGCGATGATACTCAAGTCGTCGTCAGGGTAGCGGGTTATATCCGAGTCATTCCAGTACTGCTTAAAGAGCACGTACGGGATGGTGGTGACCTGTGACCCGGTGTCAAGTAGGGCACTCATAGGAATGCCATCCAGTACTACAGGCAAGACTGGACGTCCTCCCACGTATTTGTCACGCCAGTTCGATGGGCCTGGTGATCTTATTCCTAGGGGTTGGCCCTCTACCCCAGGTTGTGCCAGTTTAAAGGACAGTACCTTGCCGTATGTCCGGGTTGATTGCAGCGGCGGCAGATGGGTTGTCCGTCCTCATTGTATCGGTCGCTGGGTCTTCCTCTGGCCGGTGGGGTCCTCCTTGGTCGACGCCACGGGATGTCCTCCGGTCCGGATGCCAGCTGGATCTTCCCTGGAGCAGCAACCTGTAAAGACTGCACAGTTCGGGTTAGCGCAGCTACGCTTTTAGCTAGCTCTTGGACCTGATGGTGCAGGTCTGGAGCCGGGTCATTGTTCAAAGCCTGCGCATCAGCTCCCACAGGCCCTGCCGACAAGGGCGCCGCCTCCTGGTGGTAAGCGGTAGTAGGGCGCCTGTGGGCCACAACGCCACCCGGTGCCGGTTCTCGGAGCACCCGAATGGCTCTGTCCTTGAACTGTGCAAAGTCCAGATGAGGATCCTGTAAGGCCATTGCCCGCAACTGGGTTCGGTGGGCATTGCAATATAGTCCCTCTATAAATTGTTCGGTCAACAGCCTGTCCTCGTTTCCCACGCCGTCAGGGTCGGCCTGCTTAATGGCTCTTAGGGCCTCTTGTAGGTTTAGTGCATAGTCCCTTATATTCTCATGTGCTCGCTGTTTGCACCCGTAGAATCTAAGCTTAATCTCAGCTGAGGTGCGGGTATCAAAGGTGTCCTTCAGCCGGGCTAATATCCCTGCTACAGTCCTCCTCCCAGGTGGCCAGGACTTTACCTCCCTTTGGGCTGCCCCGGTTAGTTGGGCCACCAGGATGCTCACTTTTTGCTCTTCTGTGAGGGGGTACACCTGGAAGAGGCTATCCAGCTTTTCTCTAAAGTCATTCAGGGTATGTGACTCCCCTGAGTACTGGGGTAGCCAGGCTGCCCCCGGGATATAGGGCATCGTGAAAGGCATGACTGCTGCAGCGGTGGCGCTGGCGGTGGCTGTGGCAGTGAAGCTCTCCTCCGTATCCGACATCCTCCTCCCCCCTAGTGGACCATGGCCTACCTTGCGATGATCCTCTTCCGTAGGCCGCGGCTCCGCAGTGGATCGTCAGGGTCGAGGACCTTCCGTCGCGCTCCTGTGACGTCGGCGTCTGCTGGGCTCCTTCCACGACCTTACGCAACGTCCGGACGTGAGGCGGAGCTCCAGTTCTCGCGCGCTTTCGGAGTCCACGCCCCTCTTCTTCCCGCGCGGCGTCTTCAAGATGGCGTCCAACGGCGGGAAAACTCCACGGATGGCGGGAAGAAGGCAGAAGATGGCGTCCAACGGCGGGAAAACTCCACGGATGGCGGGAAGAAGGTAGAAGATGGCGTCGGATGGCGGGAATCTTCACCACAGGTAAGTTTAACAGTCTCTTTTTCAGGCACGCAGTACCCGGTGGTTGCGGGCACGAAATCCTGCCGACTACGCCAAAAGTTGACGCGCCCCTGGACCTGTGCCAAGTAGCGTTGCGCACGCGGGGGCCTACCCGGAGCCGGATCTGATAGGGGTAGTAGTTTCGTGGCGGTGACCCGGTCCGTGCCCAGGGAGTCAAACTAAGTGGCAGTGCTTGTCAGAAGATGTTATATTGCTCGACTACGCCACCCGTTGAATGCGGTTATGAGACCGCCGCTGCAGGGCAGACCGCTGAGGCCGGTGGTACTGTTGTGCAGCGTGGATGGTATAACCCCCAACGGGAGGGGTATGGCCTCAGGGCAGCGGACGTGGATGATGAAACACTCAGAGACGGTGCGGTGTCGTTCAGGGTCTTTACTGGTGGCAAAGGTAGACCCTCCCGGAGTACTGGCTAGCGATCGGGGCCTGGTCAGTCCGTGAGCAGATGGAATCTCCCCTGGCCAGGCGGAGTTGTAGGCCTCCCCAACTAATCGTACTCTTCTGGCTACCTTGCTAGAGGCGGGTAAAAGTAGCCCACGTCCCTGAGTGTACCGTGTGGTGCTCACCGTATGGCCGGTGACTCGGGGCCTTCTGGTAGCTTCCGCTCCACGACGGCGGTGCTGGTCCCTTGCGTGTGACCGTGCCTTCGGGTTTCTTGGCCAGAGGACCTGAAATCCCCTGCCGGTCGGTTTCTGCTGCTGCGTAAGGATTCGTCCCCACAGCCTCGGACTCCGGGTCCGGTCGGAACTCTTCAATCAGGGCGAGCTCTACAGCTTCCAGCCCCTGACTCCTTTTAGCACTGCTCCCACTGAGCTCCTGATCTTTCTTTCCTTGCTTTTGCTACACTCCAGACCAGACTGTGTCTCTGTCTGGGACTCCTCTTCTTCTCCCTAACCCTGCCTCAGCCCTAGTTATATATAGGGGAAGTTCTTCCCCTCCCAGGACTGGGCAGGAGGTGTGGCATGCTTAGGATTCCTGACCAGGAGACCTCCCACCTGCTCACAGACGTAATATGGCTATTACTGTGGAAACCAGACCCCTGGGGTGCCACAGTCTAATACTGATATACTGTGTCCTGTTATACAGTTCTATAGACTGTAGCTTGGAGCGGGGTCTAATACTGATATACTATGCCCTGTTATACAGCTCTATAGACTGTAGCTTGGAGCGGGGTCTAATACTGATATACTGTGCTCTGTTATACAGCTCTATAGACTGTACCTTGGAGCGGGGCCTAATACTGATATACTGTGCCCTGTTATACAGCTCTATAGACTGTAGCTTGGAGCGGGGCCTAATACTGATATACTGTGCTCTGTTATACAGCTCTATAGACTGTAGCTCGGAGCGGGGTCTAATACTGATATACTGTGTCCTGTTATACAGCTCTATAGACTGTAGCTTGGAGCGGGGTCTAATACTGATATACTGTGCTCTGTTATACAGCTCTATAGACTGTAGCTTGGAGCGGGGTCTAATACTGATATACTCTGCCCTGTTATACAGCTCTATAGACTGTAGCTCGGAGCGGGGTCTAATACTGATATACTGTGCTCTGTTATACAGCTCTATAGACTGTAGCTTGGAGCGGGGTCTAATACTGATATATTGTGCCCTGTTATACAGCTCTATAGACTGTAGCTTGGAGCGAGGTCTAATACTGATATACTGTGCCCTGTTATACAGCTCTATAGACTGTAGCTTGGAGCGGGGTCTAATACTGATATATTGTGCCCTGTTATACAGCTCTATAGACTGTAGCTTGGAGCGAGGTCTAATACTGATATACTGTGCTCTGTTATACAGCTCTATAGACTGTAGCTTGGAGCGGGGTCTAATACTGATATACTGTGTCCTGTTATACAGCTCTATAGACTGTAGCTTGGAGCGGGGTCTAATACTGATATACTGTGCTCTGTTATACAGCTCTATAGACTGTAGCTTGGAGCGAGGTCTAATACTGATATACTGTGCTCTGTTATACAGCTCTATAGACTGTAGCTTGGAGCGGGGTCTAATACTGATATACTGTGCTCTGTTATACAGCTCTATAGACTGTAGCTTGGAGCGGGGTCTAATACTGATATACTGTGCTCTGTTATACAGCTCTATAGACTGTAGCTCGGAGCGGGGTCTAATACTGATATACTGTACCCTGTTATACAGCTCTATACACTGTAACTGGGAGCGGGGTCTAATACTGATATACTGTGCCCTGTTATACAGCTCTATAGACTGTAGCTTGGAGCGTGGTCTAATACTAATATACTGTGCCCTGTTATACAGCTCTATAGACTGTAGCTCGGAGCGGGGTCTAATACTGATATACTGTGCTCTGTTATACAGCTCTATAGACTGTAGCTCGGAGCGGGGTCTAATACTGATATACTGTGCTCTGTTATACAGCTCTATAGACTGTAGCTCGGAGCGGGGTCTAATACTGATATACTGTGCCCTGTTATACAGCTCTATAGACTGTAGCTTTTAGCGGGGCCTAATACTGATATACTGTGCCCTGTTATACAGCTCTATAGACTATAGCTTGGAGCGGGGTCTAATACTGATATACTGTGCCCTGTTATACAGCTCTATAGACTGTAGCTTTTAGCGGGGTCTAATACTGATATACTGTGCCCTGTTATACAGCTCTATAGACTGTAGCTTTTAGCGGGGCCTAATACTGATATACTGTGCCCTGTTATACAGCTCTATAGACTATAGCTTGGAGCGGGGTCTAATACTGATATACTGTGCTCTGTTATACAGCTCTATAGACTGTAGCTCGGAGCGGGGTCTAATACTGATATACTGTGCCCTGTTATACAGCTCTATAGACTGTAGCTTTTAGCGGGGTCTAATACTGATATACTGTGCCCTGTTATACAGCTCTTTAGACTGTAGCTTGGAGCGGGGTCTAATACTGATATACTGTGCTCTGTTATACAGCTCTATAGACTGTAGCTCGGAGCGGGGTCTAATACTGATATACTGTGCCCTGTTATACAGCTCTATAGACTGTAGCTTTTAGCGGGGCCTAATACTGATATACTGTGCCCTGTTATACAGCTCTATAGACTATAGCTTGGAGCGGGGTCTAATACTGATATACTGTGCTCTGTTATACAGCTCTATAGACTGTAGCTTTGAGCGCGGCCTAATACTGATATACTGTGCTCTGTTATACAGCTCTATAGACTGTAGCTCGGAGCGGGGTCTAATACTGATATACTGTGCTCTGTTATACAGCTCTATAGACTGTAGCTCGGAGCGGGGTCTATTACTGATATACTGTGCCCTGTTATACAGCTCTATAGACTATAGCTTGGAGCGGGGTCTAATACTGATATACTGTGCTCTGTTATACAGCTCTATAGACTGTAGCTCGGAGCGGGGTCTAATACTGATATACTGTGCCCTGTTATACAGCTCTATAGACTGTAGCTTTTAGCGGGGCCTAATACTGATATACTGTGCCCTGTTATACAGCTCTATAGACTATAGCTTGGAGCGGGGTCTAATACTGATATACTGTGCTCTGTTATACAGCTCTATAGACTGTAGCTCGGAGCGGGGTCTAATACTGATATACTGTGCCCTGTTATACAGCTCTATAGACTATAGCTTGGAGCGGGGTCTAATACTGATATACTGTGCTCTGTTATACAGCTCTATAGACTGTAGCTCGGAGCGGGGTCTAATACTGATATACTGTGCTCTGTTATACAGCTTTATAGACTGTAGCTTTTAGCGGGGCCTAATACTGATATACTGTGCCCTGTTATACAGCTCTATAGACTGTAGCTTGGAGCGGGGTCTAATACTGATATACTGTGCCCTGTTATACAGCTCTATAGACTGTAGCTCGGAGCGGGGTCTAATACTGATATACTGTGCTCTGTTATACAGCTCTATAGACTGTAGCTTGGAGCGGGGTCTAATACTGATATACTGTGCTCTGTTATACAGCTCTATAGACTGTAGCTCGGAGCGGGGTCTAATACTGATATACTGTGCTCTGTTATACAGCTCTATAGACTGTAGCTTGGAGCGGGGTCTAATACTGATATACTGTGCTCTGTTATACAGCTCTATAGACTGTAGCTCGGAGCGGGGTCTAATACTGATATACTGTGCTCTGTTATACAGCTCTATAGACTGTAGCTTGGAGCGGGGTCTAATACTGATATACTGTGCTCTGTTATACAGCTCTATAGACTGTAGCTTGGAGCGGGGTCTAATACTGATATACTGTGCTCTGTTATACAGCTCTATAGACTGTAGCTTGGAGCGGGGTCTAATACTGATATACTGTGCCCCTGTTATACAGCTCTATAGACTGTAGCTTGGAGCGGGGTCTAATACTGATATACTGTGCTCTGTTATACAGCTCTATAGACTGTAGCTTGGAGCGGGGTCTAATACTGATATACTGTGCCCTGTTATACAGCTCTATAGACTGTAGCTCGGAGCGGGGTCTAATACTGATATACTGTGCCCTGTTATACAGCTCTATAGACTGTAGCTCGGAGCGGGGTCTAATACTGATATACTGTGCCCTGTTATACAGCTCTATAGACTGTAGCTCGGAGCGGGTCTAATACTGATATACTGTGCCCTGTTATACTGCTCTATAGACTGTAGCTTGGAGCGGGGTCTAATACTGATATACTGTGCTCTGTTATACAGCTCTATAGACTGTAGCTTGGAGCGGGGTCTAATACTGATATACTGTGCTCTGTTATACAGCTCTATAGGCTGTAGCTCGGAGCAGGTCTAATACTGATATACTGTGCCCTGTTATACAGCTCTATAGATTGTAGCTTGGAGCGGGGTCTAATACTGATATACTGTGCTCTGTTATACAGCTCTATAGACTGTAGCTCGGAGCGGGGTCTAATACTGATATACTGTGCTCTGTTATACAGCTCTATAGATTGTAGCTTGGAGCGGGGTCTAATACTGATACACTGTGCCCTGTTATACAGCTCTATAGATTGTAGCTTGGAGCGGGGTCTAATACTGATATACTGTGCTCTGTTATACAGCTCTATAGACTGTAGCTCGGAGCGGGGTCTAATACTGATATACTGTGCCCTGTTATACAGCTCTATAGACTGTAGCTCGGAGCGGGGTCTAATACTGATATACTGTGTCCTGTTATACAGCTCTATAGATTGTAGCTTGGAGCGGGGTCTAATACTGATATACTGTGCTCTGTTATACAGCTCTATAGACTGTAGCTCGGAGCGGGGTCTAATACTGATATACTGTGCCCTGTTATACAGCTCTATAGATTGTAGCTTGGAGCGGGGTCTAATACTGATATACTGTGCTCTGTTATACAGCTCTATAGACTGTAGCTCGGAGCGGGGTCTAATACTGATATACTGTGCTCTGTTATACAGCTCTATAGATTGTAGCTTGGAGCGGGGTCTAATACTGATATACTGTGCTCTGTTATACAGCTCTATAGACTGTAGCTCGGAGCGGGGTCTAATACTGATATACTGTGCCCTGTTATACAGCTCTATAGACTGTAGCTTGGAGCGGGGCCTAATACTGATATACTGTGCCCCTGTTATACAGCTCTATAGACTGTAGCTTGGAGCGGGGTCTAATACTGATATACTGTGCTCTGTTATACAGCTCTATAGACTGTAGCTTGGAGCGGGGTCTAATACTGATATACTGTGCTCTGTTATACAGCTCTATAGACTGTAGCTTGGAGCGGGGTCTAATACTGATATACTGTGCTCTGTTATACAGCTCTATAGACTGTAGCTTGGAGCGGGGTCTAATACTGATATACTGTGCTCTGTTATACAGCTCTATAGACTGTAGCTCGGAGCGGGGTCTAATACTGATATACTGTGCTCTGTTATACAGCTCTATAGACGGTAGCTTGGAGCGGGTCTAATACTGATATACTGTGCTCTGTTATACAGCTCTATAGACTGTAGCTTGGAGCGGGGTCTAATACTGATATACTGTGCTCTGTTATACAGCTCTATAGACTGTAGCTCGGAGCGGGTCTAATACTGATATACTGTGCTCTGTTATACAGCTCTATAGACTGTAGCTCGGAGCGGGGTCTAATACTGATATACTGTGCCCTGTTATACAGCTTTATAGACTGTAGCTCGGAGCGGGGTCTAATACTGATATACTGTGCCCCTGTTATACAGCTCTATAGACTGTAGCTCGGAGCGGGGTCTAATACTGATATACTGTGCTCTGTTATACAGCTCTATAGACTGTAGCTCGGAGCGGGGTCTAATACTGATATACTGTGCCCCTGTTATACAGCTCTATAGACTGTAGCTCGGAGCGGGGTCTAATACTGATATACTGTGCTCTGTTATACAGCTCTATAGACTGTAGCTTGGAGCGGGGTCTAATACTGATATACTGTGCCCTGTTATACTGCTCTATAGACTGTAGCTTGGAGCGGGGTCTAATACTGATATACTGTGCTCTGTTATACAGCTTTATAGACTGTAGCTCGAAGCGGGGTCTAATACTGATATACTGTGCTCTGTTATACAGCTCTATAGACTGTAGCTCGGAGCGGGGTCTAATACTGATATACTGTGCCCTGTTATACAGCTTTATAGACTGTAGCTCGGAGCGGGGTCTAATACTGATATACTGTGCCCCTGTTATACAGCTCTATAGACTGTAGCTCGGAGCGGGGTCTAATACTGATATACTGTGCCCTGATATACAGCTCTATAGACTGTAGCTCGGAGTGGGGTCTAATACTGATATACTGTGCTCTGTTATACAGCTCTATAGACTGTAGCTCGGAGCGGGGTCTAATACTGATATACTGTGCCCTGTTATACAGCTCTATAGACTGTAGCTTGGAGCGGGGTCTAATACTGATATACTGTGCTCTGTTATACAGCTCTATAGACTGTAGCTCGGAGCGGGGTCTAATACTGATATACTGTGCCCTGTTATACAGCTCTATATACTGTAGCTTGGAGCGGGGTCTAATACTGATATACTGTGCTCTGTTATACAGCTCTATAGACTGTAGCTTGGAGCGGGGTCTAATACTGATATACTGTGCTCTGTTATACAGCTCTATAGACTGTAGCTTGGAGCGGGGTCTAATACTGATATACTGTGCTCTGTTATACAGCTCTATAGACTGTAGCTCGGAGCGGGGTCTAATACTGATATACTGTGCCCTGTTATACAGCTCTATAGACTGTAGCTCGGAGCGGGGTCTAATACTGATATACTGTGCCCTGTTATACAGCTTTATAGACTGTAGGTCGGAGCGGGGTCCAATACTGATATACTGTGCCCCTGTTATACAGCTCTATAGACTGTAGCTCGGAGCGGGGTCTAATACTGATATACTGTGCTCTGTTATACAGCTCTATAGACTGTAGCTTGGAGCGGGGCCTAATACTGATATACTGTGCCCTGTTATACAGCTTTATAGACTGTAGCTCGGAACGGGGTCTAATACTGATATACTGTGCTCTGTTATACAGCTCTATAGACTGTAGCTTGGAGCGGGGTCTAATACTGATATACTGTGCCCTGTTATACAGCTCTATAGACTGTAGCTCGGAGCGGGGTCTAATACTGATATACTGTGCCCTGTTATACAGCTCTATAGACTGTAACTCGGAGCGGGGTCTAATACTGATATACTGTGCTCTGTTATACAGCTCTATAGACTGTAGCTTGGAGCGGGGTCTAATACTGATATACTGTGCCCTGTTATACTGCTCTATAGACTGTAGCTCGGAGCGGGGTCTAATACTGATATACTGTGCCCTGTTATACAGCTTTATAGACTGTAGCTCGGAGCGGGGTCTAATACTGATATACTGTGCCCCTGTTATACAGCTCTATAGACTGTAGCTCGGAGCGGGTTCTAATACTGATATACTGTGCCCTGTTATACTGCTCTATAGACTGTAGCTTGGAGCGGGGTCTAATACTGATATACTGTGCCCTGTTATACAGCTTTATAGACTGTAGCTCGGAGCGGGGTCTAATACTGATATACTGTGCTCTGTTATACAGCTCTATAGACTGTAGCTTGGAGCGCGGCCTAATACTGATATACTGTGCTCTGTTATACAGCTCTATAGACTGTAGCTCGGAGCAGGGTCTAATACTGATATACTGTGCCCTGTTATACAGCTCTATAGACTGTAGCTTGGAGCGGGGTCTAATACTGATATACTGTGCTCTGTTATACAGCTCTATAGACTGTAGCTCGGAGCGGGGTCTAATACTGATATACTGTGCCCTGTTATACAGCTCTATAGACTGTAGCTTGGAGCGGGGTCTAATACTGATATACTGTGCTCTGTTATACAGCTCTATAGACTGTAGCTTGGAGCGCGGCCTAATACTGATATACTGTGCCCTGTTATACAGCTCTATAGACTGTAGCTTGGAGCGGGGTCTAATACTGATATACTGTGCTCTGTTATACAGCTCTATAGACTGTAGCTCGGAGTGGGGTCTAATACTGATATACTGTGCTCTGTTATACAGCTCTATAGACTGTAGCTTGGAGCGCGGCCTAATACTGATATACTGTGCCCTGTTATACAGCTCTATAGACTGTAGCTTGGAGCGGGGTTTAATACTGATATACTGTGCCCTGTTATACAGCTCTATAGACTGTAGCTTGGAGCGGGGTTTAATACTGATATACTGTGCCCTGTTATACAGCTCTATAGACTGTAGCTTGGAGCGGGGTCTAATACTGATATACTGTGCTCTGTTATACAGCTCTATAGACTGTAGCTTGGAGCGGGGTCTAATACTGATATACTGTGTCCTGTTATACAGCTCTATAGACTGTAGCTTGGAGCGGGGTCTAATACTGATATACTGTGCCCTGTTATACAGCTCTATAGACTGTAGCTTGGAGCGGGGTCTAATACTGATATACTGTGTCCTGTTATACAGCTCTATAGACTGTAGCTCGGAGCGGGGTCTAATACTGATATACTGTGCTCTGTTATACAGCTCTATAGACTGTAGCTTGGAGCGGGGTCTAATACTGATATACTGTGCCCTGTTATACAGCTCTATAGACTGTAGCTTGGAGCGGGGTCTAATACTGATATACTGTGCTCTATTATACAGCTCTATAGACTGTAGCTTATAGCGGGGCCTAATACTGATATACTGTGCTCTGTTCTACAGCTCTATAGACTGTAGCTTGGAGCGGGGTCTAATACTGATATACTGTGCCCTGTTATACAGCTCTATAGACTGTAGCTCGGAGCGAGGTCTAATACTGATATACTGTGCTCTGTTATACAGCTCTATAGACTGTAGCTTGGAGCGGGGTCTAATACTGATATACTGTGTCCTGTTATACAGCTCTATAGACTGTAGCTCGGAGCGGGGTCTAATACTGATATACTGTGCTCTGTTATACAGCTCTATAGACTGTAGCTTGGAGCGGGGTCTAATACTGATATACTGTGCTCTGTTATACAGCTCTATAGACTGTAGCTTGGAGCGGGGTCTAATACTGATATACTGTGCCCTGTTATACAGCTCTATAGACTGTAGCTTGGAGCGGGGTCTAATACTGATATACTGTGCTCTATTATACAGCTCTATAGACTGTAGCTTATAGCGCGGCCTAATACTGATATACTGTGCTCTGTTATACAGCTCTATAGACTGTAGCTTGGAGCGGGGTCTAATACTGATATACTGTGCCCTGTTATACAGCTCTATAGACTGTAGCTTGGAGCGAGGTCTAATACTGATATACTGTGCTCTGTTATACAGCTCTATAGACTGTAGCTTGGAGCGGGGTCTAATACTGATATACTGTGTCCTGTTATACAGCTCTATAGACTGTAGCTCGGAGCGGGGTCTAATACTGATATACTGTGCTCTGTTATACAGCTCTATAGACTGTAGCTTGGAGCGGGGTCTAATACTGATATACTGTGCTCTGTTATACAGCTCTATAGACTGTAGCTTGGAGCGGGGTCTAATACTGATATACTGTGCTCTGTTATACATCTCTATAGACTGTAGCTCGGAGCGGGGTCTAATACTGATATACTGTGCTCTGTTATACAGCTCTATAGACTGTAGCTCGGAGCGGGGTCTAATACTGATATACTGTGCTCTGTTATACATCTCTATAGACTGTAGCTCGGAGCGAGGCCTAATACTGATATACTGTGCCCTGTTATACAGCTCTATAGACTGTAGCTTGGAGCGAGGTCTAATACTGATATACTGTGCTCTGTTATACAGCTCTATAGACTGTAGCTTGGAGCGGGGTCTAATACTGATATACTGTGTCCTGTTATACAGCTCTATAGACTGTAGCTCGGAGCGGGGTCTAATACTGATATACTGTGCTCTGTTATACAGCTCTATAGACTGTAGCTTGGAGCGGGGTCTAATACTGATATACTGTGCTCTGTTATACAGCTCTATAGACTGTAGCTCGGAGCGGGGTCTAATACTGATATACTGTGCTCTGTTATACAGCTCTATAGACTGTAGCTCGGAGCGGGGTCTAATACTGATTTACTGTGCTCTGTTATACAGCTCTATAGACTGTAGCTCGGAGCGGGGTCTAATACTGATATACTGTGCCCTGTTATACAGCTCTATAGACTGTAGCTTGGAGCGGGGTCTAATACTGATATACTGTGCCCTGTTATACAGCTCTATAGACTGTAGCTCGGAGCGGGGTCTAATACTGATATACTGTGCCCTGTTATACAGCTCTATAGACTGTAGCTCGGAGCGGGGTCTAATACTGATATACTGTGCCCTGTTATACAGCTTTATAGACTGTAGCTCGGAGCGGGGTCTAATACTGATATACTGTGCCCTGTTATACAGCTCTATAGACTGTAGCTTGGAGCGGGGTCTAATACTGATATACTGTGCTCTGTTATACAGCTCTATAGACTGTAGCTTGGAGCGGGGTCTAATACTGATATACTGTGCCCTGTTATACAGCTCTATAGACTGTAGCTTGGAGCGGGGTCTAATACTGATATACTGTGCTCTGTTATACAGCTCTATAGACTGTAGCTTGGAGCGGGGTCTAATACTGATATACTGTGCTCTGTTATACAGCTCTATAGACTGTAGCTTGGAGCGGGGTCTAATACTGATATACTGTGCTCTGTTATACAGCTCTATAGACTGTAGCTTGGAGCGAGGTCTAATACTGATATACTGTGCCCTGTTATACAGCTCTATAGACTGTAGCTTGGAGCGGGGTCTAATACTGATTTACTGTGCTCTGTTATACAGCTCTATAGACTGTAGCTTGGAGCGGGGTCTAATACTGATATACTGTGCTCTGTTATACAGCTCTATAGACTGTAGCTTGGAGCGGGGTCTAATACTGATATACTGTGCCCTGTTATACAGCTCTATAGACTGTAGCTTGGAGCGAGGCCTAATACTGATATACTGTGCTCTGTTATACAGCTCTATAGACTGTAGCTTGGAGCGGGGTCTAATACTGATATACTGTGCTCTGTTATACAGCTCTATAGACTGTAGCTTGGAGCGGGGTCTAATACTGATATACTGTGCCCTGTTATACAGCTCTATAGACTATAGCTTGGAGCGCGGCCTAATACTGATATACTGTGCCCTGTTATACAGCTCTATAGACTGTAGCTTGGAGCGGGGTCTAATACTGATATACTGTGCTCTGTTATACAGCTCTATAGACTGTAGCTTGGAGCGGGGTCTAATACTGATATACTGTGCTCTATTATACAGCTCTATAGACTGTAGCTTATAGCGGGGCCTAATACTGATATACTGTGCTCTGTTATACAGCTCTATAGACTGTAGCTTGGAGCGGGGTCTAATACTGATATACTGTGCCCTGTTATACAGCTCTATAGACTGTAGCTTGGAGCGGGGTCTAATACTGATATACTGTGCCCTGTTATACAGCTCTATAGACTGTAGCTTGGAGCGGGGTCTAATACTGATATACTGTGCTCTGTTATACAGCTCTATAGACTGTAGCTTGGAGCGGGGTCTAATACTGATATACTGTGCCCTGTTATACAGCTCTATAGACTGTAGCTTGGAGCGGGGTCTAATACTGATATACTGTGCCCTGTTATACAGCTCTATAGACTGTAGCTTGGAGCGAGGTCTAATACTGATATACTGTGCTCTGTTATACAGCTCTATAGACTGTAGCTTGGAGCGGGGTCTAATACTGATATACTGTGTCCTGTTATACAGCTCTATAGACTGTAGCTCGGAGCGGGGTCTAATACTGATATACTGTGCTCTGTTATACAGCTCTATAGACTGTAGCTTGGAGCGGGGTCTAATACTGATATACTGTGCTCTGTTATACAGCTCTATAGACTGTAGCTCGGAGCGGGGTCTAATACTGATATACTGTGCTCTGTTATACATCTCTATAGACTGTAGCTCGGAGCGGGGTCTAATACTGATATACTGTGCTCTGTTATACAGCTCTATAGACTGTAGCTCGGAGCGGGGTCTAATACTGATTTACTGTGCTCTGTTATACAGCTCTATAGACTGTAGCTCGGAGCGGGGTCTAATACTGATATACTGTGCCCTGTTATACAGCTCTATAGACTGTAGCTTGGAGCGGGGTCTAATACTGATATACTGTGCCCTGTTATACAGCTCTATAGACTGTAGCTCGGAGCGGGGTCTAATACTGATATACTGTGCCCTGTTATACAGCTCTATAGACTATAGCTTGGAGCGGGGTCTAATACTGATATACTGTGCCCTGTTATACAGCTCTATAGACTGTAGCTCGGAGCGGGGTCTAATACTGATATACTGTGCCCTGTTATACAGCTTTATAGACTGTAGCTCGGAGCGGGGTCTAATACTGATATACTGTGCCCTGTTATACAGCTCTATAGACTGTAGCTTGGAGCGGGGTCTAATACTGATATACTGTGCTCTGTTATACAGCTCTATAGACTGTAGCTTGGAGCGGGGTCTAATACTGATATACTGTGCCCTGTTATACAGCTCTATAGACTGTAGCTTGGAGCGGGGTCTAATACTGATATACTGTGCTCTGTTATACAGCTCTATAGACTGTAGCTTGGAGCGGGGTCTAATACTGATATACTGTGCTCTGTTATACAGCTCTATAGACTGTAGCTTGGAGCGGGGTCTAATACTGATATACTGTGCTCTGTTATACAGCTCTATAGACTGTAGCTTGGAGCGGGGTCTAATACTGATATACTGTGCCCTGTTATACAGCTCTATAGACTGTAGCTTGGAGCGGGGTCTAATACTGATATACTGTGCTCTGTTATACAGCTCTATAGACTGTAGCTTGGAGCGGGGTCTAATACTGATATACTGTGCCCTGTTATACAGCTCTATAGACTGTAGCTTGGAGCGGGGTCTAATACTGATATACTGTGCTCTGTTATACAGCTCTATAGACTGTAGCTTGGAGCGGGGTCTAATACTGATATACTGTGCTCTGTTATACAGCTCTATAGACTGTAGCTTGGAGCGGGGTCTAATACTGATATACTGTGCCCTGTTATACAGCTCTATAGACTGTAGCTTGGAGCGAGGCCTAATACTGATATACTGTGCTCTGTTATACAGCTCTATAGACTGTAGCTTGGAGCGGGGTCTAATACTGATATACTGTGCTCTGTTATACAGCTCTATAGACTATAGCTTGGAGCGCGGCCTAATACTGATATACTGTGCCCTGTTATACAGCTCTATAGACTGTAGCTTGGAGCGGAGTCTAATACTGATATACTGTGCTCTGTTATACAGCTCTATAGACTGTAGCTTGGAGCGGGGCCTAATACTGATATACTGTGCCCTGTTATACAGCTCTATAGACTGTAGCTTGGAGCGGGGTCTAATACTGATATACTGTGCTCTGTTATACAGCTCTATAGACTGTAGCTTGGAGCGGGGCCTAATACTGATATACTGTGCCCCTGTTATACAGCTCTATAGACTGTAGCTTGGAGCGAGGTCTAATACTGATATACTGTGCTCTGTTATACAGCTCTATAGACTGTAGCTTGGAGCGGGGTCTAATACTGATATACTGTGCCCTGTTATACAGCTCTATAGACTGTAGCTTGGAGCGGGGTCTAATACTGATATACTGTGCCCTGTTATACAGCTCTATAGACTGTAGCGCGGAGCGAGGCCTAATACTGATATACTGTGCCCTGTTATACAGCTCTATAGACTGTAGCTTGGAGCGGGGTCTAATACTGATATACTGTGCTCTGTTATACAGCTCTATAGACTGTAGCGCGGAGCGGGGTCTAATACTGATATACTGTGCCCTGTTATACAGCTCTATAGACTATAGCTTGGAGCGGGGTCTAATACTGATATACTGTGCTCTGTTATACAGCTCTATAGACTGTAGCTTGGAGCTGGGTCTAATACTGATATACTGTGCTCTGTTATACAGCTCTATAGACTGTAGCTTGGAGCGGGGCCTAATACTGATATACTGTGCCCCTGTTATACAGCTCTATAGACTGTAGCTTGGAGCGAGGTCTAATACTGATATACTGTGCCCTGTTATACAGCTCTATATCCTGTACCTTGGAGCGGGGTCTAATACTGATATACTGTGCCCTGTTATACAGCTCTATAGACTGTAGCTTGGAGCGGGGTCTAATACTGATATACTGTGCTCTGTTATACAGCTCTATAGACTGTAGCTTGGAGCGGGGCCTAATACTGATATACTGTGCCCCTGTTATACAGCTCTATAGACTGTAGCTTGGAGCGAGGTCTAATACTGATATACTGTGCCCTGTTATACAGCTCTATATCCTGTACCTTGGAGCGGGGTCTAATACTGATATACTGTGCCCTGTTATACAGCTTTATAGACTGTAGCTCGGAGCGGGGTCTAATACTGATATACTGTGCCCCTGTTATACAGCTCTATAGACTGTAGCTCGGAGCGGGTTCTAATACTGATATACTGTGCCCTGTTATACTGCTCTATAGACTGTAGCTTGGAGCGGGGTCTAATACTGATATACTGTGCCCTGTTATACAGCTTTATAGACTGTAGCTCGGAGCGGGGTCTAATACTGATATACTGTGCTCTGTTATACAGCTCTATAGACTGTAGCTCGGAGCGGGGTCTAATACTGATATACTGTGCCCTGATATACAGCTCTATAGACTGTAGCTCGGAGTGGGGTCTAATACTGATATACTGTGCTCTGTTATACAGCTCTATAGACTGTAGCTCGGAGCGGGGTCTAATACTGATATACTGTGCCCTGTTATACAGCTTTATAGACTGTAGCTTGGAGCGGGGTCTAATACTGATATACTGTGCCCTGATATACAGCTCTATAGACTGTAGCTCGGAGTGGGGTCTAATACTGATATACTGTGCTCTGTTATACAGCTCTATAGACTGTAGCTCGGAGCGGGGTCTAATACTGATATACTGTGCCCTGTTATACAGCTCTATAGACTGTAGCTTGGAGCGGGGCCTAATACTGATATACTGTGCCCTGTTATACAGCTCTATAGACTGTAGCTTGGAGCGGGGTCTAATACTGATATACTGTGCTCTGTTATACAGCTCTATAGACTGTAGCTTGGAGCGGGGCCTAATACTGATATACTGTGCTCTGTTATACAGCTCTATAGACTGTAGCTCGGAGCGGGGTCTAATACTTATATACTGTGCTCTGTTATACAGCTCTATAGACTGTAGCTTGGAGCGGGGCCTAATACTGATATACTGTGCTCTGTTATACAGCTCTATAGACTGTAACTTGGAGCGCGGCCTAATACTGATATACTGTGCTCTGTTATACAGCTCTATAGACTGTAGCTTGGAGCGCGGCCTAATACTGATATACTGTGCTCTGTTATACAGCTCTATAGACTGTAGCTTGGAGCGCGGCCTAATACTGATATACTGTGCTCTGTTATACAGCTCTATAGACTGTAGCTCGGAGCGGGGTCTAATACTGATATACTGTGCCCTGTTATACAGCTCTATAGACTGTAGCTTGGAGCGGGGTCTAATACTGATATACTGTGCTCTGTTATACAGCTCTATAGACTGTAGCTTGGAGCGCGGCCTAATACTGATATACTGTGCCCTGTTATACAGCTCTATAGACTGTAGCTTGGAGCGGGGTCTAATACTGATATACTGTGCTCTGTTATACAGCTCTATAGACTGTAGCTCGGAGCGGGGTCTAATACTGATATACTGTGCCCTGTTATACTGCTCTATAGACTGTAGCTTGGAGCGCGGCCTAATACTGATATACTGTGCCCTGTTATACAGCTCTATAGACTGTAGCTTGGAGCGGGGTTTAATACTGATATACTGTGCCCTGTTATACAGCTCTATAGACTGTAGCTTGGAGCGGGGTTTAATACTGATATACTGTGCCCTGTTATACAGCTCTATAGACTGTAGCTTGGAGCGGGGTCTAATACTGATATACTGTGCTCTGTTATACAGCTCTATAGACTGTAGCTTGGAGCGCGGCCTAATACTGATATACTGTGCCCTGTTATACAGCTCTATAGACTGTAGCTTGGAGCGGGGTTTAATACTGATATACTGTGCCCTGTTATACAGCTCTATAGACTGTAGCTTGGAGCGGGGTCTAATACTGATATACTGTGTCCTGTTATACAGCTCTATAGACTGTAGCTCGGAGCGGGGTCTAATACTGATATACTGTGCTCTGTTATACAGCTCTATAGACTGTAGCTTGGAGCGGGGTCTAATACTGATATACTGTGCCCTGTTATACAGCTCTATAGACTGTAGCTTGGAGCGGGGCCTAATACTGATATACTGTGCTCTGTTATACAGCTCTATAGACTGTAGCTCGGAGCGAGGCCTAATACTGATATACTGTGACCTGTTATACAGCTCTATAGAGTATAGCTTGGAGCGGGGTCTAATACTGATATACTGTGCCCTGTTATACAGCTCTATAGACTGTAGCTCGGAACGGGGTCTAATACTGATATACTGTGCCCTGTTATACAGCTTTATAGACTGTAGCTCGGAGCGGGGTCTAATACTGATTTACTGTGCCCTGTTATACAGCTCTATAGACTGTAGCTTGGAGCGGGGTCTAATACTGATATACTGTGTTCTGTTATACAGCTCTATAGACTGTAGCTCGGAGCGGGGTCTAATACTGATATACTGTGCCCTGTTATACAGCTCTATAGACTGTAGCTTGGAGCGGGGTCTAATACTGATATACTGTGTTCTGTTATACAGCTCTATAGACTGTAGCTTGGAGCGGGGTCTAATACTGATATACTGTGCTCTGTTATACAGCTCTATAGACTGTAGCTTGGAGCGAGGTCTAATACTGATATACTGTGCTCTGTTATACATCTCTATAGACTGTAGCTTGGAGCGGGGTCTAATACTGATATACTGTGCTCTGTTATACAGCTCTATAGACTGTAGCTTGGAGCGGGGTCTAATACTGATATACTGTGCTCTGTTATACAGCTCTATAGACTGTAGCTTGGAGCGAGGTCTAATACTGATATACTGTGCTCTGTTATACAGCTCTATAGACTGTAGCTCGGAGCGGGGTCTAATACTGATATACTGTGCTCTGTTATACAGCTCTATAGACTGTAGCTTGGAGCGGGGTCTAATACTGATATACTGTGCTCTGTTATACAGCTCTATAGACTGTAGCTTGGAGCGGGGTCTAATACTGATATACTGTGCTCTGTTATACATCTCTATAGACTGTAGCTCGGAGCGGGGTCTAATACTGATATACTGTGCTCTGTTATACAGCTCTATAGACTGTAGCTCGGAGCGGGGTCTAATACTGATTTACTGTGCTCTGTTATACAGCTCTATAGACTGTAGCTCGGAGCGGGGTCTAATACTGATATACTGTGCCCTGTTATACAGCTCTATAGACTGTAGCTCGGAGCGGGGTCTAATACTGATATACTGTGCCCTGTTATACAGCTCTATAGACTGTAGCTCGGAGCGGGGTCTAATACTGATATACTGTGCCCTGTTATACAGCTCTATAGACTATAGCTTGGAGCGGGGTCTAATACTGATATACTGTGCCCTGTTATACAGCTCTATAGACTGTAGCTCGGAGCGGGGTCTAATACTGATATACTGTGCCCTGTTATACAGCTTTATAGACTGTAGCTCGGAGCGGGGTCTAATACTGATTTACTGTGCTCTGTTATACAGCTCTATAGACTGTAGCTCGGAGCGGGGTCTAATACTGATATACTGTGCCCTGTTATACAGCTCTATAGACTGTAGCTTGGAGCGGGGTCTAATACTGATATACTGTGCTCTGTTATACAGCTCTATAGACTGTAGCTTGGAGCGGGGTCTAATACTGATATACTGTGCCCTGTTATACAGCTCTATAGACTGTAGCTTGGAGCGGGGTCTAATACTGATTTACTGTGCTCTGTTATACAGCTCTATAGACTGTAGCTTGGAGCGGGGTCTAATACTGATATACTGTGCTCTGTTATACAGCTCTATAGACTGTAGCTTGGAGCG
Organism: Phyllobates terribilis; assembly: GCF_046119375.1. NCBI lineage: Eukaryota > Metazoa > Chordata > Amphibia > Anura > Dendrobatidae > Phyllobates > Phyllobates terribilis. The sequence goes on along the minus strand of NW_027362770.1, from coordinate 207,736,046 downwards.
GGGTCTAATACTGATATACTGTGCCCTGTTATACAGCTCTATAGACTGTAGCTTGGAGCGGGGCTAATACTGATATACTGTGCTCTGTTATACAGCTCTATAGACTGTAGCTTGGAGCGGGGCTAATACTGATATACTGTGCTCTGTTATACAGCTCTATAGACTGTAGCTTGGAGCGAGGTCTAATACTGATATACTGTGCTCTGTTATACAGCTCTATAGACTGTAGCTTGGAGCGGGGTCTAATACTGATATACTGTGCCCTGTTATACAGCTCTATAGACTGTAGCTTGGAGCGGGGTCTAATACTGATTTACTGTGCTCTGTTATACAGCTCTATAGACTGTAGCTTGGAGCGGGGTCTAATACTGATATACTGTGCTCTGTTATACAGCTCTATAGACTGTAGCTTGGAGCGGGGTCTAATACTGATATACTGTGCCCTGTTATACAGCTCTATAGACTGTAGCTTGGAGCGAGGCCTAATACTGATATACTGTGCTCTGTTATACAGCTCTATAGACTGTAGCTTGGAGCGGGGTCTAATACTGATATACTGTGCTCTGTTATACAGCTCTATAGACTATAGCTTGGAGCGCGGCCTAATACTGATATACTGTGCCCTGTTATACAGCTCTATAGACTGTAGCTTGGAGCGGGGTCTAATACTGATATACTGTGCTCTGTTATACAGCTCTATAGACTGTAGCTTGGAGCGGGGCCTAATACTGATATACTGTGCCCTGTTATACAGCTCTATAGACTGTAGCTTGGAGCGGGGTCTAATACTGATATACTGTGCTCTGTTATACAGCTCTATAGACTGTAGCTTGGAGCGGGGCCTAATACTGATATACTGTGCTCTGTTATACAGCTCTATAGACTGTAGCTTGGAGCGGGGTCTAATACTGATATACTGTGCTCTGTTATACAGCTCTATAGACTGTAGCTTGGAGCGAGGTCTAATACTGATATACTGTGCTCTGTTATACAGCTCTATAGACTGTAGCTTGGAGCGGGGTCTAATACTGATATACTGTGCCCTGTTATACAGCTCTATAGACTGTAGCTTGGAGCGGGGTCTAATACTGATATACTGTGCCCTGTTATACAGCTCTATAGACTGTAGCGCGGAGCGAGGCCTAATACTGATATACTGTGCCCTGTTATACAGCTCTATAGACTGTAGCTTGGAGCGGGGTCTAATACTGATATACTGTGCTCTGTTATACAGCTCTATAGACTGTAGCGCGGAGCGGGGTCTAATACTGATATACTGTGCGCTGTTATACAGCTCTATAGACTATAGCTTGGAGCGGGGTCTAATACTGATATACTGTGCTCTGTTATACAGCTCTATAGACTGTAGCTTGGAGCTGGGTCTAATACTGATATACTGTGCTCTGTTATACAGCTCTATAAACTGTAGCTTGGAGCGGGGCCTAATACTGATATACTGTGCCCCTGTTATACAGCTCTATAGACTGTAGCTTGGAGCGAGGTCTAATACTGATATACTGTGCCCTGTTATACAGCTCTATATCCTGTACCTTGGAGCGGGGTCTAATACTGATATACTGTGCCCTGTTATACAGCTCTATAGACTGTAGCTTGGAGCGGGGTCTAATACTGATATACTGTGCTCTGTTATACAGCTCTATAGACTGTAGCTTGGAGCGGGGCCTAATACTGATATACTGTGCCCCTGTTATACAGCTCTATAGACTGTAGCTTGGAGCGAGGTCTAATACTGATATACTGTGCCCTGTTATACAGCTCTATATCCTGTACCTTGGAGCGGGGTCTAATACTGATATACTGTGCCCTGTTATACAGCTCTATAGACTGTAGCTTGGAGCGGGGCCTAATACTGATATACTGTGCTCTGTTATACAGCTCTATAGACTGTAGCTTGGAGCGGGGCCTAATACTGATACACTGTGCCCTGTTATACAGCTCTATAGACTGTAGCTTGGAGCGGGGCCTAATACTGATATACTGTGCCCTGTTATACAGCTCTATAGACTGTAGCTTGGAGTGGGGTCTAATACTGATATACTGTGTCCTGTTATACAGCTCTATAGACTGTAGCTTGGAGTGGGGTCTAATACTGATATACTGTGCCCCTGTTATACAGCTCTATAGACTGTAGCTTGGAGCGGGGTCTAATACTGATATACTCTGCCCTGTTATACAGCTGTATAGACTGTAGCTTGGAGTGGGGTCTAATACTGATATACTGTGCTCTGTTATACAGCTGTATAGACTGTAGCTCGGAGCGGGGCCTAATACTGATATACTGTGCCCTGTTATTCAGCTCTATAGACTGTAGCTTGGAGCGGGGTCTAATACTGATATACTGTGCCCTGTTATACAGCTCTATAGACTGTAGCTTGGAGCGGATCCTAATATTGATATACTGTGCTCTGTTATACAGCTCTATAGACTGTAGCTTGGAGCGGGGTCTAATACTGATATACTGTGCCCTGTTATTCAGCTCTATAGACTGTAGCTTGGAGCGGGGCCTAATACTGATATACTGTGCTCTGTTATACAGCTCTATAGACTGTAGCTTGGAGCGGATCCTAATACTGATATACTGTGCTCTGTTATACAGCTCTATAGACTGTAGCTTGGAGCGGGGCCTAATAGTGATATACTGTGCTCTGTTATACAGCTCTATAGACTGTAGCTTGGAGCGGATCCTAATACTGATATACTGTGCTCTGTTATACAGCTCTATAGACTGTAGCTTGGAGCGGGGACTAATACTGATATACTGTGCCCTGTTATTCAGCTCTATAGACTGTAGCTTGGAGCGGATCCTAATACTGATATACTGTGCTCTATTATACAGCTCTATAGACTGTAGCTTATAGCGGGGCCTAATACTGATATACTGTGCTCTGTTATACAGCTCTATAGACTGTAGCTTGGAGCGGGGTCTAATACTGATATACTGTGCCCTGTTATACAGCTCTATAGACTGTAGCTCGGAGCGAGGTCTAATACTGATATACTGTGCTCTGTTATACAGCTCTATAGACTGTAGCTTGGAGCGGGGTCTAATACTGATATACTGTGTCCTGTTATACAGCTCTATAGACTGTAGCTCGGAGCGGGGTCTAATACTGATATACTGTGCTCTGTTATACAGCTCTATAGACTGTAGCTTGGAGCGGGGTCTAATACTGATATACTGTGCTCTGTTATACAGCTCTATAGACTGTAGCTTGGAGCGGGGTCTAATACTGATATACTGTGCTCTGTTATACAGCTCTATAGACTGTAGCTTGGAGCGGGGTCTAATACTGATATACTGTGCCCTGTTATACAGCTCTATAGACTGTAGCTTGGAGCGGGGTCTAATACTGATATACTGTGCTCTATTATACAGCTCTATAGACTGTAGCTTATAGCGGGGCCTAATACTGATATACTGTGCTCTGTTATACAGCTCTATAGACTGTAGCTTGGAGCGGGGTCTAATACTGATATACTGTGCCCTGTTATACAGCTCTATAGACTGTAGCTTGGAGCGAGGTCTAATACTGATATACTGTGCTCTGTTATACAGCTCTATAGACTGTAGCTTGGAGCGGGGTCTAATACTGATATACTGTGTCCTGTTATACAGCTCTATAGACTGTAGCTCGGAGCGGGGTCTAATACTGATATACTGTGCTCTGTTATACAGCTCTATAGACTGTAGCTTGGAGCGGGGTCTAATACTGATATACTGTGCTCTGTTATACAGCTCTATAGACTGTAGCTTGGAGCGGGGTCTAATACTGATATACTGTGCTCTGTTATACATCTCTATAGACTGTAGCTCGGAGCGGGGTCTAATACTGATATACTGTGCTCTGTTATACAGCTCTATAGACTGTAGCTCGGAGCGGGGTCTAATACTGATATACTGTGCTCTGTTATACATCTCTATAGACTGTAGCTCGGAGCGAGGCCTAATACTGATATACTGTGCCCTGTTATACAGCTCTATAGACTGTAGCTTGGAGCGAGGTCTAATACTGATATACTGTGCTCTGTTATACAGCTCTATAGACTGTAGCTTGGAGCGGGGTCTAATACTGATATACTGTGTCCTGTTATACAGCTCTATAGACTGTAGCTCGGAGCGGGGTCTAATACTGATATACTGTGCTCTGTTATACAGCTCTATAGACTGTAGCTTGGAGCGGGGTCTAATACTGATATACTGTGCTCTGTTATACAGCTCTATAGACTGTAGCTCGGAGCGGGGTCTAATACTGATATACTGTGCTCTGTTATACAGCTCTATAGACTGTAGCTCGGAGCGGGGTCTAATACTGATTTACTGTGCTCTGTTATACAGCTCTATAGACTGTAGCTCGGAGCGGGGTCTAATACTGATATACTGTGCCCTGTTATACAGCTCTATAGACTGTAGCTTGGAGCGGGGTCTAATACTGATATACTGTGCCCTGTTATACAGCTCTATAGACTGTAGCTCGGAGCGGGGTCTAATACTGATATACTGTGCCCTGTTATACAGCTCTATAGACTATAGCTTGGAGCGGGGTCTAATACTGATATACTGTGCCCTGTTATACAGCTCTATAGACTGTAGCTCGGAGCGGGGTCTAATACTGATATACTGTGCCCTGTTATACAGCTTTATAGACTGTAGCTCGGAGCGGGGTCTAATACTGATATACTGTGCCCTGTTATACAGCTCTATAGACTGTAGCTTGGAGCGGGGTCTAATACTGATATACTGTGCTCTGTTATACAGCTCTATAGACTGTAGCTTGGAGCGGGGTCTAATACTGATATACTGTGCCCTGTTATACAGCTCTATAGACTGTAGCTTGGAGCGGGGTCTAATACTGATATACTGTGCTCTGTTATACAGCTCTATAGACTGTAGCTTGGAGCGGGGTCTAATACTGATATACTGTGCTCTGTTATACAGCTCTATAGACTGTAGCTTGGAGCGGGGTCTAATACTGATATACTGTGCTCTGTTATACAGCTCTATAGACTGTAGCTTGGAGCGAGGTCTAATACTGATATACTGTGCTCTGTTATACAGCTCTATAGACTGTAGCTTGGAGCGGGGTCTAATACTGATATACTGTGCCCTGTTATACAGCTCTATAGACTGTAGCTTGGAGCGGGGTCTAATACTGATTTACTGTGCTCTGTTATACAGCTCTATAGACTGTAGCTTGGAGCGGGGTCTAATACTGATATACTGTGCTCTGTTATACAGCTCTATAGACTGTAGCTTGGAGCGGGGTCTAATACTGATATACTGTGCCCTGTTATACAGCTCTATAGACTGTAGCTTGGAGCGAGGCCTAATACTGATATACTGTGCTCTGTTATACAGCTCTATAGACTGTAGCTTGGAGCGGGGTCTAATACTGATATACTGTGCTCTGTTATACAGCTCTATAGACTATAGCTTGGAGTGCGGCCTAATACTGATATACTGTGCCCTGTTATACAGCTCTATAGACTGTAGCTTGGAGCGGGGTCTAATACTGATATACTGTGCTCTGTTATACAGCTCTATAGACTGTAGCTTGGAGCGGGGTCTAATACTGATATACTGTGTCCTGTTATACAGCTCTATAGACTGTAGCTCGGAGCGGGGTCTAATACTGATATACTGTGCTCTGTTATACAGCTCTATAGACTGTAGCTTGGAGCGGGGTCTAATACTGATATACTGTGCTCTGTTATACAGCTCTATAGACTGTAGCTTGGAGCGGGGTCTAATACTGATATACTGTGCTCTGTTATACAGCTCTATAGACTGTAGCTTGGAGCGGGGTCTAATACTGATATACTGTGCCCTGTTATACAGCTCTATAGACTGTAGCTCATAGCGGGGTCTAATACTGATACACTGTGCCCTGTTATACAGCTCTATAGACTGTAGCTCGGAGCGGGGTCTAATACTGATATACTGTGCTCTATTATACAGCTCTATAGACTGTAGCTTATAGCGGGGCCTAATACTGATATACTGTGCTCTGTTATACAGCTCTATAGACTGTAGCTTGGAGCGGGGTCTAATACTGATATACTGTGCCCTGTTATACAGCTCTATAGACTGTAGCTTGGAGCGAGGTCTAATACTGATATACTGTGCTCTGTTATACAGCTCTATAGACTGTAGCTTGGAGCGGGGTCTAATACTGATATACTGTGTCCTGTTATACAGCTCTATAGACTGTAGCTCGGAGCGGGGTCTAATACTGATATACTGTGCTCTGTTATACAGCTCTATAGACTGTAGCTTGGAGCGGGGTCTAATACTGATATACTGTGCTCTGTTATACAGCTCTATAGACTGTAGCTTGGAGCGGGGTCTAATACTGATATACTGTGCTCTGTTATACATCTCTATAGACTGTAGCTCGGAGCGGGGTCTAATACTGATATACTGTGCTCTGTTATACAGCTCTATAGACTGTAGCTCGGAGCGGGGTCTAATACTGATATACTGTGCTCTGTTATACATCTCTATAGACTGTAGCTCGGAGCGAGGCCTAATACTGATATACTGTGCCCTGTTATACAGCTCTATAGACTGTAGCTTGGAGCGAGGTCTAATACTGATATACTGTGCTCTGTTATACAGCTCTATAGACTGTAGCTTGGAGCGGGGTCTAATACTGATATACTGTGTCCTGTTATACAGCTCTATAGACTGTAGCTCGGAGCGGGGTCTAATACTGATATACTGTGCTCTGTTATACAGCTCTATAGACTGTAGCTTGGAGCGGGGTCTAATACTGATATACTGTGCTCTGTTATACAGCTCTATAGACTGTAGCTCGGAGCGGGGTCTAATACTGATATACTGTGCTCTGTTATACAGCTCTATAGACTGTAGCTCGGAGCGGGGTCTAATACTGATTTACTGTGCTCTGTTATACAGCTCTATAGACTGTAGCTCGGAGCGGGGTCTAATACTGATATACTGTGCCCTGTTATACAGCTCTATAGACTGTAGCTTGGAGCGGGGTCTAATACTGATATACTGTGCCCTGTTATACAGCTCTATAGACTGTAGCTCGGAGCGGGGTCTAATACTGATATACTGTGCCCTGTTATACAGCTCTATAGACTATAGCTTGGAGCGGGGTCTAATACTGATATACTGTGCCCTGTTATACAGCTCTATAGACTGTAGCTCGGAGCGGGGTCTAATACTGATATACTGTGCCCTGTTATACAGCTTTATAGACTGTAGCTCGGAGCGGGGTCTAATACTGATATACTGTGCCCTGTTATACAGCTCTATAGACTGTAGCTTGGAGCGGGGTCTAATACTGATATACTGTGCTCTGTTATACAGCTCTATAGACTGTAGCTTGGAGCGGGGTCTAATACTGATATACTGTGCTCTGTTATACAGCTCTATAGACTGTAGCTTGGAGCGGGGTCTAATACTGATATACTGTGCTCTGTTATACAGCTCTATAGACTGTAGCTTGGAGCGGGGTCTAATACTGATATACTGTGCTCTGTTATACAGCTCTATAGACTGTAGCTTGGAGCGAGGTCTAATACTGATATACTGTGCTCTGTTATACAGCTCTATAGACTGTAGCTTGGAGCGGGGTCTAATACTGATATACTGTGCCCTGTTATACAGCTCTATAGACTGTAGCTTGGAGCGGGGTCTAATACTGATTTACTGTGCTCTGTTATACAGCTCTATAGACTGTAGCTTGGAGCGGGGTCTAATACTGATATACTGTGCTCTGTTATACAGCTCTATAGACTGTAGCTTGGAGCGGGGTCTAATACTGATATACTGTGCCCTGTTATACAGCTCTATAGACTGTAGCTTGGAGCGAGGCCTAATACTGATATACTGTGCTCTGTTATACAGCTCTATAGACTGTAGCTTGGAGCGGGGTCTAATACTGATATACTGTGCTCTGTTATACAGCTCTATAGACTATAGCTTGGAGCGCGGCCTAATACTGATATACTGTGCCCTGTTATACAGCTCTATAGACTGTAGCTTGGAGCGGGGTCTAATACTGATATACTGTGCTCTATTATACAGCTCTATAGACTGTAGCTTATAGCGGGGCCTAATACTGATATACTGTGCTCTGTTATACAGCTCTATAGACTGTAGCTTGGAGCGGGGTCTAATACTGATATACTGTGCCCTGTTATACAGCTCTATAGACTGTAGCTTGGAGCGGGGTCTAATACTGATATACTGTGCTCTATTATACAGCTCTATAGACTGTAGCTTATAGCGGGGCCTAATACTGATATACTGTGCTCTGTTATACAGCTCTATAGACTGTAGCTTGGAGCGGGGTCTAATACTGATATACTGTGCCCTGTTATACAGCTCTATAGACTGTAGCTTGGAGCGGGGTCTAATACTGATATACTGTGCCCTGTTATACAGCTCTATAGACTGTAGCTTGGAGCGGGGTCTAATACTGATATACTGTGCTCTGTTATACAGCTCTATAGACTGTAGCTTGGAGCGGGGTCTAATACTGATATACTGTGCCCTGTTATACAGCTCTATAGACTGTAGCTTGGAGCGGGGTCTAATACTGATATACTGTGCCCTGTTATACAGCTCTATAGACTGTAGCTTGGAGCGAGGTCTAATACTGATATACTGTGCTCTGTTATACAGCTCTATAGACTGTAGCTTGGAGCGGGGTCTAATACTGATATACTGTGTCCTGTTATACAGCTCTATAGACTGTAGCTCGGAGCGGGGTCTAATACTGATATACTGTGCTCTGTTATACAGCTCTATAGACTGTAGCTTGGAGCGGGGTCTAATACTGATATACTGTGCTCTGTTATACATCTCTATAGACTGTAGCTCGGAGCGGGGTCTAATACTGATATACTGTGCTCTGTTATACAGCTCTATAGACTGTAGCTCGGAGCGGGGTCTAATACTGATTTACTGTGCTCTGTTATACAGCTCTATAGACTGTAGCTCGGAGCGGGGTCTAATACTGATATACTGTGCCCTGTTATACAGCTCTATAGACTGTAGCTTGGAGCGGGGTCTAATACTGATATACTGTGCCCTGTTATACAGCTCTATAGACTGTAGCTCGGAGCGGGGTCTAATACTGATATACTGTGCCCTGTTATACAGCTCTATAGACTATAGCTTGGAGCGGGGTCTAATACTGATATACTGTGCCCTGTTATACAGCTCTATAGACTGTAGCTCGGAGCGGGGTCTAATACTGATATACTGTGCCCTGTTATACAGCTTTATAGACTGTAGCTCGGAGCGGGGTCTAATACTGATATACTGTGCCCTGTTATACAGCTCTATAGACTGTAGCTTGGAGCGGGGTCTAATACTGATATACTGTGCTCTGTTATACAGCTCTATAGACTGTAGCTTGGAGCGGGGTCTAATACTGATATACTGTGCCCTGTTATACAGCTCTATAGACTGTAGCTTGGAGCGGGGTCTAATACTGATATACTGTGCTCTGTTATACAGCTCTATAGACTGTAGCTTGGAGCGGGGTCTAATACTGATATACTGTGCTCTGTTATACAGCTCTATAGACTGTAGCTTGGAGCGGGGTCTAATACTGATATACTGTGCTCTGTTATACAGCTCTATAGACTGTAGCTTGGAGCGGGGTCTAATACTGATATACTGTGCCCTGTTATACAGCTCTATAGACTGTAGCTTGGAGCGGGGTCTAATACTGATATACTGTGCTCTGTTATACAGCTCTATAGACTGTAGCTTGGAGCGGGGTCTAATACTGATATACTGTGCCCTGTTATACAGCTCTATAGACTGTAGCTTGGAGCGGGGTCTAATACTGATATACTGTGCTCTGTTATACAGCTCTATAGACTGTAGCTTGGAGCGGGGTCTAATACTGATATACTGTGCTCTGTTATACAGCTCTATAGACTGTAGCTTGGAGCGGGGTCTAATACTGATATACTGTGCCCTGTTATACAGCTCTATAGACTGTAGCTTGGAGCGAGGCCTAATACTGATATACTGTGCTCTGTTATACAGCTCTATAGACTGTAGCTTGGAGCGGGGTCTAATACTGATATACTGTGCTCTGTTATACAGCTCTATAGACTATAGCTTGGAGCGCGGCCTAATACTGATATACTGTGCCCTGTTATACAGCTCTATAGACTGTAGCTTGGAGCGGGGTCTAATACTGATATACTGTGCTCTGTTATACAGCTCTATAGACTGTAGCTTGGAGCGGGGCCTAATACTGATATACTGTGCCCTGTTATACAGCTCTATAGACTGTAGCTTGGAGCGGGGTCTAATACTGATATACTGTGCTCTGTTATACAGCTCTATAGACTGTAGCTTGGAGCGGGGCCTAATACTGATATACTGTGCCCCTGTTATACAGCTCTATAGACTGTAGCTTGGAGCGAGGTCTAATACTGATATACTGTGCTCTGTTATACAGCTCTATAGACTGTAGCTTGGAGCGGGGTCTAATACTGATATACTGTGCCCTGTTATACAGCTCTATAGACTGTAGCTTGGAGCGGGGTCTAATACTGATATACTGTGCCCTGTTATACAGCTCTATAGACTGTAGCGCGGAGCGAGGCCTAATACTGATATACTGTGCCCTGTTATACAGCTCTATAGACTGTAGCTTGGAGCGGGGTCTAATACTGATATACTGTGCTCTGTTATACAGCTCTATAGACTGTAGCGCGGAGCGGGGTCTAATACTGATATACTGTGCCCTGTTATACAGCTCTATAGACTATAGCTTGGAGCGGGGTCTAATACTGATATACTGTGCTCTGTTATACAGCTCTATAGACTGTAGCTTGGAGCTGGGTCTAATACTGATATACTGTGCTCTGTTATACAGCTCTATAGACTGTAGCTTGGAGCGGGGCCTAATACTGATATACTGTGCCCCTGTTATACAGCTCTATAGACTGTAGCTTGGAGCGAGGTCTAATACTGATATACTGTGCCCTGTTATACAGCTCTATATCCTGTACCTTGGAGCGGGGTCTAATACTGATATACTGTGCCCTGTTATACAGCTCTAGAGACTGTAGCTTGGAGCGGGGTCTAATACTGATATACTGTGCTCTGTTATACAGCTCTATAGACTGTAGCTTGGAGCGGGGCCTAATACTGATATACTGTGCCCCTGTTATACAGCTCTATAGACTGTAGCTTGGAGCGAGGTCTAATACTGATATACTGTGCCCTGTTATACAGCTCTATATCCTGTACCTTGGAGCGGGGTCTAATACTGATATACTGTGCCCTGTTATACAGCTTTATAGACTGTAGCTCGGAGCGGGGTCTAATACTGATATACTGTGCCCCTGTTATACAGCTCTATAGACTGTAGCTCGGAGCGGGTTCTAATACTGATATACTGTGCCCTGTTATACTGCTCTATAGACTGTAGCTTGGAGCCGGGTCTAATACTGATATACTGTGCCCTGTTATACAGCTTTATAGACTGTAGCTCGGAGCGGGGTCTAATACTGATATACTGTGCTCTGTTATACAGCTCTATAGACTGTAGCTCGGAGCGGGGTCTAATACTGATATACTGTGCCCTGATATACAGCTCTATAGACTGTAGCTTGGAGCGGGGTCTAATACTGATATACTGTGCTCTGTTATACAGCTCTATAGACTGTAGCTCGGAGCGGGGTCTAATACTGATATACTGTGCCCTGTTATACAGCTTTATAGACTGTAGCTTGGAGCGGGGTCTAATACTGATATACTGTGCCCTGATATACAGCTCTATAGACTGTAGCTCGGAGTGGGGTCTAATACTGATATACTGTGCTCTGTTATACAGCTCTATAGACTGTAGCTCGGAGCGGGGTCTAATACTGATATACTGTGCCCTGTTATACAGCTCTATAGACTGTAGCTTGGAGCGGGGCCTAATACTGATATACTGTGCCCTGTTATACAGCTCTATAGACTGTAGCTTGGAGCGGGGTCTAATACTGATATACTGTGCTCTGTTATACAGCTCTATAGACTGTAGCTTGGAGCGGGGCCTAATACTGATATACTGTGCTCTGTTATACAGCTCTATAGACTGTAGCTCGGAGCGGGGTCTAATACTTATATACTGTGCTCTGTTATACAGCTCTATAGACTGTAGCTTGGAGCGGGGCCTAATACTGATATACTGTGCTCTGTTATACAGCTCTATAGACTGTAACTTGGAGCGCGGCCTAATACTGATATACTGTGCTCTGTTATACAGCTCTATAGACTGTAGCTCGGAGCGGGGTCTAATACTGATATACTGTGCCCTGATATACAGCTCTATAGACTGTAGCTCGGAGTGGGGTCTAATACTGATATACTGTGCTCTGTTATACAGCTCTATAGACTGTAGCTCGGAGCGGGGTCTAATACTGATATACTGTGCCCTGTTATACAGCTTTATAGACTGTAGCTTGGAGCGGGGTCTAATACTGATATACTGTGCCCTGATATACAGCTCTATAGACTGTAGCTCGGAGTGGGGTCTAATACTGATATACTGTGCTCTGTTATACAGCTCTATAGACTGTAGCTCGGAGCGGGGTCTAATACTGATATACTGTGCCCTGTTATACAGCTCTATAGACTGTAGCTTGGAGCGGGGCCTAATACTGATATACTGTGCCCTGTTATACAGCTCTATAGACTGTAGCTTGGAGCGGGGTCTAATACTGATATACTGTGCTCTGTTATACAGCTCTATAGACTGTAGCTTGGAGCGGGGCCTAATACTGATATACTGTGCTCTGTTATACAGCTCTATAGACTGTAGCTCGGAGCGGGGTCTAATACTTATATACTGTGCTCTGTTATACAGCTCTATAGACTGTAGCTTGGAGCGGGGCCTAATACTGATATACTGTGCTCTGTTATACAGCTCTATAGACTGTAACTTGGAGCGCGGCCTAATACTGATATACTGTGCTCTGTTATACAGCTCTATAGACTGTAGCTTGGAGCGCGGCCTAATACTGATATACTGTGCTCTGTTATACAGCTCTATAGACTGTAGCTTGGAGCGCGGCCTAATACTGATATACTGTGCTCTGTTATACAGCTCTATAGACTGTAGCTCGGAGCGGGGTCTAATACTGATATACTGTGCCCTGTTATACAGCTCTATAGACTGTAGCTTGGAGCGGGGTCTAATACTGATATACTGTGCTCTGTTATACAGCTCTATAGACTGTAGCTTGGAGCGCGGCCTAATACTGATATACTGTGCCCTGTTATACAGCTCTATAGACTGTAGCTTGGAGCGGGGTCTAATACTGATATACTGTGCTCTGTTATACAGCTCTATAGACTGTAGCTCGGAGCGGGGTCTAATACTGATATACTGTGCCCTGTTATACTGCTCTATAGACTGTAGCTTGGAGCGCGGCCTAATACTGATATACTGTGCCCTGTTATACAGCTCTATAGACTGTAGCTTGGAGCGGGGTTTAATACTGATATACTGTGCCCTGTTATACAGCTCTATAGACTGTAGCTTGGAGCGGGGTTTAATACTGATATACTGTGCCCTGTTATACAGCTCTATAGACTGTAGCTTGGAGCGGGGTCTAATACTGATATACTGTGCTCTGTTATACAGCTCTATAGACTGTAGCTTGGAGCGCGGCCTAATACTGATATACTGTGCCCTGTTATACAGCTCTATAGACTGTAGCTTGGAGCGGGGTTTAATACTGATATACTGTGCCCTGTTATACAGCTCTATAGACTGTAGCTTGGAGCGGGGTTTAATACTGATATACTGTGCCCTGTTATACAGCTCTATAGACTGTAGCTTGGAGCGGGGTCTAATACTGATATACTGTGCTCTGTTATACAGCTCTATAGACTGTAGCTTGGAGCGGGGCCTAATACTGATATACTGTGCCCTGTTATACAGCTCTATAGACTGTAGCTTGGAGCGGGGTCTAATACTGATATACTGTGTCCTGTTATACAGCTCTATAGACTGTAGCTTGGAGCGGGGTCTAATACTGATATACTGTGCCCTGTTATACAGCTCTATAGACTGTAGCTTGGAGCGGGGTCTAATACTGATATACTGTGTCCTGTTATACAGCTCTATAGACTGTAGCTCGGAGCGGGGTCTAATACTGATATACTGTGCTCTGTTATACAGCTCTATAGACTGTAGCTTGGAGCGGGGTCTAATACTGATATACTGTGCCCTGTTATACAGCTCTATAGACTGTAGCTTGGAGCGGGGCCTAATACTGATATACTGTGCTCTGTTATACAGCTCTATAGACTGTAGCTCGGAGCGAGGCCTAATACTGATATACTGTGACCTGTTATACAGCTCTATAGACTATAGCTTGGAGCGGGGTCTAATACTGATATACTGTGCCCTGTTATACAGCTCTATAGACTGTAGCTCGGAACGGGGTCTAATACTGATATACTGTGCCCTGTTATACAGCTTTATAGACTGTAGCTCGGAGCGGGGTCTAATACTGATTTACTGTGCTCTGTTATACAGCTCTATAGACTGTAGCTCGGAGCGGGGTCTAATACTGATATACTGTGCCCTGTTATACAGCTCTATAGACTGTAGCTTGGAGCGGGGTCTAATACTGATATACTGTGTTCTGTTATACAGCTCTATAGACTGTAGCTTGGAGCGGGGTCTAATACTGATATACTGTGCTCTGTTATACAGCTCTATAGACTGTAGCTTGGAGCGAGGTCTAATACTGATATACTGTGCTCTGTTATACATCTCTATAGACTGTAGCTTGGAGCGGGGTCTAATACTGATATACTGTGCTCTGTTATACAGCTCTATAGACTGTAGCTTGGAGCGGGGTCTAATACTGATATACTGTGCTCTGTTATACAGCTCTATAGACTGTAGCTTGGAGCGAGGTCTAATACTGATATACTGTGCTCTGTTATACAGCTCTATAGACTGTAGCTCGGAGCGGGGTCTAATACTGATATACTGTGCTCTGTTATACAGCTCTATAGACTGTAGCTTGGAGCGGGGTCTAATACTGATATACTGTGCTCTGTTATACAGCTCTATAGACTGTAGCTTGGAGCGGGGTCTAATACTGATATACTGTGCTCTGTTATACATCTCTATAGACTGTAGCTCGGAGCGGGGTCTAATACTGATATACTGTGCTCTGTTATACAGCTCTATAGACTGTAGCTCGGAGCGGGGTCTAATACTGATTTACTGTGCTCTGTTATACAGCTCTATAGACTGTAGCTCGGAGCGGGGTCTAATACTGATATACTGTGCCCTGTTATACAGCTCTATAGACTGTAGCTCGGAGCGGGGTCTAATACTGATATACTGTGCCCTGTTATACAGCTCTATAGACTGTAGCTCGGAGCGGGGTCTAATACTGATATACTGTGCCCTGTTATACAGCTCTATAGACTATAGCTTGGAGCGGGGTCTAATACTGATATACTGTGCCCTGTTATACAGCTCTATAGACTGTAGCTCGGAGCGGGGTCTAATACTGATATACTGTGCCCTGTTATACAGCTTTATAGACTGTAGCTCGGAGCGGGGTCTAATACTGATTTACTGTGCTCTGTTATACAGCTCTATAGACTGTAGCTCGGAGCGGGGTCTAATACTGATATACTGTGCCCTGTTATACAGCTCTATAGACTGTAGCTTGGAGCGGGGTCTAATACTGATATACTGTGCTCTGTTATACAGCTCTATAGACTGTAGCTTGGAGCGAGGTCTAATACTGATATACTGTGCTCTGTTATACAGCTCTATAGACTGTAGCTTGGAGCGGGGTCTAATACTGATATACTGTGCCCTGTTATACAGCTCTATAGACTGTAGCTTGGAGCGGGGTCTAATACTGATTTACTGTGCTCTGTTATACAGCTCTATAGACTGTAGCTTGGAGCGGGGTCTAATACTGATATACTGTGCTCTGTTATACAGCTCTATA
Organism: Phyllobates terribilis; assembly: GCF_046119375.1. Classification (NCBI taxonomy): domain Eukaryota; kingdom Metazoa; phylum Chordata; class Amphibia; order Anura; family Dendrobatidae; genus Phyllobates; species Phyllobates terribilis. Next base: position 207,720,038 of record NW_027362770.1, on the reverse strand, counting down.
GACTGTAGCTTGGAGCGAGGTCTAATACTGATATACTGTGCTCTGTTATACAGCTCTATAGACTGTAGCTCGGAGCGGGGTCTAATACTGATATACTGTGCTCTGTTATACAGCTCTATAGACTGTAGCTTGGAGCGGGGTCTAATACTGATATACTGTGCTCTGTTATACAGCTCTATAGACTGTAGCTTGGAGCGGGGTCTAATACTGATATACTGTGCTCTGTTATACATCTCTATAGACTGTAGCTCGGAGCGGGGTCTAATACTGATATACTGTGCTCTGTTATACAGCTCTATAGACTGTAGCTCGGAGCGGGGTCTAATACTGATTTACTGTGCTCTGTTATACAGCTCTATAGACTGTAGCTCGGAGCGGGGTCTAATACTGATATACTGTGCCCTGTTATACAGCTCTATAGACTGTAGCTCGGAGCGGGGTCTAATACTGATATACTGTGCCCTGTTATACAGCTCTATAGACTGTAGCTCGGAGCGGGGTCTAATACTGATATACTGTGCCCTGTTATACAGCTCTATAGACTATAGCTTGGAGCGGGGTCTAATACTGATATACTGTGCCCTGTTATACAGCTCTATAGACTGTAGCTCGGAGCGGGGTCTAATACTGATATACTGTGCCCTGTTATACAGCTTTATAGACTGTAGCTCGGAGCGGGGTCTAATACTGATTTACTGTGCTCTGTTATACAGCTCTATAGACTGTAGCTCGGAGCGGGGTCTAATACTGATATACTGTGCCCTGTTATACAGCTCTATAGACTGTAGCTTGGAGCGGGGTCTAATACTGATATACTGTGCTCTGTTATACAGCTCTATAGACTGTAGCTTGGAGCGAGGTCTAATACTGATATACTGTGCTCTGTTATACAGCTCTATAGACTGTAGCTTGGAGCGGGGTCTAATACTGATATACTGTGCCCTGTTATACAGCTCTATAGACTGTAGCTTGGAGCGGGGTCTAATACTGATTTACTGTGCTCTGTTATACAGCTCTATAGACTGTAGCTTGGAGCGGGGTCTAATACTGATATACTGTGCTCTGTTATACAGCTCTATAGACTGTAGCTTGGAGCGGGGTCTAATACTGATATACTGTGCCCTGTTATACAGCTCTATAGACTGTAGCTTGGAGCGAGGCCTAATACTGATATACTGTGCTCTGTTATACAGCTCTATAGACTGTAGCTTGGAGCGGGGTCTAATACTGATATACTGTGCTCTGTTATACAGCTCTATAGACTATAGCTTGGAGCGCGGCCTAATACTGATATACTGTGCCCTGTTATACAGCTCTATAGACTGTAGCTTGGAGCGGGGTCTAATACTGATATACTGTGCTCTGTTATACAGCTCTATAGACTGTAGCTTGGAGCGGGGCCTAATACTGATATACTGTGCCCTGTTATACAGCTCTATAGACTGTAGCTTGGAGCGGGGTCTAATACTGATATACTGTGCTCTGTTATACAGCTCTATAGACTGTAGCTTGGAGCGGGGCCTAATACTGATATACTGTGCTCTGTTATACAGCTCTATAGACTGTAGCTTGGAGCGGGGTCTAATACTGATATACTGTGCCCTGTTATACAGCTCTATAGACTGTAGCTTGGAGCGGGGTCTAATACTGATATACTGTGCCCTGTTATACAGCTCTATAGACTGTAGCTTGGAGCGGGGTCTAATACTGATATACTGTGCCCTGTTATACAGCTCTATAGACTGTAGCGCGGAGCGAGGCCTAATACTGATATACTGTGCCCTGTTATACAGCTCTATAGACTGTAGCTTGGAGCGGGGTCTAATACTGATATACTGTGCTCTGTTATACAGCTCTATAGACTGTAGCGCGGAGCGGGGTCTAATACTGATATACTGTGCGCTGTTATACAGCTCTATAGACTATAGCTTGGAGCGGGGTCTAATACTGATATACTGTGCTCTGTTATACAGCTCTATAGACTGTAGCTTGGAGCTGGGTCTAATACTGATATACTGTGCTCTGTTATACAGCTCTATAAACTGTAGCTTGGAGCGGGGCCTAATACTGATATACTGTGCCCCTGTTATACAGCTCTATAGACTGTAGCTTGGAGCGAGGTCTAATACTGATATACTGTGCCCTGTTATACAGCTCTATATCCTGTACCTTGGAGCGGGGTCTAATACTGATATACTGTGCCCTGTTATACAGCTCTATAGACTGTAGCTTGGAGCGGGGTCTAATACTGATATACTGTGCTCTGTTATACAGCTCTATAGACTGTAGCTTGGAGCGGGGCCTAATACTGATATACTGTGCCCCTGTTATACAGCTCTATAGACTGTAGCTTGGAGCGAGGTCTAATACTGATATACTGTGCCCTGTTATACAGCTCTATATCCTGTACCTTGGAGCGGGGTCTAATACTGATATACTGTGCCCTGTTATACAGCTCTATAGACTGTAGCTTGGAGCGGGGCCTAATACTGATATACTGTGCTCTGTTATACAGCTCTATAGACTGTAGCTTGGAGCGGGGCCTAATACTGATACACTGTGCCCTGTTATACAGCTCTATAGACTGTAGCTTGGAGCGGGGCCTAATACTGATATACTGTGCCCTGTTATACAGCTCTATAGACTGTAGCTTGGAGTGGGGTCTAATACTGATATACTGTGTCCTGTTATACAGCTCTATAGACTGTAGCTTGGAGTGGGGTCTAATACTGATATACTGTGCCCCTGTTATACAGCTCTATAGACTGTAGCTTGGAGCGGGGTCTAATACTGATATACTCTGCCCTGTTATACAGCTGTATAGACTGTAGCTTGGAGTGGGGTCTAATACTGATATACTGTGCTCTGTTATACAGCTGTATAGACTGTAGCTTGGAGCGGATCCTAATACTGATATACTGTGCTCTGTTATACAGCTCTATAGACTGTAGCTTGGAGCGGGGTCTAATACTGATATACTGTGCCCTGTTATTCAGCTCTATAGACTGTAGCTTGGAGCGGGGCCTAATACTGATATACTGTGCTCTGTTATACAGCTCTATAGACTGTAGCTTGGAGCGGATCCTAATACTGATATACTGTGCTCTGTTATACAGCTCTATAGACTGTAGCTTGGAGCGGGGCCTAATACTGATATACTGTGCTCTGTTATACAGCTCTATAGACTGTAGCTTGGAGCGGATCCTAATACTGATATACTGTGCTCTGTTATACAGCTCTATAGACTGTAGCTTGGAGCGGGGCCTAATACTGATATACTGTGCCCTGTTATTCAGCTCTATAGACTGTAGCTTGGAGCGGATCCTAATACTGATATACTGTGCTCTGTTATACAGCTCTATAGACTGTAGCTTGGAGCGGGGCCTAATACTGATATACTGTGCTCTGTTATACAGCTGTATAGACTGTAGCTTGGAGCGGGGTCTAATACTGATATACTGTGCCCTGTTATACAGCTCTATAGACTGTACCTTGGAGCGGGGTCTTGATGCGCCCCTGGACCTGTGCCAATTAGCGTTGCGCACGCGGGGGCCTACCCGGAGCCGGATCTGATAGGGGTAGTAGTTTCGTGGCGGTGACCCGGTCCGTGCCCAGGGAGTCAAACTAAGTGGCAGTGCTTGTCAGAAGATGTTATATTGCTCTGTTATACAGCTCTATAGACTGTAGCTTGGAGTGGGGTCTAATACTGATATACTGTGTCCTGTTATACAGCTCTATAGACTGTAGCTTGGAGTGGGGTCTAATACTGATATACTGTGCCCCTGTTATACAGCTCTATAGACTGTAGCTTGGAGCGGGGTCTAATACTGATATACTCTGCCCTGTTATACAGCTGTATAGACTGTAGCTTGGAGTGGGGTCTAATACTGATATACTGTGCTCTGTTATACAGCTGTATAGACTGTAGCTCGGAGCGGGGCCTAATACTGATATACTGTGCCCTGTTATTCAGCTCTATAGACTGTAGCTTGGAGCGGGGTCTAATACTGATATACTGTGCCCTGTTATACAGCTCTATAGACTGTAGCTTGGAGCGGGGCCTAATACTGATATACTGTGCTCTGTTATACAGCTCTATAGACTGTAGCTTGGAGCGGATCCTAATACTGATATACTGTGCTCTGTTATACAGCTCTATAGACTGTAGCTTGGAGCGGGGCCTAATACTGATATACTGTGCTCTGTTATACAGCTCTATAGACTGTAGCTTGGAGCGGATCCTAATACTGATATACTGTGCTCTGTTATACAGCTCTATAGACTGTAGCTTGGAGCGGGGCCTAATACTGATATACTGTGCTCTGTTATACAGCTCTATAGGCTGTAGCTTGGAGCGGGGCCTAATACTGATATACTGTGCCCTGTTATTCAGCTCTATAGACTGTAGCTTGGAGCGGATCCTAATACTGATATACTGTGCTCTGTTATACAGCTCTATAGACTGTAGCTTGGAGCGGGGCCTAATACTGATATACTGTGCTCTGTTATACAGCTCTATAGACTGTAGCTTGGAGCGGGGCCTAATACTGATATACTGTGCTCTGTTATACAGCTCTATAGACTGTAGCTTGGAGCGGGGTCTAATACTGATATACTGTGCCCTGTTATATAGCTCTATAGACTGTAGCTTGGAGCGGGGCCTAATACTGATATACTGTGCCCTGTTATACAGCTCTATATCCTGTACCTTGGAGCGGGGTCTAATACTGATATACTGTGTCCTGTTATACAGTTCTATAGACTGTAGCTTGGAGCGGGGTCTAATACTGATATACTGTGCCCTGTTATACAGCTCTATAGACTGTAGCTTGGAGCGGAGTCTAATACTGATATACTGTGCTCTGTTATACAGCTCTATAGACTGTAGCTTGGAGCGGGGTTTAATACTGATATACTGTGCTCTGTTATACAGCTCTATAGACTGTAGCTCGGAGCGGGGCCTAATACTGATATACTGTGCCCTGTTATACAGCTCTATAGACTGTAGCTTGGAGCGGAGTCTAATACTGATATACTGTGCTCTGTTATACAGCTCTATAGACTGTAGCTCGGAGCGGGGCCTAATACTGATATACTGTGCCCTGTTATATAGCTCTATAGACTGTAGCTTGGAGCGGGGCCTAATACTGATATACTGTGCCCTGTTATACAGCTCTATATCCTGTACCTTGGAGCGGGGTCTAATACTGATATACTGTGCCCTGTTATACAGCTCTATAGACTGTAGCTTGGAGCGGGGCCTAATACTGATATACTGTGCTCTGTTATACAGCTCTATAGACTGTAGCTCGGAGCGAGGCCTAATACTTATATACTGTGCCCTGTTATACAGCTCTATAGACTGTAGCTTGGAGCGGGGCCTAATACTGATATACTGTGCCCTGTTATACAGCTCTATAGACTGTAGCTCGGAGAGGGGTCTAATACTAATATACTGTGCTCTGTTATACAGCTCTATAGACTTTTGCTTAGAGCAGGGTCTAATACTGATATACTGTGCCCCTGTTATACAGCTCTATAGACTGTAGCTTGGAGCGGGGCCTAATACTGATATACTGTGCCCTGTTATACAGCTGTATAGACTGTAGCTTGGAGTGGGGTCTAATACTGATATACTGTGCTCTGTTATACAGCTGTATAGACTGTAGCTTGGAGCGGGGTCTAATACTGATATACTGTGCCCTGTTATACAGCTCTATAGACTGTAGCTTGGAGCGGGGTCTAATACTGATATACTGTGCTCTGTTATACAGCTCTATAGACTGTAGCTCGGAGCGGGGTCTAATACTGATATACCGTGTCCTGTTATACAGTTCTATAGACTGTACCTTGGAGCGGGGTCTTGATGCGCCCCTGGACCTGTGCCAATTAGCGTTGCGCACGCGGGGGCCTACCCGGAGCCGGATCTGATAGGGGTAGTAGTTTCGTGGCGGTGACCCGGTCCGTGCCCAGGGAGTCAAACTAAGTGGCAGTGCTTGTCAGAAGATGTTATATTGCTCGACTACGCCACCCGTTGAATGCGGTTATGAGACCGCCGCTGCAGGGCAGACCGCTGAGGCCGGTGGTACTGTTGTGCAGCGTGGATGGTATAACCCCCAACGGGAGGGGTATGGCCTCAGGGCAGCGGACGTGGATGATGAAACACTCAGAGACGGTGCGGTGTCGTTCAGGGTCTTTACTGGTGGCAAAGGTAGACCCTCCCGGAGTACTGGCTAGCGATCGGGGCCTGGTCAGTCCGTGAGCAGATGGAATCTCCCCTGGCCAGGCGGAGTTGTAGGCCTCCCCAACTAATCGTACTCTTTTGGCTACCTTGCTAGAGGCGGGTAAAAGTAGCCCACGTCCCTGAGTGTACCGTGTGGTGCTCACCCGTATGGCCGGTGACTCGGGGCCTTCTGGTAGCTTCTGCTCCACGACGGCGGTGCTGGTCCCTTGCGTGTGACCGTGCCTTCGGGTTTCTTGGCCAGAGGACCTGAATCCCCTGCCGGTCGGTTTCTGCTGCTGGGTAAGGATTCGTCCCCACAGCCTCGGACTCCGGGTCCGGTCAGAACTCTTCAATCAGGGCGAGCTCTACAGCTTCCAGCCCCTGATCTCTTTTAGCACAGCTCCCACAGAGCTCCTGATCTTTCTTTCCCTAAAGCTGCTCCACTACAGACCAGACTGTGTCTCTGTCTGTGTTCTCTCACTCTACTCTACTCCACTCACTAACCCTGCCTCAGCCCCAGCTTTATATAGGGGAAGTTCTTCCCCTCCCAGGACTGGGCAGGAGGTGTGGTATGCTTAGGATTCCTGACCAGGAGACCTCCCACCTGCTCACAGACGTAATATGGCTATTACTGTGGAAACCAGACCCCTGGGGTGCCACATTCCCCCCTAGTGAAATTTAGTACTCCGGGACTAAACATATTTTTGTAAACAAAACAAGTTATAAACAGAAACAGCATAACAAAGAAAAACACATTATGATGGTCACGGCGTGTCCGCAACCGGGTTCATTTTTTTGAAGAAAACAAGGGTGTCCATTTCACCAAGGAACAGGGAGCCGTAACCAGGTAGGGGTCTGTCCTACCCCGAGTCTTTAACAGTCTTAGTCCTTTCCTGGGTTACGCTCCAAACATATATACAAAGGATGCCGGATAATCCATTAAAGACACCTATGAAATAACTAGAGATACATAATTATTTACAAGCAACAATAAACAAGTAAATACAAATAAAACAGTTTGAACACTTTAGATCCTCCAACGTACGGGCAACTGGCCTTTAGTGGCTCTAGTGGACCTACGGAGCTTACTGACTGGTCCTGAGCTACAAGATGTAGGAGCTGTCAAAGGTAAACTGGGCAGCTGTCTACGGGCTCTTTGGCTCACTAGGGGTACGGCAGGCTCACTATAAGCAGAGGATCGCTTCTCCTGGTCTGCTTTTGTGGGGTCTTCTGCCTCCTGGACCGGCTGCTCTTCCAGCTCTACCTGTTTTTCCGTAGGCACTTGGGATGCTGGCTGGAAGAAGGTGAGGACGGGTACCACAACGGCGCCATTTACTTGAGTCCAAGACCGAGGGAAGTCTCCGAGTACAGTACTAACCATCTCCTCCCTTTCCTCTGCGGGTTGAGGGTTTTCTTGATCTTCTTCAGGGTTTCGTAGCTGCTCGGGACACTTTTTCAGGTGATCTCGGGAGACAATGGCTGTGGTTTCTCCTCCGTCCTTACTGATTGTGCAGACTTTTGGGTTCTCATGGCTTGAGGGCAGTACGGTGTACGGGTCCTTCTCCCACTGGTCGTCCAACTTGTGGAGCCGTCTCTTCCTCTTCAAGACCTGCTCTCCAGGTACCAGGGGAACAGCGGGAGCATACTGGTTGTAAGTGTTCTCCTGTCTTTCTCTAGCTTGACAGAGACTTCGCTCAACGCTCTCCTGTACTTTCCGGTACTGCTGCTGCCTCTCTGTGTCCCAGTCTGCTTCTGGTGAAGTGTCCTCGGGTGTCAGGACTCCCATATCCAGATCAACAGGCAGCTTACCAGGTCTTGCTCTCATCAGGTAAGCCGGGGTACAGTTGGTAGAACCTACCGGGATGTGGTTGTATAGGTCCACCAGATCAGGCAGTTTCTCAGGCCACAGACTGCGTTCTTCCAGGGGCAATGTTTTCAGAAGGTCTATCACCACCTGGTTCATTTTCTCACAGAGTCCATTGGTTTGCGGATGATAGGGTGTTGTTCTTATCTTCCGGCAGCCATACAGAGTGCAGAACTCCTGGAAGACTTCCGCTTCAAAGGCAGGTCCTTGGTCCGTCAGCACCTGTTCTGGGTATCCGTGTGGACGGCAGAAGTGCTGCTGGAAGGCTCTAGCTGCTGTTTGAGCCGTTAAGTCCTTGACCGGGACCACCACCAGGAACCGGGAGTAATGATCTACGATTGTGAGGGCGTAGACATACCCAGATCTGCTTGGAGCCAGTTTCACATGGTCCAGGGCTACCAGTTCCAGTGGCTGTCGGGTGATGATGGGCTGCAAGGGAGTCTTCTGGCTGGCACGGTCCTTCCTTCTTAGGTGGCACGGTCCACAGTCTCTGCACCACCTCTCGATGGTTCCTCTCATGCCTACCCAGTGGAACCGCCCGCGCAGCAGGAACTCCAGCTTCTTCCATCCGAAGTGCCCAGCTCCATCGTGGTATGCCTCCAGTACCATAGCCGCGTCTCTTCTTGGCACCACTACTTGCCAGATCAGTTCATGCGTCCGGGAGTTAACCATTCTGCGGCACAACTTCCCCTTGTAAAGGAACAGTCGACTCTTCTCAGCCCACAGTTGCTTGGTCTCCTCCGGAGCGTCTGGGTCTAGGCGGGCATCTGGCTGAGTCAGCATCTCCTTCACCAGTCGGACGGCGGTGTCACTGTCTTGCGTTTCCGCCCAGTTGTAATGAGGTAAGGGGTTGAACGTAGCAGATTGCTTACCCCTTACACGGTGGGAATACTGGATAGTCCCATGACGGTGGAACGCGGGGAGTTCAACTTCTTCCAATTCCTCTGGATCTTCCCCTACGTCCGGTAGGTTTGGCATTCTGGACAGGGCATCCGCGTTGGTATTGGAGCGTCCTGCCCGGTATTTGATCGTGAACTCATAGTTGGACAGGCGGGCCATCCATCTCTGCTCCAGGGCACCGAGTCTTGCCGTATCCAGGTGTGTCAACGGGTTGTTATCCGTGTACACGATGAACCGGGAAGAGGCGAGGTAGTGCTTAAAGCGTTCGGTGACTGCCCACACCACTGCCAGGAATTCTAGCTTGAATGAGCTGTAATTCTCAGGGTTTCTTTCGGTGGGTCGCAGTTTTCGGCTGGCGTAAGCAATTACCCGTTCCTTCCCCTGCTGGATCTGGGACAGTACGGCTCCTAGCCCGATGTTACTTGCGTCGGTGTAGAGGATAAAGGGCTGGCTGTAATCAGGGTACGCCAGGATTTCATCCCCCGTGAGGGCCATCTTCAGCTGGCGGAAGGACTCTTCTTCCAACTTCTCCCATCTGAAGAGCGGCTTCTGGTTCTTGGCCTTCCTGGACTGGCCTATCAGGAGGTCCTGCATAGGAGCTGCCTTTTTGGTGAAACCGGGAATGAACCTTCGGTAGTAGCCTACCAACCCGAGGAACTGCCGCACTTCCTTTACGCTGGAGGGTCTTGGCCATTCCTTAATCGCGGTGATCTTATCAGGGTCGGGAGCCACTACGTCAGCACTCACCACGTGTCCCAGGTACTGCACCCTTGGTTTCAGGAGGTGACACTTGGAGGGTTTCACCTTTAGGCCGTAGTTTGCCAGGGCTTCGAACACTTCTGCCAGGTGTTTCAGGTGGTCCTCGTAGGTCTTGGAGTAGACGATGACATCGTCCAGGTATAACAGGACCGTCTCGAAGTTTCGGTGTCCCAGACAGCATTCCATCAACCTTTGGAAGGTTCCTGGTGCGTTGCAGAGTCCGAACGGCATGCAGGTAAACTCGCTAAGTCCCATCGGGGTGGTGAATGCGGTCTTCTCCCGGTCCGCCTCTGCTACAGGAACCTGCCAGTACCCGCTAGTGAGATCCAAAGTAGAGAAGAAGTTAGCAGATTTTAAAGCGGCCAAAGACTCCTCTATCCTTGGTAAGGGGTACGCATCTTTGTGTGTGATACGGTTGATTTTCCGGTAATCTACACACATTCTCATGGTGTTGTCTTTTTTTTTAACCAAGACCAGTGGAGCTGCCCAGGGGCTACAGCTATCCCTGATTACCCCAGCCTCCTTCATGTCTCTAAGCATTCCCTTGGCGTGTTGGTAGTGTGCAGGGGGTACGGGTCGGTATCTCTCCTTTATGGGAGGATGGTCTCCCGTGGGGATATGATGTTCTACCCCCTTTACTCGCCCGAAGTCTAACGGGTGTTTACTAAACACTCTCTCGTACTCTTGAACCACCCGATAGACTCCCTGTTTCTGGTGTGAGGGAGTGGAGTCAGTACCCAAATGTAGTTGCTGACATCAGTCCTCTATTGTTTTCTTAGAGCCGTTACCTTCCTCTGGATGAGATGGAGGCAAGGGTTCCACGGACTGTACAGAATTTTGATTGATGGTATACAATTTGGCTAGCGAAGCATACCGGGGCAGGTACACTTCCCTTTTCCCGATGTTTATTATGCGAACGGGCACCCTCCCATGGCGTACATCAACCACCCCCCGTGCTGTCAAAATGGTGGGCCTACTGTCTGAGTAGACGGGTTCTACCATTGCTTGGTAGTCTCTACCTCTTAGACCAATAGCTGCCCGGCACCAAATCATCATTTCACTTTTTGGGGGCATGGCAATAGGGAAAGGGTCACACATTCTCACGCTTCCAATCTCACCACCGGAGAGTTCCACCTGTTGCCGCCGCATCAGTGCCCGGATCTCTTTTTGGAGCACTCGCTGTTGGCCGGAGCTGGCGTTCTTGGCAACCTGCTGTAAAATGAAAATCACCTCTGCAAGACAATTTTCAATCACATTAGTTCCTAGAGTTATCTTTGGGTGACTCTCGCGCTTGTCAATGTCTACAATGATCAGTCCCTGTCCTGCCAGTTCGACTCTACCGACTTTAATGGTCATCTCTTTGAATCCGATCTGTGGCACGGGTTGACCATTGCTGGCGATGATACTCAAGTCGTCGTCAGGGTAGCGGGTTATATCCGAGTCATTCCAGTACTGCTTAAAGAGCACGTACGGGATGGTGGTGACCTGTGACCCGGTGTCAAGTAGGGCACTCATAGGAATGCCATCCAGTACTACAGGCAAGACTGGACGTCCTCCCACGTATTTGTCACGCCAGTTCGATGGGCCTGGTGATCTTATTCCTAGGGGTTGGCCCTCTACCCCAGGTTGTGCCAGTTTAAAGGACAGTACCTTGCCGTATGTCCGGGTTGATTGCAGCGGCGGCAGATGGGTTGTCCGTCCTCATTGTATCGGTCGCTGGGTCTTCCTCTGGCCGGTGGGGTCCTCCTTGGTCGACGCCACGGGATGTCCTCCGGTCCGGATGCCAGCTGGATCTTCCCTGGAGCAGCAACCTGTAAAGACTGCACAGTTCGGGTTAGCGCAGCTACGCTTTTAGCTAGCTCTTGGACCTGATGGTGCAGGTCTGGAGCCGGGTCATTGTTCAAAGCCTGCGCATCAGCTCCCACAGGCCCTGCCGACAAGGGCGCCGCCTCCTGGTGGTAAGCGGTAGTAGGGCGCCTGTGGGCCACAACGCCACCCGGTGCCGGTTCTCGGAGCACCCGAATGGCTCTGTCCTTGAACTGTGCAAAGTCCAGATGAGGATCCTGTAAGGCCATTGCCCGCAACTGGGTTCGGTGGGCATTGCAATATAGTCCCTCTATAAATTGTTCGGTCAACAGCCTGTCCTCGTTTCCCACGCCGTCAGGGTCGGCCTGCTTAATGGCTCTTAGGGCCTCTTGTAGGTTTAGTGCATAGTCCCTTATATTCTCATGTGCTCGCTGTTTGCACCCGTAGAATCTAAGCTTAATCTCAGCTGAGGTGCGGGTATCAAAGGTGTCCTTCAGCCGGGCTAATATCCCTGCTACAGTCCTCCTCCCAGGTGGCCAGGACTTTACCTCCCTTTGGGCTGCCCCGGTTAGTTGGGCCACCAGGATGCTCACTTTTTGCTCTTCTGTGAGGGGGTACACCTGGAAGAGGCTATCCAGCTTTTCTCTAAAGTCATTCAGGGTATGTGACTCCCCTGAGTACTGGGGTAGCCAGGCTGCCCCCGGGATATAGGGCATCGTGAAAGGCATGACCGCTGCAGCGGTGGCGCTGGCGGTGGCTGTGGCAGTGAAGCTCTCCTCCGTATCCGACATCCTCCTCCCCCCTAGTGGACCATGGCCTACCTTGCGATGATCCTCTTCCGTAGGCCGCGGCTCCGCAGTGGATCGTCAGGGTCGAGGACCTTCCGTCGCGCTCCTGTGACGTCGGCGTCTGCTGGGCTCCTTCCACGACCTTACGCAACGTCCGGACGTGAGGCGGAGCTCCAGTTCTCGCGCGCTTTCGGAGTCCACGCCCCTCTTCTTCCCGCGCGGTGTCTTCAAGATGGCGTCCAACGGCGGGAAAACTCCACGGATGGCGGGAAGAAGGCAGAAGATGGCGTCCAACGGCGGGAAAACTCCACGGATGGCGGGAAGAAGGTAGAAGATGGCGTCGGATGGCGGGAATCTTCACCACAGGTAAGTTTAACAGTCTCTTTTTCAGGCACGCAGTACCCGGTGGTTGCGGGCACGAAATCCTGCCGACTACGCCAAAAGTTGACGCGCCCCTGGACCTGTGCCAAGTAGCGTTGCGCACGCGGGGGCCTACCCGGAGCCGGATCTGATAGGGGTAGTAGTTTCGTGGCGGTGACCCGGTCCGTGCCCAGGGAGTCAAACTAAGTGGCAGTGCTTGTCAGAAGATGTTATATTGCTCGACTACGCCACCCGTTGAATGCGGTTATGAGACCGCCGCTGCAGGGCAGACCGCTGAGGCCGGTGGTACTGTTGTGCAGCGTGGATGGTATAACCCCCAACGGGAGGGGTATGGCCTCAGGGCAGCGGACGTGGATGATGAAACACTCAGAGACGGTGCGGTGTCGTTCAGGGTCTTTACTGGTGGCAAAGGTAGACCCTCCCGGAGTACTGGCTAGCGATCGGGGCCTGGTCAGTCCGTGAGCAGATGGAATCTCCCCTGGCCAGGCGGAGTTGTAGGCCTCCCCAACTAATCGTACTCTTCTGGCTACCTTGCTAGAGGCGGGTAAAAGTAGCCCACGTCCCTGAGTGTACCGTGTGGTGCTCACCGTATGGCCGGTGACTCGGGGCCTTCTGGTAGCTTCCGCTCCACGACGGCGGTGCTGGTCCCTTGCGTGTGACCGTGCCTTCGGGTTTCTTGGCCAGAGGACCTGAAATCCCCTGCCGGTCGGTTTCTGCTGCTGCGTAAGGATTCGTCCCCACAGCCTCGGACTCCGGGTCCGGTCGGAACTCTTCAATCAGGGCGAGCTCTACAGCTTCCAGCCCCTGACTCCTTTTAGCACTGCTCCCACTGAGCTCCTGATCTTTCTTTCCTTGCTTTTGCTACACTCCAGACCAGACTGTGTCTCTGTCTGGGACTCCTCTTCTTCTCCCTAACCCTGCCTCAGCCCTAGTTATATATAGGGGAAGTTCTTCCCCTCCCAGGACTGGGCAGGAGGTGTGGCATGCTTAGGATTCCTGACCAGGAGACCTCCCACCTGCTCACAGACGTAATATGGCTATTACTGTGGAAACCAGACCCCTGGGGTGCCACAGTCTAATACTGATATACTGTGTCCTGTTATACAGTTCTATAGACTGTAGCTTGGAGCGGGGTCTAATACTGATATACTATGCCCTGTTATACAGCTCTATAGACTGTAGCTTGGAGCGGGGTCTAATACTGATATACTGTGCTCTGTTATACAGCTCTATAGACTGTACCTTGGAGCGGGGCCTAATACTGATATACTGTGCCCTGTTATACAGCTCTATAGACTGTAGCTTGGAGCGGGGCCTAATACTGATATACTGTGCTCTGTTATACAGCTCTATAGACTGTAGCTCGGAGCGGGGTCTAATACTGATATACTGTGTCCTGTTATACAGCTCTATAGACTGTAGCTTGGAGCGGGGTCTAATACTGATATACTGTGCTCTGTTATACAGCTCTATAGACTGTAGCTTGGAGCGGGGTCTAATACTGATATATTGTGCCCTGTTATACAGCTCTATAGACTGTAGCTTGGAGCGGGGTCTAATACTGATATACTGTGCCCTGTTATACAGCTCTATAGACTGTAGCTTGGAGCGGGGTCTAATACTGATATACTGTGCCCTGTTATACAGCTCTATAGACTGTAGCTTGGAGCGGGGTCTAATACTGATATACTCTGCCCTGTTATACAGCTCTATAGACTGTAGCTCGGAGCGGGGTCTAATACTGATATACTGTGCTCTGTTATACAGCTCTATAGACTGTAGCTTGGAGCGGGGTCTAATACTGATATATTGTGCCCTGTTATACAGCTCTATAGACTGTAGCTTGGAGCGAGGTCTAATACTGATATACTGTGCCCTGTTATACAGCTCTATAGACTGTAGCTTGGAGCGGGGTCTAATACTGATATATTGTGCCCTGTTATACAGCTCTATAGACTGTAGCTTGGAGCGAGGTCTAATACTGATATACTGTGCTCTGTTATACAGCTCTATAGACTGTAGCTTGGAGCGGGGTCTAATACTGATATACTGTGTCCTGTTATACAGCTCTATAGACTGTAGCTTGGAGCGGGGTCTAATACTGATATACTGTGCTCTGTTATACAGCTCTATAGACTGTAGCTTGGAGCGAGGTCTAATACTGATATACTGTGCTCTGTTATACAGCTCTATAGACTGTAGCTTGGAGCGGGGTCTAATACTGATATACTGTGCTCTGTTATACAGCTCTATAGACTGTAGCTTGGAGCGGGGTCTAATACTGATATACTGTGCTCTGTTATACAGCTCTATAGACTGTAGCTCGGAGCGGGGTCTAATACTGATATACTGTACCCTGTTATACAGCTCTATACACTGTAACTGGGAGCGGGGTCTAATACTGATATACTGTGCCCTGTTATACAGCTCTATAGACTGTAGCTTGGAGCGTGGTCTAATACTAATATACTGTGCCCTGTTATACAGCTCTATAGACTGTAGCTCGGAGCGGGGTCTAATACTGATATACTGTGCTCTGTTATACAGCTCTATAGACTGTAGCTTGGAGCGGGGTCTAATACTGATATACTGTGCTCTGTTATACAGCTCTATAGACTGTAGCTTGGAGCGCGGCCTAATACTGATATACTGTGCTCTGTTATACAGCTCTATAGACTGTAGCTCGGAGCGGGGTCTAATACTGATATACTGTGCTCTGTTATACAGCTCTATAGACTGTAGCTTGGAGCGGGGCCTAATACTGATATACTGTGCTCTGTTATACAGCTCTATAGACTGTAGCTTGGAGCGGGGTCTAATACTGATATACTCTGCTCTGTTATACAGCTGTATAGACTGTAGCTCGGAGCGGTGTCTAATACTGATATACTGTGCCCTGTTATACAGCTCTATAGACTGTAGCTCGGAGCGGTGTCTAATACTGATATACTGTGCCCTGTTATACAGCTCTATAGACTATAGCTTGGAGCGGGGTCTAATACTGATATACTGTGCCCTGTTATACAGCTCTATAGACTGTAGCTCGGAGCGGTGTCTAATACTGATATACTGTGCCCTGTTATACAGCTCTATAGACTATAGCTTGGAGCGGGGTCTAATACTGATATACTGTGCCCTGTTATACAGCTCTATAGACTGTAGCTCGGAGCGGTGTCTAATACTGATATACTGTGCCCTGTTATACAGCTCTATAGACTGTAGCTTGGAGCGGGGTCTAATACTGATATACTGTGCCCTGTTATACAGCTCTATAGACTATAGCTTGGAGCGGGGTCTAATACTGATATACTGTGCTCTGTTATACAGCTCTATAGACTGTAGCTCGGAGCGGGGTCTAATACTGATATACTGTGCCCTGTTATACAGCTCTATAGACTGTAGCTTGGAGCGGGGTCTAATACTGATATACTGTGCTCTGTTATACAGCTCTATAGACTGTAGCTCGGAGCGGGGTCTAATACTGATATACTGTGCTCTGTTATACAGCTCTATAGACTGTAGCTTGGAGCGGGGTCTAATACTGATATACTGTGCTCTGTTATACAGCTCTATAGACTGTAGCTCGGAGCGGGGTCTAATACTGATATACTGTGCTGTGTTATACAGCTCTATAGACTGTAGCTCGGAGCGGGGTCTAATACTGATATACTGTGCTCTGTTATACAGCTCTATAGACTGTAGCTTGGAGCGGGGTCTAATACTGATATACTGTGTCCTGTTATACAGCTCTATAGACTGTAGCTTGGAGCGATGTCTAATACTGATATACTGTGCTCTGTTATACAGCTCTATAGACTGTAGCTTGGAGCGGGGTCTAATACTGATATACTGTGCCCTGTTATACAGCTCTATAGACTGTAGCTTGGAGCGGGGTCTAATACTGATATACTGTGCTCTGTTATACAGCTCTATAGACTGTAGCTCGGAGCGGGGTCTAATACTGATATACTGTGCTGTGTTATACAGCTCTATAGACTGTAGCTTGGAGCGGGGTCTAATACTGATATACTGTGTCCTGTTATACAGCTCTATAGACTGTAGCTTGGAGCGATGTCTAATACTGATATACTGTGCTCTGTTATACAGCTCTATAGACTGTAGCTTGGAGCGGGGTCTAATACTGATATACTGTGTCCTGTTATACAGCTCTATAGACTGTAGCTCAGAGCGGGGTCTAATACTGATATACTGTGCTCTGTTATACAGCTCTATAGACTGTAGCTTGGAGCGGGGTCTAATACTGATATACTGTGCTCTGTTATACAGCTCTATAGACTGTAGCTTGGAGCGCGGCCTAATACTGATATACTGTGCTCTGTTATACAGCTCTATAGACTGTAGCTTGGAGCGCGGCCTAATACTGATATACTGTGCTCTGTTATACAGCTCTATAGACTGTAGCTCGGAGCGGGGTCTAATACTGATATACTGTGCTCTGTTATACAGCTCTACAGACTGTAGCTCGGAGCGGGGTCTAATACTGATATACTGTGCCCTGTTATACAGCTCTATAGACTATAGCTTGGAGCGGGGTCTAATACTGATATACTGTGCTCTGTTATACAGCTCTATAGACTGTAGCTCGGAGCGGGGCCTAATACTGATATACTGTGCCCTGTTATACAGCTCTATAGACTGTAGCTTTTAGCGGGGCCTAATACTGATATACTGTGCCCTGTTATACAGCTCTATAGACTATAGCTTGGAGCGGGGTCTAATACTGATATACTGTGCTCTGTTATACAGCTCTATAGACTGTAGCTCGGAGCGGGGTCTAATACTGATATACTGTGCCCTGTTATACAGCTCTATAGACTATAGCTTGGAGAGGGGTCTAATACTGATATACTGTGCTGTGTTATACAGCTCTATAGACTGTAGCTCGGAGCGGGGTCTAATACTGATATACTGTGCTCTGTTATACAGCTCTATAGACTGTAGCTTGGAGCGATGTCTAATACTGATATACTGTGCTCTGTTATACAGCTCTATAGACTGTAGCTTGGAGCGGGGTCTAATACTGATATACTGTGTCCTGTTATACAGCTCTATAGACTGTAGCTCGGAGCGGGGTCTAATACTGATATACTGTGCTCTGTTATACAGCTCTATAGACTGTAGCTTGGAGCGGGGTCTAATACTGATATACTGTGCTCTGTTATACAGCTCTATAGACTGTAGCTTGGAGCGAGGTCTAATACTGATATACTGTGCTCTGTTATACAGCTCTATAGACTGTAGCTTGGAGCGCGGCCTAATACTGATATACTGTGCTCTGTTATACAGCTCTATAGACTGTAGCTTGGAGCGCGGCCTAATACTGATATACTGTGCTCTGTTATACAGCTCTATAGACTGTAGCTCGGAGCGGGGTCTAATACTGATATACTGTGCTCTGTTATACAGCTCTATAGACTGTAGCTCGGAGCGGGGTCTAATACTGATATACTGTGCCCTGTTATACAGCTCTATATACTGTAGCTCGGAGCGGGGTCTAATACTGATATACTGTGCCCTGTTATACAGCTCTATAGACTGTAGCTTGGAGCGGGGTCTAATACTGATATACTGTGCCCTGTTATACAGCTCTATAGACTATAGCTTGGAGCGGGGTCTAATACTGATATACTGTGCTCTGTTATACAGCTCTATAGACTGTAGCTCGGAGCGGGGTCTAATACTGATATACTGTGCCCTGTTATACAGCTCTATAGACTGTAGCTTTTAGCGGGGCCTAATACTGATATACTGTGCTCTGTTATACAGCTCTATAGACTGTAGCTTGGAGCGGGGTCTAATACTGATATACTGTGCTCTGTTATACAGCTCTATAGACTATAGCTTGGAGCGGGGTCTAATACTGATATACTGTGCTCTGTTATACAGCTCTATAGACTGTAGCTTTTAGCGGGGCCTAATACTGATATACTGTGCCCTGTTATACAGCTCTATAGACTGTAGCTTGGAGCGGGGTCTAATACTGATATACTGTGCTCTGTTATACAGCTCTATAGACTATAGCTCGGAGCGGGGTCTAATACTGATATACTGTGCCCTGTTATACAGCTCTATAGACTGTAGCTTTTAGCGGGGCCTAATACTGATATACTGTGCCCTGTTATACAGCTCTATAGACTATAGCTTGGAGCGGGGTCTAATACTGATATACTGTGCTCTGTTATACAGCTCTATAGACTGTAGCTCGGAGCGGGGTCTAATACTGATATACTGTGCCCTGTTATACAGCTCTATAGACTATAGCTTGGAGCGGGGTCTAATACTGATATACTGTGCTCTGTTATACAGCTCTATAGACTGTAGCTCGGAGCGGGGTCTAATACTGATATACTGTGCTCTGTTATACAGCTTTATAGACTGTAGCTTTTAGCGGGGCCTAATACTGATATACTGTGCCCTGTTATACAGCTCTATAGACTGTAGCTTGGAGCGGGGTCTAATACTGATATACTGTGCCCTGTTATACAGCTCTATAGACTGTAGCTCGGAGCGGGGTCTAATACTGATATACTGTGCTCTGTTATACAGCTCTATAGACTGTAGCTTGGAGCGGGGTCTAATACTGATATACTGTGCTCTGTTATACAGCTCTATAGACTGTAGCTCGGAGCGTGGTCTAATACTGATATACTGTGCTCTGTTATACAGCTCTATAGACTGTAGCTTGGAGCGGGGTCTAATACTGATATACTGTGCTCTGTTATACAGCTCTATAGACTGTAGCTCGGAGCGGGGTCTAATACTGATATACTGTGCTCTGTTATACAGCTCTATAGACTGTAGCTTGGAGCGGGGTCTAATACTGATATACTGTGCTCTGTTATACAGCTCTATAGACTGTAGCTTGGAGCGGGGTCTAATACTGATATACTGTGCTCTGTTATACAGCTCTATAGACTGTAGCTTGGAGCGGGGTCTAATACTGATATACTGTGCCCCTGTTATACAGCTCTATAGACTGTAGCTTGGAGCGGGGTCTAATACTGATATACTGTGCTCTGTTATACAGCTCTATAGACTGTAGCTTGGAGCGGGGTCTAATACTGATATACTGTGCCCTGTTATACAGCTCTATAGACTGTAGCTCGGAGCGGGGTCTAATACTGATATACTGTGCCCTGTTATACAGCTCTATAGACTGTAGCTCGGAGCGGGGTCTAATACTGATATACTGTGCCCTGTTATACAGCTCTATAGACTGTAGCTCGGAGCGGGTCTAATACTGATATACTGTGCCCTGTTATACAGCTCTATAGACTGTAGCTCGGAGCGGGGTCTAATACTGATATACTGTGTCCTGTTATACAGCTCTATAGATTGTAGCTTGGAGCGGGGTCTAATACTGATATACTGTGCTCTGTTATACAGCTCTATAGATTGTAGCTTGGAGCGGGGTCTAATACTGATATACTGTGCTCTGTTATACAGCTCTATAGACTGTAGCTTGGAGCGGGGTCTAATACTGATACACTGTGCTCTGTTAAACAGCTCTATAGACTGTAGCTCGGAGCGGGGTCTAATACTGATATACTGTGTCCTGTTATACAGCTCTATAGATTGTAGCTTGGAGCGGGGTCTAATACTGATATACTGTGCTCTGTTATACAGCTCTATAGACTGTAGCTCGGAGCGGGGTCTAATACTGATATACTGTGCCCTGTTATACAGCTCTATAGATTGTAGCTTGGAGCGGGGTCTAATACTGATATACTGTGCTCTGTTATACAGCTCTATAGACTGTAGCTCGGAGCGGGGTCTAATACTGATATACTGTGCTCTGTTATACAGCTCTATAGACTGTAGCTCGGAGCGGGGTCTAATACTGATATACTGTGTCCTGTTATACAGCTCTATAGATTGTAGCTTGGAGCGGGGTCTAATACTGATATACTGTGCTCTGTTATACAGCTCTATAGATTGTAGCTTGGAGCGGGGTCTAATACTGATATACTGTGCTCTGTTATACAGCTCTATAGACTGTAGCTTGGAGCGGGGTCTAATACTGATACACTGTGCTCTGTTAAACAGCTCTATAGACTGTAGCTCGGAGCGGGGTCTAATACTGATATACTGTGTCCTGTTATACAGCTCTATAGATTGTAGCTTGGAGCGGGGTCTAATACTGATATACTGTGCTCTGTTATACAGCTCTATAGACTGTAGCTCGGAGCGGGGTCTAATACTGATATACTGTGCCCTGTTATACAGCTCTATAGATTGTAGCTTGGAGCGGGGTCTAATACTGATATACTGTGCTCTGTTATACAGCTCTATAGACTGTAGCTCGGAGCGGGGTCTAATACTGATATACTGTGCTCTGTTATACAGCTCTATAGATTGTAGCTTGGAGCGGGGTCTAATACTGATATACTGTGCTCTGTTATACAGCTCTATAGACTGTAGCTCGGAGCGGGGTCTAATACTGATATACTGTGCCCTGTTATACAGCTCTATAGACTGTAGCTTGGAGCGGGGCCTAATACTGATATACTGTGCCCCTGTTATACAGCTCTATAGACTGTAGCTTGGAGCGGGGTCTAATACTGATATACTGTGCTCTGTTATACAGCTCTATAGACTGTAGCTTGGAGCGGGGTCTAATACTGATATACTGTGCTCTGTTATACAGCTCTATAGACTGTAGCTCGGAGCGGGGTCTAATACTGATATACTGTGCTCTGTTATACAGCTCTATAGACGGTAGCTTGGAGCGGGTCTAATACTGATATACTGTGCTCTGTTATACAGCTCTATAGACTGTAGCTTGGAGCGGGGTCTAATACTGATATACTGTGCTCTGTTATACAGCTCTATAGACTGTAGCTCGGAGCGGGTCTAATACTGATATACTGTGCCCTGTTATACAGCTCTATAGACTGTAGCTTGGAGCGGGGTCTAATACTGATATACTGTGCCCTGTTATACAGCTCTATAGACTGTAGCTTGGAGCGGGGTCTAATACTGATATACTGTGCTCTGTTATACAGCTCTATAGACTGTAGCTTGGAGCGGGGCCTAATACTGATATACTGTGCTCTGTTATACAGCTCTATAGACTGTAGCTCATAGCGGGGTCTAATACTGATATACTGTGCTCTGTTATACAGCTTTATAGACTGTAGCTCTGAGCGGGGTCTAATACTGATATACTGTGCTCTGTTATACAGCTCTATAGACTGTAGCTCGGAGCGGGGTCTAATACTGATATACTGTGCTCTGTTATACAGCTCTATAGACTGTAGCTTGGAGCGGGGTCTAATACTGATATACTGTGCCCTGTTATACAGCTCTATAGACTGTAGCTTGGAGCGGGGTCTAATACTGATATACTGTGCCCTGTTATACAGCTCTATAGACTGTAGCTTGGAGCGGGGTCTAATACTGATACACTGTGCTCTGTTATACAGCTCTATAGACTGTAGCTCGGAGCGGGGTCTAATACTGATATACTGTGCTCTGTTATACAGCTCTATAGACTGTAGCTTGGAGCGGGGTCTAATACTGATATACTGTGCCCTGTTATACAGCTCTATAGACTGTAGCTTGGAGCGGGGTCTAATACTGATACACTGTGCTCTGTTATACAGCTCTATAGACTGTAGCTCGGAGCGGGGTCTAATACTGATATACTGTGCCCCTCTTATACAGCTCTATAGACTGTAGCTCGGAGCGGGGTCTAATACTGATATACTGTGCCCTGTTATACAGCTTTATAGACTGTAGCTCGGAGCGAGGTCTAATACTGATATACTGTGCCCTGTTATACAGCTCTATAGACTGTAGCTCGGAGCGGGGTCTAATACTGATATACTGTGCCCTGATATACAGCTCTATAGACTGTAGCTCGGAGTGGGGTCTAATACTGATATACTGTGCTCTGTTATACAGCTCTATAGACTGTAGCTTGGAGCGGGGTCTAATACTGATATACTGTGCTATGTTATACAGCTCTATAGACTGTAGCTTGGAGCGGGGCCTAATACTGATATACTGTGCCCTGTTATACAGCTTTATAGACTGTAGCTCGGAGCGGGGTCTAATACTGATATACTGTGCTCTGTTATACAGCTCTATAGACTGTAGCTCGGAGCGGGGTCTAATACTGATATACTGTGCCCCTGTTATACAGCTCTATAGACTGTAGCTCGGAGCGGGGTCTAATACTGATATACTGTGCCCTGTTATACAGCTCTATAGACTGTAGCTCGGAGCGGGGTCTAATACTGATATACTGTGCCCCTGTTATACAGCTCTATAGACTGTAGCTCGGAGCGGGGTCTAATACTGATATACTGTGCCCTGTTATACTGCTCTATAGACTGTAGCTTGGAGCGGGGTCTAATACTGATATACTGTGCTCTGTTATACAGCTTTATAGACTGTAGCTCGAAGCGGGGTCTAATACTGATATACTGTGCTCTGTTATACAGCTCTATAGACTGTAGCTCGGAGCGGGGTCTAATACTGATATACTGTGCCCTGTTATACAGCTTTATAGACTGTAGCTCGGAGCGGGGTCTAATACTGATATACTGTGCCCCTGTTATACAGCTCTATAGACTGTAGCTCGGAGCGGGGTCTAATACTGATATACTGTGCCCTGTTATACAGCTCTATAGACTATAGCTTGGAGCGGGGTCTAATACTGATATACTGTGCTCTGTTATACAGCTCTATAGACTGTAGCTTGGAGCGGGGTCTAATACTGATATACTGTGCTCTGTTATACAGCTCTATAGACTGTAGCTCTGAGCGGGGTCTAATACTGATATACTGTGCCCTGTTATACAGCTCTATAGACTGTAGCTTGGAGTGGGGTCTAATACTGATATACTGTGCCCTGTCTTACAGCTCTATAGACTGTAGCTCGGAGCGGGGTCTAATACTGATATACTGTGCTCTCTTATACAGCTCTATAGACTGTAGCTTGGAGCGGGGCCTAATACTGATATACTGTGTCCTGTTATACAGCTCTATAGACTGTAGCTTGGAGTGGGGTCTAATACTGATATACTGTGCCCTGTCTTACAGCTCTATAGACTATAGCTTGGAGCGGGGTCTAATACTGATATACTGTGCTCTGTTATACAGCTTTATAGACTGTAGCTCGGAGCGGGGTCTAATACTGATTCACTGTGCTCTGTTATACAGCTCTATAGACTGTAGCTTGGAGCGGGGCCTAATACTGATATACTGTGCTCTGTTATACAGCTCTATAGACTGTAGCTCTGAGCGGGGTGTAATACTGATATACTGTGCCCTGTTATACAGCTCTATGGACTGTAGCTTGGAGCGGGGTCTAATACTGATATACTGTGCCCTGTTATACAGCTCTATAGACTGTAGCTTGGAGCGGGGCCTAATACTGATATACTGTGCCCTGTTATACAGCTCTATAGACTGTAGCTTGGAGCGGGGCCTAATACTGATATACTGTGCCCTGTTATACAGCTCTATAGACTGTAGCTCGGAGCGGGTTCTAATACTGATATACTGTGCTCTGTTATACAGCTCTATAGACTGTAGCTCTGAGCGGGGTCTAATACTGATATACTGTGCCCTGTTATACAGCTCTATGGACTGTAGCTTGGAGCGGGGTCTAATACTGATATACTGTGTCCTGTTATACAGCTCTATAGACTGTAGCTTGGAGCGGGGTCTAATACTGATATACTGTGCCCTGTTATACAGCTCTATAGACTGTAGCTTGGAGCGGGGCCTAATACTGATATACTGTGCTCTGTTATACAGCTCTATAGACTGTAGCTTGGAGCGGGGTCTAATACTGATATACTGTGCTCTGTTATACAGCTCTATAGACTGTAGCTTGGAGCGGGGCCTAATACTGATATACTGTGCCCTGTTATACAGCTCTATAGACTGTAGCTTGGAGCGGGGCCTAATACTGATATACTGTGCCCTGTTATACAGCTCTATAGACTGTAGCTTGGAGCGTGGTCTAATACTGATATACTGTGCTCTGTTATACAGCTCTATAGACTGTAGCTCGGAGCGGGGTCTAATACTGATATACTGTGCTCTGTTATACAGCTCTATAGACTGTAGCTTATAGCGGGGTCTAATACTGATATACTGTGCTCTGTTATACAGCTCTATAGACTGTAGCTTGGAGCGGGGTCTAATACTGATATACTGTGCCCTGTTATACAGCTTTATAGACTGTAGCTCGGAGCGGGGTCTAATACTGATATACTGTGCCCTGTTATACAGCTCTATAGACTATAGCTTGGAGCTGGGTCTAATACTGATATACTGTGCTCTGTTATACAGCTCTATAGACTGTAGCTTGGAGCGGGGTCTAATACTGATATACTGTGCTCTGTTATACAGCTCTATAGACTGTAGCTTATAGCGGGGTCTAATACTGATATACTGTGCTCTGTTATACAGCTCTATATACTGTAGCTCTTAGCATGGTCTAATACTGATATACTGTGCCCTGTTATACAGCTCTATAGACTATAGCTTGGAGCGGGGTCTAATACTGATATACTGTGCTCTGTTATACAGCTCTATAGACTGTAGCTCGGAGCAGGGTCTAATACTGATATACTGTGCCCTGTTATACAGCTCTATAGACTGTAGCTTGGAGCGGGGTCTAATACTGATATACTGTGCCCTGTTATACAGCTCTATAGACTGTAGCTTGGAGCGGGGTCTAATACTGATATACTGTGCTCTGTTATACAGCTCTATATACTGTAGCTCTTAGCATGGTCTAATACTGATATACTGTGCCCTGTTATACAGCTCTATAGACTATAGCTTGGAGCGGGGTCTAATACTGATATACTGTGCTCTGTTATACAGCTCTATAGACTGTAGCTCGGAGCAGGGTCTAATACTGATATACTGTGCCCTGTTATACAGCTCTATAGACTGTAGCTTGGAGCGGGGTCTAATACTGATATACTGTGCCCTGTTATACAGCTCTATAGACTGTAGCTTGGAGCGGGGTCTAATACTGATATACTGTGCCCTGTTATACAGCTCTATAGACTATAGCTTGGAGCGGGGTCTAATACTGATATACTGTGCCCTGTTATACAGCTCTATAGACTGTAGCTCGGAGCGGGGTCTAATACTGATATACTGTGCCCTGTTATACAGCTCTATAGACTGTAGCTCGGAGCGGGGTCTAATACTGATTTACTGTGCCCTGTTATACAGATTTATAGACTGTAGCTTGGAGCGGGGTCTAATACTGATATACTGTGCTCTGTTATACAGCTCTATAGACTGTAGCTTGGAGCGGGGTCTAATACTGATTTACTGTGCCCTGTTATACAGATTTATAGACTGTAGCTTGGAGCGGGGTCTAATACTGATATACTGTGCTCTGTTATACAGCTCTATAGACTGTAGCTTGGAGCGGGGTCTAATACTGATATACTGTGCTCTGTTATACAGCTCTATAGACTGTAGCTTGGAGCGGGATCTAATACTGATATACTGTGCCCTGTTATACAGATTTATAGACTGTAGCTCGGAGCGGGGTCTAATACTGATATACTGTACCCTGTTATACAGCTCTATAGACTGTAGCTTGGAGCGGGGCCTAATACTGATTTACTGTGCTCTGTTATACAGCTCTATAGACTGTAGCTCGGAGCGGGGTCTAATACTGATATACTGTGCCCTGTTATACAGCTCTATAGACTGTAGCTCGGAGCGTGGTCTAATACTGATATACTGTGCCCTGTTATACAGCTCTATAGACTGTAGCTTGGAGCGGGGTCTAATACTGATATACTGTGCCCTGTTATACAGATTTATAGACTGTAGCTTGGAGCGGGGCCTAATACTGATATACTGTGCCCTGTTGTACAGTTCTATAGACTGTAGCTTGGAGCGGGGTCTAATACTGATATACTGTGCTCTGTTATACAGCTCTATAGACTGTAGCTTGGAGCGGGGTCTAATACTGATATACTGTGCCCTGTTATACAGATTTATAGACTGTAGCTCGGAGCGGGGTCTAATACTGATATACTGTACCCTGTTATACAGCTCTATAGACTGTAGCTTGGAGCGGGGCCTAATACTGATTTACTGTGCTCTGTTATACAGCTCTATAGACTGTAGCTCGGAGCGGGGTCTAATACTGATATACTGTGCCCTGTTATACAGCTCTATAGACTGTAGCTCGGAGCGGGGTCTAATACTGATATACTGTGCTCTGTTATACAGCTCTATAGACTGTAGCTTGGAGCGGGGTCTAATACTGATATACTGTGCTCTGTTATACACCTCTATAGACTGTAGCTCGGAGCGGGGTCTAATACTGATATACTGTGCCCTGTTATACAGCTCTATAGACTGTAGCTTGGAGCGGGGCCTAATACTGATATACTGTGCTCTGTTATACAGCTCTATAGACTATAGCTTGGAGCGGGGTCTAATACTGATATACTGTGCTCTGTTATACAGCTCTATAGACTATAGCTTGGAGCGGGGTCTAATACTGATATACTGTGCTCTGTTATACACCTCTATAGACTGTAGCTCGGAGCGGGGTCTAATACTGATATACTGTACCCTGTTATACAGCTCTATAGACTGTAGCTTGGAGCGGGGCCTAATACTGATTTACTGTGCTCTGTTATACAGCTCTATAGACTGTAGCTCGGAGCGGGGTCTAATACTGATATACTGTGCCCTGTTATACAGCTCTATAGACTGTAGCTTGGAGCGGGGTCTAATACTGATATACTGTGCTCTGTTATACAGCTCTATAGACTGTAGCTCGGAGCGGGGTCTAATACTGATATACTGTGCCCTGTTATACAGCTCTATAGACTGTAGCTTGGAGCGGGGTCTAATACTGATATACTGTGCTCTGTTATACAGCTCTATAGACTGTAGCTCGGAGCGGGGTCTAATACTGATATACTGTGCCCTGTTATACAGCTCTATAGACTATAGCTCGGAGCGGGGTCTAATACTGATATACTGTGCTCTGTTATACAGCTCTATAGACTATAGCTTGGAGCGGGGTCTAATACTGATATACTGTGCTCTGTTATACAGCTCTATAGACTGTAGCTTGGAGCGGGGTCTAATACTGATATACTGTGCCCTGTTATACAGCTCTATAGACTATAGCTTGGAGCGGGGTCTAATACTGATATACTGTGCTCTGTTATACAGCTCTATAGACTGTAGCTCGGAGCGGGGTCTAATACTGATATACTGTGCCCTGTTATACAGCTCT
The DNA here is from genome assembly GCF_046119375.1 of Phyllobates terribilis. NCBI lineage: Eukaryota > Metazoa > Chordata > Amphibia > Anura > Dendrobatidae > Phyllobates > Phyllobates terribilis. The sequence continues at coordinate 207,692,043 of NW_027362770.1, read as the reverse complement.
ATAGACTATAGCTTGGAGCGGGGTCTAATACTGATATACTGTGCTCTGTTATACAGCTCTATAGACTGTAGCTCGGAGCGGGGTCTAATACTGATATACTGTGCCCTGTTATACAGCTCTATAGACTATAGCTTGGAGCGGGGTCTAATACTGATATACTGTGCTCTGTTATACAGCTCTATAGACTGTAGCTTGGAGCGGGGTCTAATACTGATATACTGTGCCCTGTTATACAGCTCTATAGACTGTAGCTCGGAGCGGGGTCTAATACTGATATACTGTGCTCTGTTATACAGCTTTATAGACTGTAGCTCGGAGCGGGGTCTAATACTGATATACTGTGCCCTGTTATACAGCTCTATAGACTGTAGCTCGGAGCGGGGTCTAATACTGATATACTGTGCTCTGTTATACAGCTTTATAGACTGTAGCTCGGAGCGGGGTCTAATACTGATATACTGTGCTCTGTTATACAGCTCTATAGACTGTAGCTCGGAGCGGGGTCTAATACTGATATACTGTGCTCTGTTATACAGCTTTATAGACTGTAGCTCGGAGCGGGGTCTAATACTGATATACTGTGCCCTGTTATACAGCTCTATAGACTGTAGCTTGGAGCGGGGCCTAATACTGATATACTGTGCCCTGTTATACAGCTCTATAGACTGTAGCTTGGAGCGGGGTCTAATACTGATATACTGTGCTCTGTTATACAGCTCTATAGACTGTAGCTTGGAGCGGGGTCTAATACTGATATACTGTGCCCTGTTATACAGCTCTATAGACTGTAGCTTGGAGCGGGGTCTAATACTGATATACTGTGTCCTGTTATACAGCTCTATAGACTGTAGCTTGGAGCGGGGTCTAATACTGATATACTGTGCTCTGTTATACAGCTCTATAGACTGTAGCTTGGAGCGGGGTCTAATACTGATATACTGTGCTCTGTTATACAGCTCTATAGACTGTAGCTTGGAGCGGGGCCTAATACTGATATACTGTGCCCTGTTATACAGCTCTATAGACTGTAGCTTGGAGCGGGGTCTAATACTGATATACTGTGCTCTGTTATACAGCTCTATAGACTGTAGCTTGGAGCGGGGTCTAATACTGATATACTGTGCCCTGTTATACAGCTCTATAGACTGTAGCTTGGAGCGGGGTCTAAT